>NC_052155.1:75880759-76202655 GCF_902713615.1 Scyliorhinus canicula
TGTTCTATGTTCTATGTTCTATATATAGAATCCAAATCACCCATACATTCCAATGTCCAGCAATTTTGAAAAGTGATACATAGCTTCAGGAAAATTGACAGAAATATATTGAATTTAAAGATATAAGGATTGATGACTAATGTTAAAAACTGAACATCTTAGAAAAAATTGTTACATGTGCTTTAAAAGACATTTCTTCTGATGAGTCCTTGCATTTTCAAACGTCACTCCGTCTAATTACATTTATTTTAGTCCTGCTCCTTTCTTTTACTTATTAATAAACTAAGCTTCTAAATTAAGCAGCAATCAACATAATAGATCACATTGTTCATGCTTGGACAATGATTGTCCCTCAGATCTACAGTTAATAAAAAATTGTCACAGGAAGAATATGCTAAGGTAATGATGCTGGGATTACACAGACCTGAGATTGTAAAAAATTATTCCGGAACATAATTTTTGAGATGAGAACAGATATTTTACAATGGAAAGATTTTTTGCGTTTCCAAATGACATCTGGACCCTTTTAAGACCATTGAAATGTTCACATGCCGTTATGACAAAATCAGTCACACTTCCATTGTTTCTGGACCAGTTATTGATTACAAAGAGACACTGGAGGTTTCACTTACCAGCTACCGCAGTGGAACTTAATGGTAAATAACCAGAGCAACTTATTCTTCAACTATTTGTAAATGGAATCATTTATGCGATGGAATATCACCATGCTGGATAACTGCTCCTGAATCATCTGTTAAATGGAGATTATCTGTCATTCTATTTATTTTTGTGTTATCACCTGATTTGCTGATGAAACATCTGAGTGTCGAATGTTTGTGACAGACACTCCAGACATGCTTCAGGAATCTGTGAGAATATGTTGTAATAGTACCTCACATGAGTAAGCATTCATGAATTTTAATGAAGCGTATGACTTTGAAAATGAGAATGTTCTATGCGTTTTCAGCACACCGTATGACATACTTAATAAAGTTATTTCAAAGGTTATGGTCACATCTTGAGCTCTGACAAATCTGAAACTGGAACCGACAACTGTGATACCTAGCTATACCAGAACACATGGTTTAATTACATAATTATGTTATGCGTAGATGAGTAAAGATATCAGCATCAGAACAAATGTGATATTTCGATTGAAAGCAACATTCCAAGTTATTCTGTCCCCTTTGACTCCATCACAAGAAGTTCTAATTCTTCAGGAAAATCGGTTTTGCTAGCAAAAGAACCAAAATGGAGATTATTATGACCCTACAGGAGACCCAGGGATCTGCAACACCAGAATCCCTGCAGCCTCACCTGAATATGATCTATCCAGATAAGGGGGCAGAGCTAACCCCACTGTTCAAAGGACTGCTGGGATATAAATACCCCTGCCCAGGTGAGGGCCAGGGTGGGAGATAGGAGGGGTTACCTGAATAAAATCAAATTTTTGCAACAGACATCACTTCTGAGTGATCTCTTGCCTGCAACTTTACGGCGATGAGGGTCAAGTGGAGCTGCAGGAGGCACCATTTCCTCCAGACCAGACCACTTTGATTAGGCCTCAGAAGGCCTCTACTCAGGTGGCAGAGATGCCACTAATCAGAAATCTTGAGGCGTTTGACACTGAGCCTGGATATTGGACCCAATACCTAGAACAGCTCCCCTCTCCTGGGTGGAAATTTTGAACTCCTGCCATTGGGGGTGCACTCCAGGTGACCAGGACCAATGGCACCAATTTCCTACCAATATACGGCGTGCACCCCATATACTGTTGTGCGGAATGAGAGCACTGGCACCAGAGGGAGACAGCGGGACCGATGCCAACACAACACTTTGACCACCCACCACCCCCGCACAGACAACTGCCACAGAATGCAGATACATTTTGTAGACGAACCAGAGGTTACCCACCATCTTTGCTGCATTTCGGAACCATGGGTGACGCCTATCCAGGTCATGGTCCTGATCAATGGTATTCCGATTACGATGGAACTTGACACCAGAGGTGTGGTCTCTGTGATCAGCGGTCGCACATATGAAAAGATTCGCTCTAGGATACACGCTTTAGCGTTGAAGGGTACGAATGCCTGACAAGTGTTGTACAAGGGGACCGTTGGAGAGCGCGGGCAACCAGGAGGTTCCCGTGGAATATGGATCCCAGTCAGTGAACCTACCACTGGTGGTGGTGAAAGGTCCCAGTCCAAATATGCTGGGGTGTAACTGGCTGAACCGTCTCCGTTTGGATTGGCAACGAATATGCCGAATGCACCTCGCTGGGCCAGACGCGGTGTTGGCACGTTTCCTGGGGGTGTTCCAGGAAGGCCTTGGAAACATTCAGGGGGCCTTCGCCAAAATATCAGTGGACCTGGAGGTCCAACCGTGCTATTTCTGGGCCTGACCTATTCCTTACGCTTTGAGGCCAAAGGTACACGTTGAACTGGACCGTTTGGAAAAGCCGGGAATCATCCACCTGGTGTAACTTGTGGATTGGGTCGCGTTGGTCATGCCGGTTATGAAGTCTGATGGGTCTGCCTGCCTTTGTGGAGATTACAAAATGACGGTCAACATGGCATCCTGTCTGGATCACTGCAGTGTCATAGATTGAAGATTTATATGTGAGGCTGAGAATCAGACAGACGTTTACCAAGCTCCAGTTAGTTTTGAATCCATCCTCCCGAAAGTACGTGACCATCAACACCCAAAGGGGGTTGTATGTATACACCAGGCTGCCATTTAAGTCTCGTCGGCATGTGCCAGATTCCAGAGGGTGATGGAAAATATCCTCCGAATGTTGCCACAAGTGGAGGTTTACTTGGACGATGTGCTGATCACCGGTTTCCCCCGACCAGGACATCTCAAAAACCTGGAGGATGACCTGCGTTGGTTCAAGGTGGCCAGGGTCCGCCTGTGGCATTAAAAGTGTGTGTTCCATGCAATGGAAATGGTCTATTCGGGCTACAGAGTTGACAGGCATGGACTACACTCGATGGACGATACATTTTGGGCCATCCGCCAGGCACCCGTACCAAGAGATCCCACGGAGCTCTGTTCATTTTTGGGCCTGGTCAACTATTACGGAAAGTTCATCCCGAATTTGGCGACAGTTTGGGCCGTGCTGCACCTGATGTTGAAGAACGGCCAGCGGTGGATTTTGGACCCACCACAGCAGGGGGTGTTTGCTGAAGTAAAACGGTGGCTGTCGTCTTCCCACTTGTTAACGCACTTCGACCTGACAAAGTCCTTGTTGACCCGACAAAGTCCTTGTTGACCCGACAAAGTCCTTGTTGCTGACGTATAACGCCTCGCCGTATGGAATCGGGACCGTTTTGACACACAGGATGGATGATGGCACCAAACAGCCCATTGCATTTGCTTCACACACTTTGGCAGAGGGAAATTATGCCCAAATAGAAAGGGAGGGGTGGCATTTGTGTTCCACGTTCGATGATTCCATCAATATGTCTACAACCTTGTGTTCATGGCTTATACTGACCATAAATCGCTTTTGGGGTTATTCAAAGAGGACAAGGCAATTACCCCGGTGGCATCCGTCCACATTCAGCGTTGGACTCTCCTTCAGCGGCGTATGAGCATATTTTGGAGTATTGCGCAGAAACAAAGATTCCCCCCGTGGGCGCTCTCACCCTGCTGCCATTACCCATCAGCGTGCCAATGCCAGCGGCATCAGATGAGGTCGTCGCAGCCTTGCATTTTATGGACTCGTTGCCGGTAACAGCGGCCCACGTAAAGGCTTGGACACAGCCAGACCCGTTGCTGGACAGGGTCTGCCACATTGTGCTGTATGGCGCCCAGTACTGTGCCCTCCTGGAGGACCTGAGGGCTTTTACCACTAACGTGGTGGAACTCAGAATGGTGGATGGCATCCTGCTGTGGGGTTCCTGGGTGGTCATTGTTGGAACCAACAATTCTACGGGCACGTGCTTAAAGGATTAGAATATCCGTTTTAATATACTTACAACAGAGCCAGCCTGTTAGCCGTTGAACTTTCGGTGAACTGGCCGGCTGACCCTGTGGCACTGATCTTTATACAGCAGCTCCCGGGTGAGGAGTCCTGGGTGGAGCCAAGGGAGAAGCCCCGTACAACTCTCAAGCATTCCCAGAGCTACTCCTCCTGGAGGTCAGATAGTGCCACTGCACTTACAATATAGACACATGCATATACAGGTTGTAATCCGGTGTGAATCACATTCACCACATTCACCCCCTGTGAAAAAAATTGAATCCAGCGGGGGTGGTGGCTCACAGAGTTAGTCTGTCCGGTGGATGAATTGTTCTTTTCGATCTGCGGAGCACCGGTGTTGCATCCTCTTGCGGTGGCTGGGTGGGTGTTGAGAGCTGGGGTACGATGGCAGACTCCAGGGCACGTCTCGTCCGAACTTTATACACCTCTGGCTCGACCGGAGACTGGGGGCGCTGGGGGCGGGCTGGTTTTGGCACGTGGAACCGGTGGGGTGAGCTTGCAGGATCGGGGGCGCGAGGGGGCGGCAGCATAGGGAACGGGGTAAGGGGGTTCATCAATGGGGGTAGGTGGGGGGCTGGATCCAGCGGGTGCCAGGTCCCGAAGGGATACTGTGTCCTGGCGACCGTCCGGGAACTCCACAAATGCATACTGGGGGTTGGATTGGAGGAGGCGCACCTTTTCAACAAGGGGGTCAGTTTTGTGCCCCCTGACGTGCTTCCTCAGGAGGACCGGGCCTTGTGTCCTCAGCCACGCCGGAAGTGAGACTCCCGTGGCAGTGCCCCTAGGAAAAATGAAGAGTCGCTCGTGAGGGGTTTGATTTGTAGCTGTACAGAGGAGGGATCTGATAGCGTGGAGTGCGTCTGGGAGGACTTCTTGTCATTGGGAGACTTGGAGTTTTCTAGACCGGAGGGTCAGCAGGACGGTCTTCCAGACTGTCGTGTTCTCCCTCTCCACCTGCCCGTTCCCCCTGGGGTTATAGCTGGTAGTCCTGCTCGAGGCGATGCCCTTGTCGAGCAGGTACTGACGTAGCTCGTCGCTCATAAAGGACGAACCCCGGTCGCTGTGCACGTAGCTGGGGAAATCGAACAGGTGAAGATACTATGCAGGGCCCTAATTACTGTGTGGGAGGTCATATCAGGGCATGGAATGGCAAAAGGGAATCGGAAGAACTCGTCGATGATGTTGAGGAAATAGATGTTCTTGTTAGTGGAGGGGAGTGGCCCTTTGAAATCGATCGCAAGGCGTTCAAAGGGCCTAGAAGCCTTGACCAGGTGGGCCCTGTCTGGTCTATAGGAGTGCGGTTTGCACTCCGCACAGATCGGGCAGTCCCTGGTGACCGCTTTTACCTCCTCGTTGGAGAAAGGCAGGTTTCGGGCACTGATGTAGTGGGCGAGCCGGGTGACCCCTGGATGGCAGAGGTCCACGTGGATGGCTTTCAGACGGCTTATCTGCGCGCTGGCGCATGTCCCGCGGGATAGGGCATCCGAGGGCTCGTTGAGCTTCCCCGGTCGATATTTAATATCGTAACTATAGGTGGAGAGTTCGATCCTCCACCGAAGGATTTTATCATTTTTTAAAGGCAACCGATCGTTAGTCGTTGGTCGGTGATGAGGGTGAACCTCCTACCTGCGAGGTAGTGCCTCCAGTGATGAACAGCCTCCACGATGGCTTGCGCTTCCTTCTCGACTGAGGAGTGTCGGAGTTCTGAAGCGGATAGGGTACGGGAGAAAAATGCAACGGGCCTCCCTGCCTGATTTAAAGTGGCTGCTAGAGCTACCTCTGAGGCGTCGCTCTCAACCTGAAAGGGAGTGGGTTCATCCACCGCCCGCATGGCTGCTTTGGCGATGTCCTCCTTGATGCAGCTGAAGGCCTGGCGCGCCTCAGCAGACAGGGGAAATCGTGTGGCCTTAAAGAGTGGGTGGGCTTTGTCCGCATATTGAGGGACCCACTTCGCGTAGTATGAAAAGAACCCCAAGCACCGTTTGAGGGCCTTGGGACAATGAGGGAGGGGGAGTTCTAATGCGGTCCGGGTCTGGGCCCAGGACTCCGTTCTCCATGACGTAGCCGAGGATGGCCAGTCTGTTTGTGCGGAAAACGCATTTCTCCTTGTTATAAGTGAGATTTAATTTCTGTGCCGTTTGGAGAAAACGGTGGAGGTTGGCATCGTGGTCCTGCTGGTCATAGCCGCAGACGGTAACATTGTCCAGATACGGAAACGTGGCCCGCAGCCCGTACTGGTCTACCATTCGGTCCATTGCTCGTTGGAACACCGAAACCCTGTTAGTGACGCCGAAGGGAACCCGGAGGAAGTGGAAGAGGCGGCCATCGGCCTCGAATGCCGTGTAGTGGCGGTCCTCCGGGCGGATTGGGAGCTGGTGGTATGCAGACTTCAGATCCACCGTGGAAAATAGCCAATATTGGGAGATCTGATTAACTATGTCTGCAATTCTGGGGAGGGGATACGCGTCTAGGAGCGTAAAGCGATTTATGGTCTGGCTATAGTCGACAACCATGCAAAATTTTTCCCCGGTCTTGACGACCACCACCTGAGCTCTCCAGGGACTATTACTGGTCTCAATGATCCCCTCACTGAGCAGCCATCGGACCTCCGAACGGATAAAGACCCTATCCTGTAGGCTGTATCGCCTGCTGCGAGTAGCTACTGGCTTGCAATCTGGAGTGAGATTGGCGAAGAGAGGAGGGGGGGGGGGGGGGAGGGCGATGCGCAGGGGGGGGGCGATGCGCAGCGGGGCTAGGCTGCAGATAGTGAGTGGGGGCAGGGGCCGGCCGAAGCTGAGGGTGAGGCTCTTGAGGTTGCACTGGAAACCCAGGCCTAATAAGAGTGGCGCGCAGAGGGCGGGCAGGACGTAAAGTTTAAATTTAGAATAATTAGCGCCTCGAATTGTGAGTGTAGTGACGGTACATCCTTGGATTTGGACTGAGTGGGAGCCCGAAGTGAGGGCGATAGTTTGGCTCACAGGAAAAATAGAAAGCGAACAGCGTCTTACCAGTTTTGGATGTATAAAGCTTTCGGTGCTCCCGGAGTCAAAGAGGCATGGCGTGCTGTACCCATTGATTCTGGACCTCCGCCATCGAACTCCGTAGGTGCTTGGGCGGGATTGATCTAGGGTGACCACGTTGAGTTGCGGGCCGCGTGGTGAGTGCCCGGGGAAGTCGTATTCTTCAGAAGAGCTTTCTGAGCATGCCGATGCAGATGGGGCCCGTGGATCGCACATGGTGAGCGACGAGGAAGATGGCGGCCCCCATGAGTCGCACGTGGCCGGCCGCATGGTGGGGGTTTGCTGGCCCCCATGGATCACAGGTGGCGGGAGGGGGCGGAGTCGGGGCGTAGGCCGCAGCGTTTCGGGCCCCGCGGGCCCGCTGGTGTTGGGAGCGATTTGTTCTCTCTGCAAGGGAGTTAAAAACTGGAGCCCTTTTCGCGAGGCACACTCTGGCATAGTGGCCTTTCTTCCCGCAGCTGCTGCAGGTCGCGGATCGGGCTGGGCAGTGCTGCCGCGGGTTCTGGCTTTGGCCACAGAAATGGCAGGCTGGGGCAGCTGAGTAGCTGGCTGGAGCAGCTGAGTCGTTTGCTGGGGCAGCAGAGTAACTGGCTTTGGCAGCGCGGTAGCTGGGGGGCCGTGCGGCACAGGCCTGGGGGGACTGTTGGTCGGGGGTCCATGATGGGGTCGCGGGGTCCGCGGGAAACGATGTGAGGCTGCGGAAGGAAACGTCCATAGTGGTAGCAGCCTCCACAGTAGTGTCTAAGTCCTGAGCCCCCTTTTCTAGCAGTCTTTGGCACACATAGTTAGACCTAAGGCCCACCACGAAAACGTCCCGCACAGCAAGCTCCCAATGCTCGGCCGCGGTAACGGCTTGATAATTACAGTCATTGGAAAGGTTGTTCAATTCCCTTACAAATTCGGCAAGCGTTTCCGTAGGCCGCTGACGGCGGGTCGTAAACACGTGGCGTGCATAAACCTCGTTAATGGGCCTAACGCACATTTTGTCCAGTATTGCTAGCGCTGCAGTGTAAGAACCGGCCGGATTCAGCAATGTGGAGATTCTGTGCATTACCCTCGCGTGCAGTAGGCTGAGTTTTTGTTCCTCCGTTGTTCCAGCGGTGCTGGCTTCTGCCAGGTAGGCTTTAAAACATCTGAGCCAGTGGGAAAAATTTCCTTAGCCTCTGCATACTGTGGGTCGAGTTCTAGGCGTCCGGGCTTGAGGGCTGCTTCCATGATTTCTTCGACTGTTTCCTAAGTATATTAAATTGTTGGAACCAACAATTCTACGGACACGTGCTTAGAGGATTAGAATAGCCGTTTTAATATACTTACAACAGAGTCAGCCTGTTAGCCGTTGAACTTTCGGTGAACTGGCCGGCTGACCCTGTGGCACTGATCTTTATACAGCAGCTCCCGTGGGAGGAGTCCTGGGCGGAGCCAATGGAGAAGCCCCGTACAACTCTCAAGCATTCCCAGAGCTACTCCCCCTGGAGGTCAGATAGTGCCACTGCACTTACAATATAGACACATGTATATACAGGTTGTAATTCGGTGTGAATCACATTCACCACAGTCATTCCTGAGACCAGGGGGCCATTTTGCAGGATCTCCACAGTGGGCACACAGGTAGCTCCAAAATGAAGATTTTGACCCCGGAGCTATGTGTGGTGGCCTGGCATCGACATGGCAACCAAGAACTTGCCAAAACAGTGTACCTGTTGCCAGAAGCCCCCCCCCCCAACAGCTCCACTTCATGCATTTTTGTGGGCCGCTTCCAGGGGCAATATACCTACTGCTATTAGATGCACACTTTAAATGTTTGGATGTACACAGAATGATGATGACCACATTGCGTTTCCACCACCGAACGACTCAGGCAGACCTTCAGCGTTTACGTACTCCCGGAGGTCCTCATGACGCACATCGGCACTGCCTCAACTAGTTCGGAGTTTGCGGATTTTGTGAAGAAAAATGGAGTCCGTCAGATCTGCACCGTACCCTATCACCATCCTCGAATGGGTTGGCGGAACGTGTTGCACAGGCATTCAAACTGGGGACGAGAAAACAGACTGCGGGCTCATCAGAAACCCGTCTCGGCCACTTTCTATTCCATTATAGGACAACGCAGCATGCTACCACGGGGGTGACACCAACGGAGATCTTGATAGGTAGTCACTTGCCCATGTGATTGAGCCTCGTTTCGCAGGACATCAGGGATAGGGTCCGTGACCAGCAGGAGCAGACTGGAGTGCAGCGAGCCAGGCCTGTGAGAGAATTCACTGCTGGCGACTCCATTTACCTCCGTAATTTTACTGACGGGGCAGTATGGATTCCGGGAACAGTCGTACATCACACTGGGCCAGTCCTGTGTACGGTGAGGGTGCAAGGGAAGGACTCAACTCAGCACGTGCACCATCTCCGGAGCCAGATGGAACAGGTACCCGAGGACTGACCACACACCCCGAGACCGGTGGTGTCCCTCCCTCCGGAGCAGTTGCCAGTGGTACCCAGCGGTGACTCGGAAATGCGGGAGATCGACCAGTCCGACCAGGAGTCAGACAAGGAGTTTTGCTGACGGACATCCAGGGGTGATCGCCACGCGACAGGCAGTAGAACCTCCCAGGCGATCATCCAGGAAGCGAAGCTCCCCAATCGGTTAGGTTATATCCCTCCGGGCCCGGAGTTTCGGGTACCAGATAATCAGCCTTTAATGAAGAGGGCGAAGGATTACCCTCCATCCATCGACATGGATGACGTTTCGGACTTGGTGTGGGAGGGTGTCCTTATATGCCGATGACTTGTTATTATACGTGTCAGAACCAAAATGAGTGTGTCAATAGGGGGAATACTGGACCTGCTTTGTGTGTTTGGGTCCTTCTCGGGGTACAAATTAAATCTAGGCAAGAGTTAATATTTTGTGGTGACTCGGCCGGGGGTGGGGGCAGGGGTGGGGGTGCCGTTCCGTAGGGCAGGGTCTCACTTTAGATACTTGGGGGTGCAGGTTGCTAGGGAGTGGGGGGACTCCGTAGGTCCAACATTTCTACTTTGGTGGGGAGAGTGAAAGCTGATCTGGCGAGGTGGGATGGTCTCCCTCTGTCACTGGCAGGTCGGGTACAGGCGGTTAAAATGAACGTGTTGCCGCGATTTCTGTTTATTTTCCAATGCCTGTCAATTTTCCTGCCAAAGGCATTTTTTAGATAGGTTGAAGGGATGATTATCTTGTTCATCTGGGGAGGGAATGTGGCCAGAGTTAGAAAGCTGCTGCTACAGAGGGGAAGGCAGGCAGCGAGCTTGGGTCTTCCGAATCTGATATATTATTACTGGGCAGCGAATGTGGAGAAGGTACGGACCTGGGTCAGAGGGGTTGATTCCCAGTGGGTCCAAATGGAGGAGAGTTTGTTTAGGGGGTTGGGATTGAAGTTGCTAGCAACAGCATTGCTTCCGACGGCCCCGGGGAGATACTCAGAGAGTCCGGTAGTAATAGCTTTGTTGAGAATTTGGAGGCAGTTTGGCCAGCACTTTGGGTTAGGGGCAGAGTCAAGGGAAATGCCGGTTCGGGGGAACCACAGATTTGAGCAAGGTAAGTGGGATGTAAATTTTCGGAGATGGGAGGAGAAAGGAATTAGGACACTAAAAGATTTGTTTCTTGGGGGTCGGTTTGCAGGATTGAAGGAGCTGGAAGCGAAGTATGGACTGGAGCAGGGGGAAATATTGAGATACATGCAGGTTCAAGACTTCGCCAGAAAGGAGATACAGAACTTTCCAGTAGAGCCGGATTCCACATTGTTGGAGGAGGTGCTGACGACAGGGGGACTGGAGAAAGAGCTTGTATCGGCGGTTTACAGGACTATTTTGGAACAGGTAAAGGCACTGCTGGAGGGGACCAAGGCAAAGTGGGAGGAAGAGTTGGGAGAGGGTATGGAGGAGGGGTTCTGGTGTGAGGCACTCTGGAGGGTGAACACCTTCACCTAGTGCGTGAGGCTGGGGCTGATACAGCTGAAGGTGGTACACCTTACAAGGGTGAGGATGAGCCGGCTCCTTGAGGGGGTAGAAGATGTGTGTGAACGTTGCGGGGACACACACCCGCAAACCACGTTCATATGTTTTGGTCCTGTCCAAAGCTGGAGGATTACTGGAAGGAGGTTTTAGGGTAATCTCTAAAGTGGTCCACGTGAAACTGGACCTGGGCCCTCGGGAGGCCATATTTGGTGGCCAGCCGGTGTTGGAAACAAGTGCGGAGGCAGATGTTGTATCCTTCACCTCGTTGATCGCCCAAAGTCGGATCCTGTTAGGGTGGAGATAAAATTCTTCACCCTATGCCCTGGCATGACTGGGGGACCTGCTGGAATTCTTGACTCTTGAGAAGGTCAAATTTAAACAGAGGGAAAGGATGGAGGGGTTCTACAACTCATGGGCATTATTCATTATGTACTTTCGAGAATTGGATTACATCGAACATTAGGGGGCGTGGCCTGAGAGGGTTGGGGGGAAGGGGACTGTATGTGTTAATGGTGACTATGGGTGATTCCTGATTCCTTTATGTCATTTATTTATGCTAACATGCGGACTAATGTTTGGGGGTTTGGTGGGAGGATGGGATCGTTGTTATTGATATGGGGATTGACATTGCATTCGTTACTGATTATTGTTTATTGTTGGGTGTAGATTTGGGAGAAAATGTGAAAAAAGAGAATAAAAATATATATTTTTTTAAATCTAGCATGCAGACAGTTAACTCATTTTTTTACTTTGTTATTCCAACAGAGCAACTAACTCACATTTTTTAAAGGGGGAACAAATCTTATAGACTAGACCAGGGGTGGGCAAACTACGGCCCGCGGGCCGCAAGCGGCCCGCCAAAGGTCTTTATGCGGCCCACCAAGATCAAGTCATAAAAAAAATTAAAAACATTTTAAAAAAAAATTTTTTTTATATAAGGTTAATGGGGGGGCTGTTGGGTTACTGGTTTAGGGTGGATACATTGACTTGAGTAGGGTGATCATTGCTCGGCACAACATCGAGGGCCGAAGGGCCTGTTCTGTGCTGTACTGTTCTATGTTCTATGTTCTATGTTCTATATGAGGCACCCAGAATCATAACTGGGTGAAGCGCCATTTTTGAAAAGTAGAGAAAAAGAGGGCTAAAGGGAGGATGCCGCCGGGGGAAGTGCTGAGGTATATGCCGCACGCTAATTGGTTACAACCGGGACTATTAATTAATATACTATGCGGCCCTTTAAAATTGTGAATTTCTGAATGTGGCCCTTGCACAGAAAAGTTTGCCCACCCCTGCACTAGACGAACTAAGTAAATATATAGAAATATCTGCAAGCGAATATTAAAACAAATACATTGATTTTGAATTTCTTTTGGCCTTTTTAACTTGTCAATGCAACTTTGCAGAACATTTCCTTTTGTTTGCAGAGATAATGAATTAATCCTCCAATTCATTGCAATTTTAGCAAGAACATTTTATTATTTCTTTAATGGAGAGAGATTAAATAAGAAATTCAATAATATTGAACAATTGGAACCGGTTGCTTTAATCCTAGGAGTACAAGTGACTGTACATTTCACAACACTATGAGTTAACAGGGAAACAGACAGATTTTATGTACAATTTGGTTATGTCTGCAACATGACTAATGTCGGTGAGGTGCAGTTGGGTAGAGTAACGGAGCTTAAAAGCCTTTCGATTCTTAATTCTGGGAACTGGCAGTTTTAGTCTGCATCAAGCATCTGTGATATTGTTAAATTCATGAGCAATAGGTTTCAACAAAAAATACCTTGGTGAAGAAGAGAAACTCTTATTTTACATACTGCCTCACCATATTTTTTCCAAACATCTTTGGAAATGAAAACGGTGTTAAATAATTAGAGGGTTGCACGTGTTGCATAAAAAAGAGAAAGAGGATTAGCTAGGAAATTATTAAACCAGCTCAACTGCAGGGTAAAAATATTGAACACTCAGTACCAGGTTCTGGTTTTGTCAGTTCTGATCAATAGCTATCGACATGAACTGTTCATTCTGTTACTGTCTCCACATGCCTGACCTGCAGTCACAACCAAATTTGCTCATGCCTAAAACATAGGTGGTGCTAAATACACTGTAGGTGTAAACTGATGAAGAGATGTCGATAGACTAATTGAATGGGCAAAACCGCAACAAATGGAAGTTCCTAACAATAGCCAAAAGTCTTGGTTCAAATAGAAATTCTCAGGTGTAAGTCTAACATAATAAAAATGGGTTTATCTTGAAATGTTCAAATTGCAGGTTCAATGGGCGAAATTCTCCGACCCCCACGACGGGTCGGAGAATAGCGGGAGGGCCTTCCCGACATTTTTCCCGCCCTCCCGCTATTCTCCCCCACCCCCCCCCCCCCCCCCCCCCCGCCCAACTCCCGACACGAATCGCTGCCGCCATTTTTTTACGGCCGGCAGCGATTCTCAGCTGTTCGATGGGCCGAAGTCCCAGCCCTTTACACTGTTTTTACGAACGGCAAACAGACCTGGTCTGGCCGTTCGTAAAAACAGCGGGAACAACTCGCTTTTTATAACCATGGCACCGATTGGCACGGCAGTACCACGGCCGTGCCAAGGGTGCCATGGGCCCGCGATCGGTGGGCACCGATCGCGGGCAGCGGGCCCGATGCCCGCGCACTATTTGTCCTTCCGCCGCCCCGCAGTATCCATTCGCGGGGCGGCTGAGGGGCATCCCGGCCCGCGCATGCACGGGTTTCGTGCAAATACGCGATGACGTCATCCGCGCATGCGCGGGTTGGAGTCTTCCAATCCGCGCATGCGCGGCTGACGTCATATGACGCGTCAGCCGGCGCTAACTCCGGCAAGCGGGCTTAACGATGCCGGAGTTTACGGCGTCGGGCTGCTAGCCCCGACCGGGGACCAGAATCGGTTCCCGGTCGGGAAGGGGCGCGCTGGCGTCAAACCCGCCCGGGTTTGACGCCAGCCTTACGATTGCTCCCGTTTTGGGAGAATCGCGCCCACTGTGTCTGGTTAGCAGGAGTTTGGGAAAAGCATTTCTGGGGTGTCATGCAGTCGAGAAACATTGGGCACGATCTTCCCAAAAGAGAACAAAGTCCCCGAGCGAGCACATTTAGCCGTGGGTATCCCGGCACTCGCAGTGCCAAGAAACATTTGGCTATTCAACGGGACTCTCTTTGAATCAGGGGTCTAAACAGGGAACGTGTGGCCGAGGATGCACATAGCCTCGTTTCTGACAATGGGGAGTTCCTACGTCAGAACTCCCCGTTGTAGCGAGAGATCAGGATAGCATTTTTAAATGGCGCCCCAATCTCCAAGATCCACAAAAAAATTCCCGACTTCCCCCCAGCCTGTACACAACATGGGAGGGTTCCCCTCCCCAATACCCCCCAACAACCACACCAGGCAACCCCGGCCCGATTGCGTGTGCATAAACTGCTAGCTTGGTGCCCTGGCAGTGCCAATCTGGGCAGTGCCAGGCTGGGGGCCTCCAATCCCTTTGGATACCCGCATGACCCCCCCCCCCCCCCCCCCCCCCCCGACTCCCAGCCAATCATCGGTGCTCCACCCACGTCGGACAATCATTGGGGGCTTCCCCCACCACCACAGAATTATCGCTGGTGTTTACCCCACCCCCCCCCCCCCCCCCTAGTGGACACTCTTTTCCATGCCTATAAGTTCCCCCTTCACTGCCTGCTCTCCACCCTCAAGCCACACATACATGGCTAGCACAAGGGTCTGCCCCGGCCCTTCGCCTGGTATAGGGTGGCAGTGCTGACCTATGCCAGGGCAGTGCTGGAGGAAGGGCCAGGGCACCGCCTGGGCATGTCTCTCTCCTCCTGGTGGCGATGCCTACCCTTGCGCCCCCAGAGGCATCGCCTCGACTGAAACCTCTATTTAAAAATCTCTTGTAAACCTCATCGATGTGTTGTCACAATGGCAAATAATGAATATTTAATGAGGAGCGAATCATATGGCTGGTGTGCCCATTAATAAGACTAAAACTTATGATAATCCATTTAAATAAAGTTCTCACAATTTGTGGGCATAAACCTCGTGACGTTGCCAGTGAGGGGCAGGGAAAATAGGGAAACGCAATCTCTCCAGAAAGAATTGCGTTTCCCGCTTCACTCCATTTTCCGCCGCATCATCATTCACTCTGAAGGCGATCACGAGCTGAAAATCAGCCCCAGATTCCAGAATTCTATTTCCTGCTTAAATATATTGAATGACTTGCCTCCACAGCTAATCCCACAGGTTCACCACTGTCTGAGTGACGACGTTTCGACTCTTCTCAGCACTGAATCCTGAGACTGTGATCTCCTGTTCTAGACACCCCCCACCCCCTTCCCCCCGACCCGCCGGAGGTAACAATTTCCCTGCATCCTGTTTGTCCAGCCTTGCTCGAATTCTTTATTATTCTAAATGATTTTCCATTTTGTCTGGCAGATGCCAGTGTGATACCTGTTCACCAAGTATTCAGCAGTAGAACCGAGATATTGCCAGGACCTTTGCCATGGCCAGTAGGTTCAACAGTTCTTTTGATATCACAATGAGTGAATCAGATTCATTAAAGTCCGGCTTCTGTAATTCTGAGGACCTCAAGAAGAGGCTGAGAGAGATCATTCACTTGGCATTTCTGGCCAAAGATGGTTTTTCAGTCTTGTCTTTTGTACCAAGGTGCTGGGTTTTGCCATCATTCAGGATGGTGATGTTCATGGAGCCTTCTTCTCCTATCAGTTGGAGAATTGTCCACCCCCATTCATGACTGAATGTGGCAGGACGTAACAGGGCTTTAATCGGATTTGTAAATTGTTAGATTGCTTACTTCTGTCTGCAGCTCGCTGCTTCAGGTGTTTAGCACGCGTGTTATCTGTGTTACAGCTTCACCAGGTTTAATATGCCTGACCTGTTCTAGCTTGCTCTTATAAAACAGTGTTGGCCCCATGGCTCAATGGTAATGTTACAGATGGGAATGTGCCAGGCCTTGTGGTTACAAATTATGATGAAATACAATTCTGAAGTTGATATTGGCCCACTGTACCTCATGGATACCCAGATTTGATCTGCTAGAAATGTGGTTAATCTCTCCAATTTAGCAAATTGGTAGTGCCATACAATATGATGAAGGATGGCCTTCGTGTGAGGACAGGATGTTGTCTCCACAAGATCATGCCTACCAAGATTATCATGGACAGGTGCATCTGCAGCAGGTAGAGTGGAGAGGCTGAGGTAAAAGTTTTTTCCATCCTGTTGGTTCCCTCACCACCTGTCACTGGCCTAGTCTTGCAAGTATGTCCTTCAGGATTCAGCCAGCTTGGTCAGTGGTGGTGACACAAAGCTTCTCTTGGTGGTTGATATTGAAGTCTCCTACCAAGACTAAATGAAATGAAATAAATTCTGTGTCCTATCTATTCCCAATGCATCTTCTGGGTGGTGTTTAAGATGGAAGGATATAAATTCATTAGCTGGAGATTTCCTTGTCCATGTTTGACCTGATACATTAAAATTCATGACGTCTGGATACTTATTCCCAAGGTCAATCCTTCTTGACTGTACATCACAGTGTAACCACCTCTGGTGGATCTGTGGTGCCAGAGTAAAAGTTGTTGCTTGACTAGTCTGTGGAACAGCACTTCCAATTTGTACGCAAGTTGTCAGATGTTAATGAGCAGAACTTTGCAGGGTTGACTGGACAGGGTGTGCCTTTGGGGAACTGATGTCATAGGTCAATAGAACATAGAACATAGAACAGTACAGCACAGAACAGGCCCTTCGGCCCTCGATGTTGTGCCGAGCAATGATCACCCTACTTAAACCCACGTAACCCGTATACCCGTAACCCAACAATCCCCCCATTAACCTTACACTACGGGCAATTTAGCATGGCCAATCCACCTAACCCGCACATCTTTGGACTGTGGGAGGAAACCGGAGCACCCGGAGGAAACCCACGCACACACGGGGAGGACGTGCAGACTCCACACAGACAGTGACCCAGCCGGGAATCGAACCTGGGACCACTGGAGCTGTGAAGCATTGATGCTAACCACCATGCTACCGTGAGGCCCTATGCTGGGTGACCTTTTGGAGATTTGCTTATTGTTTCTTGTTGTAACTTGATACGACTGAGTGGCTTCCTCGGCCATTTCATAGAGCATTTAAGAGTCAACCACAGTGTTGTAAGCCTGAGGTTGGATAGAGACTAGACTGGGTAAGAATTGTCAATTTCCTTCCATAAAGGTAGTTTACATGGGAGACACTTTTTAAAGCTGTTTTTTTTAAATTTACCAAGTGCCAGAAATGCAATGATTTAATATATAGCTGCATTAAATTGCAACTAGATGATGTAGCATAGTTTCAGGATCAGCAGCAGCTACCTCACCCCAGCAGGTATTCTTCATGTATGACCCTGTATATAAGTATAGAGCCAAGCATTCAATATACACGGCCATACATGAGTAGCCGCTGGAGTGGGGTGGCTTCTGCTGATCATCACTATGCTACAGCATCTAGTTGCATTTTAATGCAACTGTATGTTAAATTGTTGCTACTTTGGTACTTGCCAAATTTAAAAACAGCTGTATAAAGTGTATTGCATGCAAATAGCAGGGTCTGTGGACTGGATTTAACCTGGAGGCTAGGTTCTATGTAGAGATAAGGGGGTATTGTCCCCCCTTGTCCCACCTTCGTTAAAGTAGAGTGCTGGGTTTGAGATGGATGCAGTTTTTGGTCCCGATCTTTTGCGTTTTAATTGCCAAAGCGACTCCAGCCCATCCATTTTGAGAGTAAGGAATTAGCCCAGTGTCATCGGCAAGTTATTATTACTAAACACATCGTTGTCCTTCTCAGCGTGCACACAGTCTTATACATGCGTATGCACTTTCCCAGTAAGAACCTTTAACTGAATGTTCTTTTCCTAGCCTGGAGTAAAGTCCTCCATTTCTGCTTCAATTCTGAAATTGGGAACTAAAGAGAGGCCACGGATCTTCCTGACCTGTATAACTGATAGCTACAATATATTTATTCACTGAGCCACCGGGGGATTCACACATCCTATTGTGCTGCAAAATCTCGTTGTAATGTATTATCTCTGTATCCTATGTTTCAAGCTCTGGTCCTGCTATATTGATTTCATTAATTAACATCTGTAGTTTAAATGTTGGCACAGTGCTGGTTTTGCAGCCTTATAATGAGCACTGAAACCTCAGCAGCAACAGGAAAAATTAGAGGAAGACAGCCAGACAGAGAAATAAATCACAGATTGGTTATTTTCTAATTAAAGCAGCAGTTTCCCATCCGTGACAATTTTAGATCAAGTAAATAAATTGTAAATCAATCCCCAATTTTCAGAGATTTCCAAGACGTAGAGCCAGAGAATACATTATTGCTTTCCCATTTTACTTACTTTATGTTTTAATGTTATATTTTCCCTGAATCAATTGAAAATTTTGCAGGTAATTTTGACCTTTGCTATCCACCGGCACCCTGACACTGCCAGCCTGGCACCCTAGCAGTGCCACCTGGTGTCAGCCTGGCACTGACAAGGTGCCCAGGTGGCACCTTGCCCAGAGGGCATCCACCTGGGGGCCACCAATCCCCTGGGAGTCCCCCCAAATCAAGTGCGGTTCCGTCTGGTCCCCGTTTGTAGAGACCAGCGCTAAATGGCACTTTCTTGAGGTCTCCGAGGTGGCGGGTTGATCCCAGGGCCTCAGTAGATCAGGTGAGCTCTAATATGCAGATTTGCCAAATACGGCGGGATTCAAATCGCAACCTCTCGCATTAGATCACGAGCCAGGTAGATCCAGGAAGAGAGATCTCCCGGCATTTATCGGCTGCGCTGCCGTTTGGTCGCAGCGCAGCCAGTAGATTGCACCCAAAGTTACTGATGAAGCGCAACTAAAGATGGTTGGGAATTGTGCAGCAATGCCCTCTGCTTGAGATGACTGACCCCCGCAACCACACCCATCTTCCTTTGTAATAAGTTTCCACTCCAACCCTTGGAGAATTTTCCCTCTGATTTCCATTGACTTCAATTTTTCCAGGGTTCCTCGATACCATGCTCAGTCATACTGCATTGATATCAAGGGCAGTCACTCTCATCTCCCCCTTTGAAGTTGGCTTTCCTTGTCCATGTTTGGACCAATGCTGTAAGAGGTCAGGAGCTGAATAGTCCTGGGAGAACCAAACTGAACATCAGTGAGCAGGTCATTGAATTTTCAGTGGCACTCAATACCACTGTCAATGACACATTTTCCATCACTTTGCTGATGATTGACAGGAGACTGATAGGGTTATTAGCCAAGTTGGATTTATCCTACATTTTGTAAACATGTCATACCTTGGCACTTTTCCAGATTGTCAGGTAGATGTCAGTGTTGTAGCTATATTGAAATCGCCTGACTGGATTACAGCTACTTCTGAAGCATAAGTCTTCAGTATTATTGCTGGGGTGTTGTCAGGGCCCATAGCCTTTGCTGTATCCAGTGTCTTCAGTCATTTCCCGTGGAGTGAATCAAATTGAAGTGGTATATGTGATGCTGGGGAGGATACCAAGATGCATCATCCACTCAGCGCTTCTAGCTGACGATGGTTGAAAGTCAGCCTTGTCATTTGCAATGAGATGCTGGCAAGGATCTGATCCATTGGTTGTGGATGGTTCTGTCTATGACAGGACTTCCCAAACTGTGGTCATGACTCCCAGTGGGGTCACTAGAATAGATTTGGGGTTTGTAAGTCGCAATTGCTGCCGTGGAGCCCGGGTTGATTCCCAACAAACTGGCTTGGCCCCTTTCAATGCTCATATTTTGCAGCATTGCTGGGTGTGACCGAATGCACTGCTCTCTGAAGGCTGAATGCTGCTGAAAAGAAAGCTGTAAAAAGGTAGGTACGTATGTGTTTTCTGAGAGAAACCATGGACGGGATGTGTTGTCTCCGACAGGTAAAGCAGAAGCCACAAGCTGCCTTGCTGGGTTTTACACACTTTTTAAAAAACAGTGAAGAGGCGGGTCCCACCCGCCATGCAGGGGCGGCCTGGCCTCGCCAGCAATCTCAGCTCTTGATAGGTCAAAAGGATGGCTCGATCTAAAAAAAAATAAAGATTACAAAAAACCCTCTCCTCCCTAGGGGCTGCTCTTAACTGTGAGCAGCCAGCAGGTTCTGCTCGCTAGTTCCCTATTGACTTGATAGGGCGGCACAATAGCACAGTGATTAGCTTTGTTGCTTCACAGTGCCAGGGTCCCAGGTTCGATTCCCAGCTCGGGTCACTGTCTGTGAGGAGCCTGCACAGTATATGAGGTCTGCTAAATATATGTTACTGTATTATAATAGG
Organism: Scyliorhinus canicula; assembly: GCF_902713615.1. Lineage (NCBI taxonomy): Eukaryota > Metazoa > Chordata > Chondrichthyes > Carcharhiniformes > Scyliorhinidae > Scyliorhinus > Scyliorhinus canicula. The sequence continues at coordinate 75,901,079 of NC_052155.1, forward strand.
GTTCCCGCACCGTTATGTCACTGATGGGGTCGGAGCCAACCTAATGGGGCAATCCCACTGGTGTGAAAGCCATTTTCTGAATCTCCTTCAATTCTCTGCCCCTGCCTTCATTCCAATTATTTTTATTTCCAATTAAGGGGAAATTTTGTGTGACCAATCCACCTACCCTGCACATCTTGCCCCTGCCTCCATCCCCACCTGCTGAAAACAGGGGCGGAAATCACTCCCCCACTTTGCCTTTTCATCAATTCCACCAATGCGCCAATGATCAACTCCTGTTCCCCGAACCACCATTCCACTTACAAAGTAAGGTTCCCAGCCTCCTAACCCCCCCCCCCCCCCCACTCAATCAGCAACTGGAGCTTCATCCCCCCTCAGCAAGTGAAGCTATCAAACTCCTCCACATTCAAAACAAATCCTCCCCCACTGCCACCTTATCTCCCGAAAGATTTCCCGCGGAGTCTTGCAATCCATTAAAATGGGGTCACACCAGGAACAAACATGCTGCCTCTGCTGTTTAACATGCATCTACTCCTATGTTGTAGCTTTACCACTTTGGCACCTGCTGCATATTTAGACTGTCCACTCGAGATGCTTTTAATAATGGCGAGCCCCAGAACGACCTCAATGCCTGATATAATTTTCCAAGACTATGGTTTGTCGAATGTTTATGACAATAAAATTATAAATTATATGGGTTGTAAGGTTTATGTCTGATATACATTAATTGGACAGCACACTTCAAAAATATCTATTGAAAAAATAATTATTATTGAGTCATACCACTGGTCAAATATCGGATTGGCATAATATTTTTTTTAAATAAACAATTTTATTGAGGTAGTTTTTGGCTTTGTAAATAGTTACAGACAGCAACAGAAAGAAAGCAAAAAAGGCAAAAATGTGCAAACATCCACGTACATTCAATATTTCAATCGTAACATACTGCACAAGCCCGCACCTCTCCCACCGGTACTACCCGTCATTTTATCCCTCCTACTCTACTCTACTCTAACCCCCCCACCCACCCCCTGCTGACGCTCACTCTCCCGCAAAGAAGTCAATAAATGGTTGCCACATTCGGGTGAACCCCTGTACAGATCCCCTCAAGGCGAACGTAATTTTTTCCATACCCAGGAAACTCGACATGTCCGCAAGCCACAACTCAGTCTTTGGGGGCTTTGAGTCGCTCCATGCCAATAGTATTCGTCGCCGGGCTATCAGGGAAGCAAAGGCCAAAACATCGGCCTCTTTCTCCCCCTGGACTCCCGGGTCATCCGAAACCCCAAACATTGCCACCCCTGGACCCATCGCCACCCTTGTTTTTAGCACCTGGGACATGACGCCCGCAAATCCCTCCCAGTACCCCCTAAGCTTAGGGCATGCCCAAAACATGTGAACGTGGTTTGGATTGGCATAATATGAACCAATTCAAAAAAAATTTGTTTGGGCAGCACTGTGGTGCAGTGGTTAGCACTGCTGCCTCACAGCACTGAGGACCTGGGTCACTGTCCATGTGGAGTTTGCAGATTCTCCCCGTGTTTGCGTGGGTTTTGCCCATAACCAAAAGATGGGTGCAGAGTAGGTGGATTGGCAACGCTAAATTGCCCCTTAATTGGAAAAAGAATTGTGTTAAAAAAAAATCTGTTTGCTAAATAGGTCAAAAAAACAACTAATCATTAACCACTGTAAAACCATCGAACCAAGTTATTCAATTGTTTGCTAGCTTTCAGCAACAAATTGACCTTTAGTGAACTGAGTCTGAAAATGCTAATTTTTAACTTAATAAATGCATAAATAAATAATCTGAAGAAACAACGTGTGCTTAACAGTGGCATTAACCCTTGTATCTCAGAACTGCTTTCATGGATTTTCCTCTTGAAAATCTATTTCTGTCTCTGTGACATGAGTTCTGTGTTCACAGAACTGGAATGTCTTCCAGCCTATTAAGGATTCTCAACCGGACAGTTGTCAAAACCAGTGTGACACTACATGAGAGGACTCTGTGCATTACAAAGTAGCTTACAGCTGCCATTACTGCCTTACAGCACCAGGGATCCAGGTTTTTTTATTACAAGGCAAAAGAGTACCAATCGTCCAGATCCTTTAATAATGCAACAGTTGAAATTGCAGGTATTTGAATCCTCTTAACCATGTGTAAATAAACACTGTGAAATCAACAGCAGAGATCAGGGAGCCAGCGCTCTCAATCAATTAGTGCTTTCCCTGGGGCTCAGCTGTTTCAACAGCCCAATGGATTTCTGAACTCTCAGGAAAGCATACATTTTGAGGCTTTGCTGACAGACCAGTAATCAAGGTGTGATGGAGTTATTTCCAGGGTTGGGTCAATCTTGGCATGGTTGTAGGGGTGGGGGTTACAGGGGGGTGTGGTCAAGGGTGGGGGGCTCAATCTCAGGGGTATGGAGAGAGATCAATCTGTTGGGGAAGGGAGCTTGTTCCCATAGAAGTGGGTTGATCCTCGAGGGTTAGGGTTAGGTGGGGGATTAGTGGCCTCGGTGAATGAGATCTGTGGCCTTGGGGTGAGAGTGTGTCAAAGGGCTTGAAGTTGCAGAGGGGAGAGAATCAGAGGTCAGGAGTTGGGGAGGGTGGTGGGTGCAGAGTGTGGTTCACTCATAGCGAAGGTTGGGGTGGGGATTTCAGATTAAAGAGTTTGTGCATGCAGGCATACTAGATTCAGCAGGTGGTGATTTAGGCACTCAACTCCTGAATTCAGCAGCCCTCACCTGGAATTAGGCTCAGGAAACCTGGCTGACATTGGAAGAATGAATAACAAATGTTTTCGCAGGCTCTTTCTCATATTTAAAGTGTCAAACCATCCCGTTGGGGTGGCTTGGTCACCTATCCACCTTCCCTCAGTTAAAGATGGCAGTGGAATGGTTGGTGGCAGCTTTCAATTTAGACTTTAATTCTCCCCTACCCAACTCTTCCCCCAGACTCCACCCCCATCCCACCCCACCCCACCCCCATCCCACCCCACCCCACTCCCACCACTACCACCTGAATCCTATCTGTTTGTTGGTTAAAAAGCCCCTCTCCTGTTACAGGAAAACAGACACATGACAATGAATAATACCAAGTAGCAGCAACAGAAAACATCAACCTCAAAGAGAAGGTAAGTATCAACAATTTTTCTCTTAACAATATTTGTAGTGACACAAAATGAAAGAGGAAATTAGAATTAAACAATCACAACTATTCCTTCAATAAACTCTGATCCAAAAGCATGTTGAAATCATCAACAGCCTGTTTTGGTGATCAACCATTGTAATATTACGAAACTAACAGTCCTTCCTAAACTTTAGTGCGTAGGCCATTCCAGATAACTCAACATGAAAGGTATGTGGCTTATTTTCATTCCATCTGTAACCATGATATTTCACTGTTCCCTTTCAAGTGTTTTGTACTCACGTCAGAACCTGAATATGACTCACTCAGGTTCTGTAGCAAGGACAGCAACATTATACTGGTATGTCTGAATATGTTGACATCACTGCAAGCAAAGGGTCAGCAAATCATTCACAAGATTCTTGCTGACGATAGCCTTGCAATGTGAATGGTTTCTAACTATAGAGATAGTTGACCATATAACACGCAGACTATACAGCAAGAAGCCGGCTCACAAGGGAAATTAAGAATGGGCAATAAATGCTGGCCTTGATAGAAATGCCCACATTCCGTGAATGAATAACAAAACAATTAAAAAGGCACACATGGATCAGCTATGGACAGACAAATAAATTGCTATTTCATATTTCACATACTCGAATGTCAAGGTATCCTAATCCTTCTTGTCACCTCTAAACTTCTGCAAAGAATGCGTCACTCTTTTATATTTAACCTATCAATAATTTAATAAATTACAAAAAGATTCAAGGATATAAATACAGAGCCAAAATGAATAATTGATATTTAACTGAGGTGATCCCACATTGCATGTAAAGGCAAACTAGAAAATAAGCATAATTCAGAAGATACTGATCAAACCTTGATCAAGACACAGATGTGCATTAAATATTATCACTTAAACTGGACATTTCATTCCTGCTGGATGGTAAAGTGCAAGTGCATTTTCAGTTCAGCCACTGCTATTCTGAAGCAAGACTAATTATGACAGCTAAAAAATTACCAAATTCAGATACAATTGTTTATTGCTGCAATAAACTTAAAGGAACCAATTTTTAAATCATTTTTATTTAAAAACATTTTTTAAATGTTATTTTGAAGTTGGGAAAGCAGCCTGGTGAGTTGTTAAACTGCAAGGAAGGAGCAGTGAGAGGCTCAGCCTGGTTTTTATAACCAGGCCTTAATATCCTGCTGTGCATACTTGTGGAGATGAACCAGCTAGAGTGCACTCACTAGATCCAAGGTACAGCAGCGATGTTGAGCCAGATGGAGGCAGTCAAGTCATCTGTGAAGAGCAGTGGGAGCCCAGGCAGGTACATTTTCAGGTCCTGCAAAGAAAAGTATTAAACTTAACTTGAAAAAGCATCTTCAGTATGGTGATCAGGTTAAAGCTGTTGAGATGGCTTCAACCGGTGCCCTCCTTTGTGGATGCTAAAGTACTAAGACAGGACTCCAATTTGCATGAATGTCTGAGGCTCTAACCATGACTCTCTTTTTGCTGGGATAAGCTCGATAAACTTTGCATTGGCGGCCTAGGTAGGGGATTAGTTAAAATTGCACTCACCTTCGCTTTTTGCTCCTTTGCTACTCTGACTGATACCTCACGTTGGGTCATGACTTCAGCCATGATGGGGCCTGCCACTGCCTTACACGGGAGAGCACAATGCACCCTGCCTTGCAAGAGAGCAGGCTGCACCCTGCCTTGCAGAGGAGAGCAGGCTGCAACAGCCCCATTGCACACAAAAATGGTCAAACAGCCAAATGATCAAGCATGGGATCGCACAGGTCCTGACATTTTTCATAATCTAAAAAGAAACTTTAACTTCTGCCATCATTGAATCCAACAGCTGTGTACTAATGTTCACCAGACTGTTCAGGCTCACTGACTTACAGATTGTGAAATGCATCCTTGCCCTCTTCAGCCTGTTAACAAGCTCCTCAAGGAGCTTAACAGGTCATTAATTGGAAACGACCTGGCTTCTGACTCACTCCTTCCCGCCCTGACTTTAAAATGAGAGCGAGTCCTAAGCATCCAGAAATGTTTTTCAGGAGCGTGATCTTCAATCCGTGTTCAAACCTATAAGGAACTTTAATATATTTATCAAATATGATTTCCTTTTCACAAAATCATATTGACTCTGTCTGATTGCATCATGATTGTTCCAGGTTCAAATCCCGCTTGGGTCACTGTCTGTACGGAGTCTGCACGTTCTCCCTGTGTCTGTGTGGGTTTCCTCCGGGTGCTCCGGTTTCCTCCCACAAGCCACGAAAGATGTGCTTGTTAGGTGAATTGGATATTCTGAATTCTCCCTCAGTGTACCCGAACAGGCGCCGGAGTGTGGCGACCAGAGGCTTTTCACAGTAACTTCATTGCAGTGTTAATGTAAACCATAATTGTGACACCTAATAAAGATTATTATTATTGTAGATTATGATTTCCAAAATGTTCTGTTCCAACCTCCTTAATAATAGATTCTAGCATTTTCCCAATGGCAGATATTAGACTAACTGGCCTATTGTTTCCTGCTTTCTGTTTCCTTCCATTCTTGAATAATAGTGTTTGGTTCTTTCGATGTCTTGCAAAGCAATCTACCAAACACCTTGACTTGTCCAAACAAGGATCTTTATTAAATCACACGTAATAAAATAGCGATCTGTTATAGAGCAAGTTATCATGGAGTTTCTTTGTACTCCTCTGGAACTACACCTAGCACGACTGTTCACCTGTACATCTTACAGCCATCTCCTACAACCATCTGGTGATGTCCGGATGCGCTCCCACTGATATTGGAGTCCCTGGTCACACGACCACTGTCTTGAGACTGCATGGTGTGTCTGCACCACTGCCTACTGTTTGAAGGTCACACACCATCCATCTATGATATTACCACATCCCCCTTCCTCAGAAAACATTCAGATTTGTTTACAATCAACACTGATCTTTTAAATTTATACAATAATGATATTGTCTAACAATGTGAATGAGTTTAACTAGGGTGTCCATAAACATGATATGCCTGGCCAGAGTCCGTCTCTTTTGCACAGGTCATTGTGCCTTCCTCAGGGGATCACCTCTATGATCATTCGGCTGTTGCCAACCTCTTGGAAGACTGGTTTATGTGCTGGCCTCTTGCTTCTTCCCCTCTTTGCTCTGTGCCTTTGGAAAGCCTATGCCCATGATTTCCACGTTTGCATCACTAGCCTCTTTCTTTTGCACTTCAGGGCATGACGCTGTTCGCTGCTTCTCTTTGTTTCTGGTTCTGGTTTGTTAGTGAGATGAGCAACTCTCCCAGTCTTCTCCTTTCTTCTCTGTGTACGTTGAGAATGTGATGACGTAGTTTCTTGTGCTTCTTGTTTTCTTTAGGCTTGGTAGCCTTCGGTTTTTACCCTGTGCTCAGAGGACTGCAAAGTTTCTGCTGGACCCTGAGGGCCGACGCGTCATCATTGGGTTGTGTGACCGCGCCCACTTCCGCGGTCTCACCAAAATGTTGGAGCGCCTCGGTTTCTGGTGCCTAAGTGGAGGTTGGAACTGGGGCAACAGGTGTCGCCCTTTCTTGGCTTGCTGGAGCAGCACTCACTCGTTCTTCGTCACTCGAGATTACAATGCTCTCTGGCCAACCACTTCAACATCTGTGTTTCTGTCACCGCAGTCACCATTGATGTCTTCCCATTCATCATCAGTGTTATCGATGATCTGGGAATCGATTATTGGTCTTTATATTGGTCTTTATCTGCCTCACCTCCCATGCCATCACTTTCTGTATCCTTGTCAAAATCTTCAAGCATATGGTCGCAGTAGATATCATCGGATTCAGCATCATCTGCAATGATTTCTTCTGTAAAATATAACATTACACACGGAATTATATGTTCATGCAGTAGACCACCAAGTTCAAGGTCAGCCTTGAGTTTGGCTGCTGAACGTTTGCTTAACATTCCACACCGCGGAACTTCAGGGGGACTGAAAAAATTAAAGAACGATTCAATTGGTACAATTTTCATGACTTCTGAGTGTGCTTCGACCTTTGAGCTTCGGTTCCATTTGAATTGTTCTCGGCGTTACATTTTTGCCCTCCCTCCAGTTGATTTTGTAGCTTGTGCATCCTATGATTTGTGGTTCATTAAAGAACGATTTAAGTGTCCTCGAGTCCAACTGATATACTTTCGTGATTGTCTCATTTGTTAAATATACACGGCTGTCCATTTAACATTCACAACGAGCTGATGCTTTAATGTGGGCTCATCATACCACTTAGCACATGCATGTTCTTGAAGATTGTTAACTAGAATAGTGGAATGCTCACTGGTTGTTTGTCTCCTCATCTGATTCATCGTCTTCCCTGTGGATTTCTTCTGAATCTTCATAAACCATGCACACTCGAATATCTTGTGGAGATCCATAGTATTCAGCAGGCCAGCTGTCTTCTTGGACACATAGAATTTACAGTGCAAAAGGAGGCCATTTGGCCCATCAAGTCTGCACTGGGCCTTAGAAGCCCCACACCTCCACCCTATCCCTGTAACCCCACCTAGCCTTTTTGGACACTAAGGGCAATTTATCATGTCTAATCCACCTATCCTTCACATCTTTGGACTGTGGGAGGAAACTGCAGCACCCGGAGGAAACCCACGGGGAGAACGTGGGGATTCCGCACAGACAGTGACCCAAAGCGGAAATCGAACCTGGGACCCTGGCATTATGAAACAACCCTGCTAACCACTGTGCTACCATGCTATCGTACACATAATCGCTCAACTCAATTCAAGTGCTTGCTCCTATAATGTAGTCAATGCCCATGTCTACAATATGAAACAGTAACATGTACCTCATATCTGCCATGGAGAGCACAAGTTTGCATGCACCGAAGGTCTCCATTGTTCTTGTTCCGAAACAAACCTGCAGCCCTGACAGATCAGCGACTTTCTGCTGCACGTTCAGCTTTTGCAAAGCAGACCGGCTAAGGAGGTTGGCTTTTGTTTTAGAGTCAAAGTCACATCGCAATAGTTAATTGTTCAGTAACACCATCGATTTCCATCTAGTTTTAATGGAGTCCAGAGAGTTCTTTCTAGTTCCAGTCTTCCTTACAATTTTGTTTTCATCATTTTTATTTGGACTCTTTTGGTCCTTGGCTGAGATGAGATTGATGAAAAACTATTCTTTAATACTTATCTCATCAGCTACATTTACTGATCATATATGGTCCATCGTAGGATGCTCAAAACATTGTTTTGCAAAATGCCCAATACGGCTGCACCTGGAACAGACTTTTCCAAAGGCCGGACAATGCCGTGGGGCATGTTGAGTGCCACACTTTTGACACAAGGCGGCAGTGGATGCTCCTGTCGGCCATTTGAAATGGCCACCTGCACTAAGACCACGTTTCTTCATGATGTGCGTCACAGCACTAATGGTGCTAGTGTCATCTGAGTTGGCGGCAAAATGTTTTGGGCAGTGTGTGCCGATTCTCTGTGCAGTGACCTCGTTCTGCTAGCAAATCTTTTCTGCCTGTTCCAGCACCAAGTCTTCCTCCTGCAACACCCTTTCCCGGAGCTTATCATTAGCTACACCAAAGACAATTTGGTCTCGGATTAGCGAAGATTTCAGGCTGCTGAAGTTGCATGACTGGACCTTCAGCTTCAAGTCGGTGACAAAGCTCTCAAACAATTCACCAGGTTTTTGGGGACACATACGGAACATGTATCGCTCAAACGTATCATTCTTTTTAGGGGAGCAATGCCGATCAAAGTGCCGAATAACTTCATCATATTTCTTGCAATCCTCCTCATTGTCGAATGCAAATGAGTTATATAGTTCAATTGCTTGTGGACCTGCCACTGTTAGCAGCAATGCGATTTGTCTTTCATCAGGCTGGGCCTGTAGGCCTAGGGCCGAAACATAGAGTTTGAACTGCTATTTGAATAGCCGCCAGTTTTCGGCGATGTTACTGGATATCTGAAGCTGGTGGGGGTCTCTCAATCCTTCCATCTCTTGCTTCAGCATCTTCAAGTGCTTTGAGTGGCCTCAGGCTGAAGTTCACCAGAGCGGTCTGTCCGTCAAATTCCTAAATTTTTCACTGCCGTCGTAATCTTCAAATCTTCAGCACTCTTGGTACCATGTTGTCTCTGGTTCTTTCGATGCCTTGCAAAGGAATCTACTTGTCCAAACCAGGATCTTTATTGAATCACACGTGGTAAGATAGCGATCTGTTACAGAGCAAGTTATCATGGTGTTTCTTTGCACTATCCTGGAACTACACCTAGCAAACCTGTACACCTCTATGTCTTACAACCATCCCCAAAGCCATCTTGTGATGACCGGATGTGCTCCCACTTATAGTGGAGTCCCTGGTCACATGATCACTGTCTTGAGACCTCATGGTGTGTCTGCACCGCCACCTGCTGCTTGGAGGTCGCACACCATCAATCTATGATATTGCTTACCGGCATATTACCACAAAGGGGTTACCTCTTCAGCTTTCCAATCCAATAGAAGCTTTCCAGAATGAAGGGAATTTTGAAAGATGAGAAATAAAGCACTCACTATCTCAGCAGTAATTTGTTTCAAGACCCAAAGATGCAAGCCACTAGTTCCAGGATATTTGTCAGCCTTTAGTCTCATTAGTATGCCTCATACTTTTTCTCTCGTGTTTACGGTTGTTTCAGGTTCCTCTCTCCCTTTGGTTTTGCTTTTCTGCTATTCTTCAGTTACTTTTTGCATCTTCTACTGTGAGCACAAATAAAAATGGCCTCTGCTATTTCCTTGGGCATGATTTAACCAACGCATTGCGCCCGCTGTTGATTTAGGCATGCCAGTTAAATAGCGGGAAAAGCCAAAATTGAAATTCGCACTAGACGCAAATCAGTTTGGTATCTAACTGGCCCGCTCCCTTTGGCAAGTTCAGGATCTCACCCAAGTATGGCGAGCATATCAGTAACCCTCATTTGCATTCATTTCCATCTTATTAGCGAGATTAAAGTCGATTTGCAACGGCCTCTCGGGAATTAACTGGCTCCCCAGCGGGAAATCACGCGGGCATCGTTTAGTACTTCTTTTTAAAAAGGTGAAGCGAGTGCAGTGGTTGCGGAGGGAAGTGAGGAGGTTAGTGGCCGTTTCCATTTTCTGGCATACACCACAAGGGCACTGGAGCTGCTGGCCCAGTACTCGGGGTGGGGGACCCCACAGGGGGGTTGGTGTGACTTTCTGGTGTGATTTCCTGTTGCGTTGGTGTGACTTTCCGGTGTGATTTCCTATTGCGTTGGTGTGACTTTCCGGTGTGATTTCCTATTGCGTTGGTGTGACTTTCCGGTGTGATTTCCTGTTGCGTTGGTGTGACTTTCCGGTGTGATTTCCTGTTGCGTTGGTGTGACTTTCCGGTGTGATTTCCTATTGCGTTGGTGTGACTTTCCGGTGTGATTTCCTATTGCGTTGGTGTGACTTTCCGGTGTGATTTCCTGTTGCGTTGGTGTGACTTTCCGGTGTGATTTCCTGTTGCGTTGGTGTGACTTTCCGGTGTGATTTCCTATTGCGTTGGTGTGACTTTCCGGTGTGATTTCCCACTGTTGAGAGTCTACTGCTGGGAATTGCAGGAGGGGGAGAGAGAAGCGGATTGATTCGAATGACAACTTGAAGCTGTTGAAGACATGCTCTTGCAGATTGCTGATTACTTTATAGTACTGTTGACTGTTTAATGTTCAACGTGTATTTGTTTTTTTTTTTATAAATGCACTGTTAGGGGCACCACGGTGGCATAGTGGTTAGCACGGCCCCAAGGTCCCAGGTTCGATCCCGGCTCTGGGTCACTGTCCGTGTGGAGTTTGTACATTCTGCATGTGTTTTCGTGGGTTTCGCCCCCACAACCAAAAGATGTGCAGGGTAGGTGGATTGGCCACATTAAACTGCCCCTTAATTGTAAAAAATGAACTGGGTACTCTAAATTTTTTTAAAAAGCACTGTTGTAGCTTTACGTTTATCCCGATATTCTGCAACGAAAAAGTAATTGTATGCGTCATTTCCTTGTCAGTTAATGGTTAATATAATATATAGACTGTTAAGTCGTTTGTTTTTAGCTTTCTTGATCATTTTTGTGAAATGGTCGTGTTGGCAGTTTAATAAACAAAATATTCTCAAGTGGTGCTGTCGGGTGTGTTTGCTGATTGCTCCTACTGGTACATGCAGATACCTGAAGGCCATGGGTTTGTTTGTTTTCTTCTAGCATGCTCTATGTCGGTGTGACTTTCCGGTGTGATTTTCTGTTGGGACTCTACTACTGAGAGCTGCAGAAGGGTGAGAGAGAGCCCACACTTAAATCCCCGAATGAATGTCTCATATTAACATTCATACATACAAACATACATAGAAAATAGAAGTTGGAGGAGGCCATTCGGCCCTTCAAACCTTCTCCACCATTCATTATGATCATCAAGTTCAATACTCTCATCCTGCCTTCCCCTCCATATCCCTCAATTCCTGTAGCCCCAAGATCTATATTTGCTTTAAAATTACACACCACATTAGCCTCAACTACTTTCTGTGGTAATGAATTCCTCAGATTCACCACTCTATGGGTGAAAAAAATTCTCCTTATTTAATTCCTAAAAGATGTGTCCATTATCCTCACTCTATGACCCCTAGCTCTCGACTCCCCCACCTTTGGGAACATTCTTTCTGAATCTACCCTGTCTAAACCTGTTAGAATTTTATAAGTTTCTGCAAGATCCCCTCTCATTCTTCTAAACTACAAGGAATATAATCCAAACCGATTTAGTCTCTCCTGATATGATAGTCTTACCATCTTTGGAATGAGCCTGATAAATCTTTGTTGCACTCCCTCCATAGCAAGAACATTCTTCCTCAGATAAGGACACTAAGATTGTACGCCATACTCCAGGTGTGGCCTCACCAATGCCCTGTACCGTTGCAATATAACATCCCTATTCCTATCCAACCTACACAAGTCTAATGCTGACACTAATGGTTTCATCATAAGGTCATGCAAGCTAAATCACTGATTTGAACATCACAATAATAAACAAAACCTGACATGGGGGAAGGAAACCTATTAAAATTGCAGGTATTAGGCAGCACGGTGGCTCAGTCGTTAGCACTGCAGATTCATGGTGCTGAGGTCTCAGGTTCGATCACGGCTCTGGGTCACTGTCCGTGTGGAGTTTGCACATCCTCCCCGTGGGTTTCGCCCCGCAACACAAAGATGTGCAAGATAGGTGGATTGAACATGGTAAATTGCCCCTTAATTGGAAAAAATGAATTGGTACTCTAAATTTATATTTAAAAAAATTGTAGGCATGAAAGCACTTTTAACTAATTGTACAAGTACTCAGATTCTGTTGTTAACAAATTAATCTATCACTAGCATCAGGAGATAATACATATCAAAGTACTGTATTTTTCAGACAGTTAACATTTTCGATTCTTTGTCTGCATTCATGGCTAAGTGTTGGGATACCTGTTAGACTCACCCACTACCGTTGGAAATTCCACTACAGTTGGCAATTCCTGCAATAATTTTAAAAGGTCCTCTGCTCACAGTATAGGACGAGTGCCCACCTCAAAAATTGATCAATTATATCCATAGGAGAGGATGTGGAACTAGAAGAATCCGGACCCTTTAATAAATCAATAGCAGGAACCGTAAGCACGTTCTCGGTTCTTAGCCAAGCCTTTTCTTGTCTGAGGACCCAGATATCCAGTAAACAATTAAGCCCCAGAGAAACACTGCTTTATTGACAGCAGTGGCTCTCTGATCGATGCTGCCAATTTCACATGCTTATTTACACATGATAAAGAGGTTTCAAGTGCTTGCAGTTTCTGCGACTGATACTTTAAAACGTCTGGATAACTAAAAGGTTTTGGCATGTACTGAAAAGGAGTTTTTTAAGAAAGTGGAAAGGTTATCAACTAATGATTCAAATATTCTTTCACACATTTTGCTGTGTTTAGCTCACTCGGCTAAATCGCTGGCTTTTAAAGCAGACCAAGCAGGCCAGCAGCACGGTTCAATTCTCGTACCAGCCTCCCCGGACAGGCGCCGGAATGTGGTGACTAGCGGCTTTTCACAGTAACTTAATTGAAGCCTACCCGTGACAATAAGCGATTTTCATTTTTCACTTCAAAGAACAAAGAAAAGTACAGCACAGGAACAGACCCTTTGGCCCTCCAAGCCTGTGCTGACCATGCTGCTCTTCTAACCTAAAACTTCCGACACTTCCAGGGACCATATCCCTCCATTCCTATCCTATTGATGCATTTGTCAAGGTGCCCCTTTAAACATCACTATCATACCTGTTTCCACCATCTCCTCCGCCAGCGAGTTCCTGGCACCCACTACCCTCTGTGTAAAACACTTCCCTCGCATATCTCCTCGAAACTTTGGCCCTCGCACATAGAACCCATGCCCCCTAGAAGTTGATTCTTCCACCCTGGGAAAAAGCTGACTATCCACTCTGTCCATGCCCCTCATAATTTTGTAGAACTCAATCACATTGCCCTTAACCTCCATTGTTCCAGTGAGAACAAACTGAGTTAATCCAACCTTTTCTGTGTACCGTGTGTGAATAAATATTGAAGTGCCATAGCTTGACATGGAGGGACATGTGGAGAGCCATGATGATTATTTGACAGGAATACCTTGGCATGGGGGCACCAGGGACCATAGAGGGTTGATGGGAGCCTTAGGGGACATGGAGAGTGTCCCCTGGGGATGAAAAGGTGTTGGGGCTGAGGTGGTATGAGTGGTGAGGGGTGAGGACAGGAGGGCCTTTCTGTTTTTATTGGTGGGTGTTTTAAATGGCCCATCTCTGCACCCAGCGTCCCTATGGCTGCCTCCAAACCTTATCCAGGCTAGGTTGGCCTAACTGCAGCTCACACCATGTGGAATGAAAATCCCATCTTTACGGGCCTTTCTTCCGAGGTGGATGGCCTGATCCAGGAATTTTCCTAACTCCCACTACCTGCTGATGTGTTGGGCAGGCTGGGTCTATTTGGGCTGTGCTTGATGCAGTGTAGCGAGAGACAGACCTCCAACACGTGAGATGCAAGTGTTGAAATGCAACATGATTTTATTTAACATCTAACTATATTACATGTTCAACTGTGGGTTGACACTATGCTGAAGTGACTGGAGACCTGATGCTAGCCTGACACTACCACATGGTGTATGTTCTAGCTGCTGCTCATGAGCTCTGACTGTCTCAGAGGCTGGATCCCGAGAGAGCAGGAAAACTGGTGCCCTCTGGCTATATAGTGGTTGTGCCCTGTCTGGTGATTGGCTGCTTTGTTCTGTGTGCTTACTGGTCATCCTGTGTGTCAATCACTGCCTGCCTGCACTCCATTATATACATAGATGTATATTATGACACCTGCTTCGTGATTTAAAATCCAGACTTCCATTTCTAGTCTCCATTGTCTATTCAGCTCTATTGTTGCCTCTTGGCAGCTTCCAAATTCTCATTAGCCTTCAGGAGGATGGAATTACTGGAGCAGAAGATGAACAAAAGCATAAATGAATTGGAGTGTTTTTGACTGTACGAATGATTTGGGAGGGAACAGGCAGCATTGCTGTGCCATGTGACTTCATATACTTTGGCTATTTGAACCATGCCTGGGTCATTCCATCCCGGTCTTCTTGGCAATTGACTGAACAACTGCAGACAACCGGGATGTGTCAGGCTCCTCCTCATCCTGTGTCTCTTCTTCCTCCTCCTCTTATCATAAGAGAGGTCCACACTTTACTCAAGTCCTAATTTTCACGCAATAGTCTGCAAGGCATTGCTAACCATGACCATTCAGGAAATTCTCGCTGGTGCATACTGAATGCCCGCCACATCTTCAGCAACCCAACGGTTTTCTCATGAGCACTCTTATAGTTATTTGACTCCAGTTGTATCTTTTGTCTGCATCAGTGTTAGGACTCCTCACTGGTATCATTAGCCAACTCTGAAAGACTAACCATTGCTCACTCTGTTTGGAGTTGGTCACATAACAGCTGAACACCTGCGGAATAGAATCCCTTCTGGCTGACAAATAGATGTGTACCTGTGGGAATCCAGCAAAGACAGCAAACATGAGAACCCTCTGTTTCTGAATGTCCTGATTACTAGCAAAGTAGACGTGGGTGGCGGCCTCGGCAAAGCTGGCCGCAGTCACCTGGGAGATGCACTTTGTGAGCAGCAAATAGTGAAATTCTACAGATGTCACCACCAGGCCCTTGAACAGAACCAAAGACAATGAAATTCAAGGTTGTGATGATGAGCACGGAATTGATTCAACGTCCTTGTCGGGATGCGACAGTTGAATCCCAGGAGAGGCCAAAAGTGGCCTTTGCACGGGGCGATAAACCTGACAAGAGTTAACAGACTTGCAAGGCCCAGTGCGATCTGGATCTCTCCCTCAGTGGACAAGATCCAGAAATGCATATTTAAAAGAGCCATTAGGCTCATCTAAATATGTATCCGCCGGACTCACCCAGCACTGCCGCCTGCAGAGCCTCAACCGGGCTCTGTTTAGTACTGCTGCACACAAACATGAACCAGTCATGATGGCACCTTGGGAGGCATCGCAGGCGATTAGAGGCCTCTGGGTGATCAGAGACAGGACAAGGTAGCACCCTGGCACTTCCCGGCACTTAGGCACCATGGCACTGCCATGCTAGAACCTTTACACTTCCAGCCTGGCACCCTGGGCAGTGCTAACTTGGCACTGACAGGGTAGCTGGGTGGTATTTCCAGGCTGGCAAGGCCACTGCTAGGGTTCAAGGCTGGCAGTGTCAAGGTGCCCGGGTGCCAAGTTGGCAGTGTCAGGTGTTGGGCCCAGAGAAGCCTTGTGCATAAGAGTATGAGTGAGGGGGTGTTTGAAGGCCCCAGAAAATGTTGGGGGTGGGTGGGGGTGAAGGGGGTGGTCCTGAAAGATGGGGGCCCTGAAAGCAGGGGTATAGAGATTGGGGTGAATTTCCAAAATATCACCTCGATCTGCGAGGAGCAGTCAAGCTGGTGAGCTCAGCTCACTGGTGCAGAACGGCTGCCTAAGTGTGACCTCAATGGGGAGAAACTCCTAAGTCCAAAGAAAAGAACAAAATGCCGTTGAATAGCAGGGTTATTCCCTGCTGAAGCTGCCGGGAAACACGCTGCCAAATGTGCCCGATACAACACTTCAACTTTTTTCTATTGAACCGCAAGTAATGCATTCCCACCTGGTTGTCTAGGAAGGAGGTCTTGTTCCATGAGGCTGCAGATGTCAACGATGACCTGTCGAGAAAGTCTAAGCTGCCTGATGCAGTGGGGCTCACATGTCAAGGAAGCTGTAGCAGGATTCTCTGTCCAACGGCACCGGAATCGCGAATCGCAATTGGGCATTAGTCGCAATTTGAGATCGATGCCGGGCACCCAACGGAACGCCATGTTCTGGCACCTCAATGAAAGCATTCCATGCCCCGTTAAGTAACGGCCATTAGCATATCATTAACAGACCCGACCCGGTAGTCTCCGCCCTCCCGCTATGCTCCCCCTCTGCCAGGTGGAAGTGACACCGGCGCGTTACACTTGTGGTATTTAAAAATGGAAACTGGGTGCAGTGGCTGCCGAGGGTGAAAGAGGAGGTAAGAAATGTCTCCATGGGCTGCCAGTTGTGCCGCTGGCTGGGAGTGGGGGGGAGATTGCCAGGGCCAGGGGGAGACTAGTTGGGGGGGGGGGGGGGGGTGTGACCAGGAGATGGGCCGTGGGTTTGGTGTATATCCCCCCAGATTGGATGTCCAGGCACTGGCCACCATTGCCGCAGTTTGCAATGCAGCCACCTGGCTGCGCTCTACACCGACTGCCCACCACGTCCTGTAAATGTGCAGAGCACCACCGGCCGTATGGGTGCCCACCCCCCCCCCTCCCCAAACATCCTACTAGGAAACCCCGCCCCAGCTGACCCAGCGCAGCCAGTGGCCCATCAGGTGTTGGCACCCCTCAGTGCACCCACCCGAGGAGCTGCCCAACTGCAGGAGGAAGCTGGGGGAAGTGGGAGGGGAGTTGCAGCCTGAACAGTGGGAAAATGCACTGCGGCCATTGTCACCCTCCCTAACACACTGCCAGGGCAGATACCCCAGCAGTGGCACCATCAACTAGCCCACCACTCAGGAACACCAGTCGGCACCAAACCCCACCTGCCCATTGCACCCTGTTCCCATCCATCCTGCCCCCAGACAGGTAGGCACAACCCATGCATCACACAGAGGACCCACAGTACATTACAGCTACGATTCCAATGGGTGCCCACCCCCCACCTAAACCCGTTTGTGATCCCTGCTCCCATGCATGCCACAAAGTTTGGCACTGATCGATGGCACGGGACGCCTCCCACAACCAGGTGGCACCTTACTGGCAGGGTAGCACATGGCCCACTCAAGGAGGGCATGCATGGTAGACCCCACAGGAGGGCGCAGGACAGGGGCTACAAAGTGTAATGTTGGCTACAATGGATGGCGGTGCAGGAGGCCCACCTGGGACTTGTTGGAGGAAACTGGTGCACCCAGAGGAAACCCACGCAGACACGGGGAGAACGTGCAAACTCCGCACAGACAGTGACCCAAGCCGGGTATCAGTTGGGAAGAAGGGGGGAAACCCTCCCCCTCATCAATTGTTTACTGCATTGTTCTACTGATAATCAACTTTACTTTAAGAGATACTTCACTGCTTCATAGTCCAGGGAACTCCGACTGGAAATTTCACCCATGATGTGGGCTGACTGCTAAATTCCGAGCAAGAAAGGGTGGGGAGCCCATTGGTTAAATGGAAATGAAAGAAGCTTGGGAGTTAAAAAGACCTGTGCCTCAAGCTCACAGTATCACAAAATCTTTCCATTTACCCTGAAGCTGTCCAATTCATGCCTCAATTTAAAATTGGCCTTTGTATAGAACTAGTCTCTTAACCAATAAAAGTTGCAGAGGTTTGGTGAAACTACAAACAAACAAAACCCGCTGGGTCGGAGACTCCTCGCTGGGGGGGGCAAATCCCACCCTACCGCCCTGACGCCGGCTGCCGTATTCTCCGGTGCCATTTTTGGGTGGGGGCGGGATTCCCACCACGCCGGTTGGGGGCCGTTGGCAGCCCCCCCGCCGGCGATTCTCCGGGCCCCAATGGGCCGAGCGGCCGTCTATTTTTGGCCAGTCCCACCAGCCTGGGTTACGTATAGTCACACACAGCTGGACCAGGCAGGTAAGTTGGTGGGGGCGCTCCTCCAGGGGGGGGGGGGGGGGGGGGGGGGCACGGTGGCCTGGCCCGCGATTGGGGCCCACCAATCCGCGGGCGTGCCAAAATACAACGGGCGTCCCGTGTATGCGCAAACCCGCGGAGTCCCTTCGGCGCCGCCTGGAGCGGCGCCAACCCCTCTGCCGTCCACCTAGCCCCCTAGACAGGTGAGAATTCCTCACCTTGGGGGTCCATTGGCACCGGCTTTCCCGCCGGCGTGGGGACTTAGTCCCCGGAAGGGAGAATCCCGGTAACAATATGCATAGAAAAATCTTGGAAGTCATTTAAAGCCCACACAACACTGGGAAACACATGAAATAACAAAAGAAAAATCAATGCCACAGGCCTGTAAATGCTAAAATGAACACCTGCAAATATGTGTGACTCATTAAAAAGTGGACGGGATTCTCAGTCCGTTCATGGCCGTGGGATTCTCCGGTCCCGTTGCCGTCAATGGGAGATTTGGCTGAGTGCCAAATTCTCCATCCTCACTAGCAGCGGCAGCGGGTCAGACTGGGATCAGAGAACCACAGCCAAGAAAATAAATGCTGAGATGTTTTGGCACATAATGGGCACTTGGGAAAGAAAGTCACACATGAGCTTATATTTTTTTCCAGAATCTCAGAAGAAATGCAGGTGAATCACTGAGCAAAACGCAAATGCGGCAATTTTGTTGTTGATTGTGGTTTCCTGGAGTCAGGGGAACGAGAAAAGCTGGAGAAGTACATTATTGCATATTTCACAACTAAGAGAGCTTTTCAGGAATTTTTAAAATCTTTGATTGACACTAGGATCGCTTATCGAACAATGGACTTCCACTTGATGAAAAGGACCCCTCAGCCAAATTGATCCAGGAATGATTTTAACCCTTCAAGATGGGTGACAGGCTAATCTGCCTCAGGTTGTTTACCTGTCCACATTCTACAAATCACAGACATCTGTACAGGCAGTTTGGCCACCTAACAGTCTGTTACCTATACGACAACTACACTTTTAACTACAGTTTGAACAGAAAAACTGCCGGGCTTTCTCATCTTATGAAAGCCAGCCAGGACGCGCCTGGGAGAGGAATAGGCCACAAAAAATAAGTTTTGAAATTAAGTTTTATGGGGCTAGAAAGAGCAGCTGGGTCCTAGAAGAAAAGTTTCGGCCTCGCCAGCCCCAGAGTCCCACCTGCACCTCCAACGAGCCCCAGTGAAATCTCCTTTCCTACACACAACTGGGAAAGCCCTTAGACACACAATTCAGTGGCTGCCAGCATATTAATCAAGCATATGGTTAAAATAGCCCAGACTGATGTTCTGATAAAGTGATTAATTTTCTAATTCAGCCCAAATACAGCCTGAGTAGAAATCTGGGCCCTGAAGTATCCACAAGAATGCATTGTAGCACAATTTTTCAGAGTATGCATTGGGTACAAAGCACTTTTACCTTTATAATGGGAGTCTCAGGTCACTCAAATCAAACTCTCCCTGATTTGATCTATCATCTGCTACTGCAGCTTTTCCTTTAGTTTCATTGGACTTGTGGATGGATATATCTTTTATGTACATTCACGATCAAAGTATATTTCTAAGCAATGAAATTCTCCCTGTTAAATACTCTAAAGAAGTCAGTATGAGTATAAAATGACGGGCACCATTCAGCCATCGTGTTGCACGCGGAGCCGGACGCAATGAGTGAATCCCGTGAGAGCCCCAAATTGGGCTCTGCGCTGGGTGCCGGACTGATCGAGACTCACCCAACATGCTTCGCCTGGCGTGATCTGGATCTCACTGTCGCTGGTCGTGATCCAGATCAGCAGATTTAAATACCTGGACACTGCATTCACCCAGCGCCCGAGAGACAATGGTCATGCCTGCAAGACATCGGCCAGGTGCTATTTAGCAGTGTGGTACCCGGGCACTCCCTCTGACACTCGGCACTTTTTTACTGCCAGGGTACAAGGGGCATTGCCAGGCTGGCAGTGCCAGTGCCAGGTTGGCACTGCCAGTGATCGGGTCCATTAGAAGGGGGATCAGGGGGGGCTCAAAGGGCCTCGAGAAAGTTAGGGGGGGTGAATGAAGCGAGGGGCTGAAAGGGTGGTGGGGTGCAGAGATTAGGGTTGTGGATCAAAATGACACCCTGATCTGTGAGGAGAAATTGACAAAAGTGTGGCCTCGGTTAGGAAAAACTCCCCGAGGCCCAAAAAACTCACAAAGTACCAGTGAACCGCGGGGTGAATCTTGGTGCTGCAACCACTGAGAAACACCCCACCAAATGTGCCCGAAAGTGACTAAGAAGTATTTCCACTCAATTGCTACCGACGTTTCCCATTTTTGCATTCAAGCCAACCTTCTTGTTAAACAAATTTTAAAAAGGCTTTGCGGATATTCTCCGGAAAGATTTCTAAGTGTGGTAGTGAGCGGGAACTGCCGCGAGCTTCCCGGCGCTCGGACCAGGAAGGCCATCAACGCTATTCAACATTAATTTGTCCACGTACGAGGTGCCACAGGCTTCTCGCTGAAAATGAAGGCTCGCCAGCCGATTTGCCGGTATTGCACTCGTCAGCCCCTCGCTAACAAGGTTGAGCAGCTCTTAAGCTGCACTTGCTCAGCCAACCCCAGCCAGCTCGCAACAATAGTGCCCAGGAGACGGGCCCCAAGATTCGGGGCTGCTGACCATTGGGAGGCTCCTGGATGCGGTGGAGGCCAGGCGCAATGTCCTGATCCCCCTGGGGTCCAAGAGGGTCACCCACAAGGCAGCCAGTGCTGCCTGGGATGAGGTGGTGGCGGCTGTGAGCGTCAGGAGTGTAACCAGGAGGACTGACCTCCAGTGCCGGAAAAGGGTCAATGACCAACATCGAGCAGCACGAATGAATAGACACCAATACGCCCCCCCCCCCACCCACCCCGAGAACTTACCACATTCAAGCATCCACCCCAATTCACCATGTAACCCCCAACCCTTCCTTCACACACCCCTCCCACCACTGTGAACCACACTTGTGATCAATGATGCCCTCTCTATGTCTCCTCAGGAAAGGCTTTCCCACGGTCGCTGAGAGAGGGCCCAGACCAGCAGTTGTGTGCCAGAAATAAGAATTCGCACCTCCTTCGGATATACCAGAGGTGAAGAACTACCGGGCTCCAGCCAGAGGATCTGTCAAATGTGAGCTGTTATTACCTTACTGACTGACCCATCCCTCCCGCAGACCCTCCAGCCAATGGTGCCAGACCATCCTGGATGGTCCCCTCTCCAGCCTGCCAGGAGAACATCTCAGAGGAGAGCTCCAAGGATGCCACTGTAATAGTCACGACATATCTATCATCCCAACCCTCCACGAGTACAGATACATGCACATGGGTGGGAAAAGTTAGTGGTCAGGCTTCTGGGGCACAATATGGTGACTGTCCTGCATGGGAACCTCATTACGTCAATGGCAGGGGGGGGTGATGATCACCTCTGCCTGAGGCTCAACCATCAACCACACAGCGTGCCACAAGCCTTGGACGTCGTGACCGATGGCTGTGACTTTCCCACCGAAGGTTTTCACCGCGGACACCAGCTGTTCAGTGTTGGTTTGGGTACCACACATTGTCGGCAACATCTCCTTCACCTGGCGGTGATTGGACTCCTCCAACTATGCCTGCTCACAGCACAACCCCTCTTGCAGACCCTGACTCTCTCTGCATCTCCACTACTGGTGGGATCATTCTTGCCAGAAGCATGAAACCTGTGTGGGCTGCAGCTAATTCCTGAGATCAGACAGGCCTCCGATTGCCTGCTCCCTCGGGAGCTCCTACCTCCACTTGATGTGCCACAGCATGCGTGATGTGCGCACCAGAAAGTGTACAAGGAGCCTTTTCACTGAAATGCCCCACCAAGGTGATAGTTTCCTGGATGGTGGAAAGTGCAAGTGACAGAACTGGCAAGAAGTCGGTGTCGTCACCCGGATTGATCTCCGGGGTATTCTGGGGTGGTGGCTGGAGGGTGGGGTACCCCAGGCGGGCAAGCATCGTCAGTGGTGATCCTGCAAGACAAACGACAGGGCACATGGTGAGATCTCGGATAGTAGTGGTGTGGTGGAGAGGAGTGATTCCTTGCTATAGGGACATCACTGTGCATTAAGGGCTTACTTGGTTGACTCATGCCGACCTCCACCTGGGAGATAGCCCTCTCTTCCACTTCTGTCGCCCTCTGCTCGGCGGCAATTAGGATACTTAAGTCTGGCTTGTCCCTTCTAGTCTTCTCCTGCTCCTGGCGGTTATGGTCTGTCTTCTTCTGGGGAGGGGGGGGGGGGGGGGGGCAGATAATTGCCCTTGTGAGACACTTAGATGCAGGTTCACAGTGGGGTCCTGCAGGCACCTGACCAAAGGTGGCAGTACAGGTGTTAGGGTTTAACAAAGGGCGGAACGTAAGGAAGAGGCAGGTCGATTATTTTCGGTTGGTCTCTGGGAGGGGGCTGAGGATTGAGGGATGGAAGTGATGCCAGGGGCACAGAGGTGACCACTCACCCTGGCTGACCTAAGGAGGTTATTCACCTTCTTTGCACTGCCTGGTGAGGGCCACAGCACACCCCACCTCTGCCACCTCCACCCAGGCCCAGTTTAGGTCGGCGGGCGGTCGACTCCTGCACACCCTGGGGAAGAGGATGTCCCACTTCTCCTCCACCACATCCAGCACCCTGTCCAGCTCACCGCCAATAGACAAAGGGGAAGCTCTTTTCAATGTCATTTCCTGGCTGGAATGAGAATGTGTGGAGATTGAACTGCTTATAAGCAGCTCCAGCTTGTTAAGCTCTCCAGTGCCAATACCAGCCCCAACGAATCCGCCGCTGGCGGGAATTAGAATTGCACTAGTTTCATGTGGACAAAGTGCTGGCCTATTACATCTCCCGAATAGCTCCGGAACTGCCGCCCAATTCAACCCTGGAGTCAACATGTGGGACGGGATTCTCCATTTCTGAGAGTATGGGCAGGACTCTCCGTTGCCCGACGCCTATATCGATTGGCTGGAGAATACCTTTTCATGCCAAAATCGGGAGCAGTGACTATTTTCAGATGCTCCAGCCCCTCCAAAACAGTGTCATCGGGGAGTACGCCGCACGCCATTGGGGCGGCCTCAGAACATCACCAGAACGCCCTTCCCTGATGCTCCGCCCCCAATGGGCCGACTTCCCTATGGCACGGGACATTTGAGTTTTCATCACCTTCACATAGCGGCTGTGTACTGTGTCCAGTGCCGCCACAGTTTGGAGGGCTTCGGCGGGGGCTGGGGGGACTGGGGGAGGATGGTCCGGGAGTGGCGAGGGGGGTACAGGGGGGAACTATCTGGCAGGTTGGGTCCGCATGCGGCCAGCCCCATTATTGTACGGCACGACTGCTGCAGGTCTTTGGCATGCTCAACCATAGGCCCGGCCATTCTCCTGCCGGTTTTGGCGTGGGAGCCGGGAGTTTTCCCCGACGCCTCTGCTAGCCCCTCACCGGTCCCGGAATTGGTAAGGGTTCAGCACCGATTTTGGCATCATAAAACGCCCCTGTTTCCACGCCGTCATCGGCACTTAGCCTCAAAATCGGAGAATCCGGCCCGTGGCTTCTGATTTCACCAACATTTGAAATCACTAAACCCAGGAATGTATCTAAAGCGAGACCCAATTTTGTATGTAGTATTTGATTCCAAATACTACTACATATAACAAAATGCAGGAAAGCACACTCAACACACAAATTTCAAAAAGTTGCCTTCATGGGTCAGCTCATGCCATGGCTGCAGATGATGCCATCAAGGAACAACATATGAATAAAAAAAGGAAGGAAGTTAAGGATTAAATGATGGCCTTTAGGTGACATTCTAGATATCATCCGGCATTGATCAAGAGTTAAGAATAGACAATTGAAGCTGGTTAGATAATGAGGAGAAGCATTGGAAGAGGTTGGTGTGTTAAAGGCTTCAAAGAAGGAGGATGAGAGGGATGATGTACCATAGTTATGGAGGATGGTATAGGGCTATTTTGGTCCTGTGGGGACATACAAGAAGCCAGGAATGTTTTTTAATAATAATAATCTTTATTGTCACAAGTAGGCTTACATTAACACTGCAATGAAGGGCGGCATGTGGTGCAGACACGGAGAGAACAGACAGTGACCCAAGCCAGGAATCGAACCTGAGACCCTGATGCTGAGAAGCCATAGTGCTAACCATTATGCTACCGTGCACAGGATGTTCAATGAAACAGCTCAATAAAGATAACATACTTCATTCTTTTGCTTTGTCATATATTGTACAATTATTTTTAGTTTGATATTTACCATGTTACAACAGGTTTATAATTCTGTCATCAGTCTCAGTAATATTGTGCAGAAGTTTAATCATAACTGTTATTCTAGCTGTGATAATGGACAGATGAAGGCTGTATATGTATTTATCTCCATTTGCTCATGATTGTTTGTATTTGTCCTGTCTTTTTACGTAAAAGATTCATCCTGATATTGGCGCATCAAGAGCAACCTTTGTTTTATTGTTGATCTAATTTAATAATGATTTCTTAATCTATAGTTCAGGTGTTTAAAAGACATCAGTTGGACTAAAGAGGTAGTATTGAAGTAAAATACAAGAAAAGATAAAGCAATTTTCTGTTGTGTAGTAGGCTGTTGTTTAAGGGAGCCTGAAATATCTTGCAGTTTAGTCACAAACACAGGAGAGACACTAATAATTATTTACAATGGAACTTATTTTAATTTATATCCATGTAGGTCAAGAAATACAATGATTCAATACCTACGTTTTAGGTGCACAATGGACACCATGGCCTTTTTTGCCCCCGGGTCAGGTGCTCAGAGTCATAAGAATTCCTAGCCCCACAAATGCAACCTTTAAAAATCACTGCCTGGATGTCGGATTTTCGGACCTTGGAAGAGGGGGCTGGATGAGAAGTTAGGGCAGACAACCTCAAAAGAACTGTGTGGCCCACTGGACACAGCGGGCGAGGCAGAGGTCAGAAGGCCTGCCTCAGAGGACTTGCACTGTGTCCAAAATAAAGGATAGAACATAAACATCCTACCAACCCTCACCCCTCATCCACTCACCAAACTCCCGGTACCCTATTCATGCCAATGCATGCCATCTCATGACCCCCATCTACCCCCTATGGCCCCTCAAGCCCCCATGACAACCTATTGCCCAATGCCAACTTAGTGCCAACTCATAGCAACCCATACCCCCACCCACCACCCTGTGCCCTTAAATCTATCATGCCAACTTACCTTGTATCCACCACAGGAAGGCCTCAGAACCATTGCATTGATGAGATAAAATAAAGTGCTATAAAATAAAATTCTAAGTGTTTATTGCAGATTTTATTATGTTGAAAATACACTCTTATTCATTAAAAATCCATTTACTACATTTAAATTCCTTCAGCTAAATAAAGCTTTATAAGAACAAACATTTCATTCAAGTGCATAATCCCCTATAACAAACATTATAATTCATAGTCCCACATCAAAGAATTTATAATAATTTGCACCTGTCAATCAAAATGTAAAATGGCAGGCACCCAACTGTGATAATGGATGGTTGTGAAATCAGTAATGTGGCACAAATAGACAAAGTGACATAAGAAGCATTTATTTATTTTAACGTTCTAGGTACATTTTCAAAGATTTAAAGGGCAAAATTTTAAAATACTTTGACAGCCTCTCATATTGGGCTGGATTCTCCTCAGCCACGTGGCAGAATCGCGTTTGGTGTGGGGCGGAAAATCCACTTTTACAACAGGACCGGGCCCGGCGCCACTCCCGCGATTTACGCGGCACAGCTGGGGGGCCATTGCCCAGCAATGCTCCGGTCCCGACCGGCCAAATTCCTGACGGGGTAGTTCTAACCACGTCTGGCAGGTTAGGACTCTCGCGCGGAGACTACGGACTCAGTCCGCGGCCGCCCTGGTGGGGGGCGGGGGGAATCAAGCTTTATGGGCAGCCGGGGTGGCGATCGGGTGTGTGAGATGTAGCAGTGCGGGGCCAATCATTGGGACTTTCATTCCTTGTCCAGGTCTACCGGCTGAGTCCGCCATAGCGTTCAGTGCGGCTGCTTGAGGCCGCTGTGCACATGCGCGGACTTGCAACTGGAAGTGCGAGGGCCCGTATTCGCAACTGAAGCTGTGAGAAGCACTGCGGGGCCCTGCCATCATCCTGCAGGTAGGTGAATAACTGCTAATATTTTTAAGGAATCTCCAGAGTAAAACCCCAGCGTTTTTACGCTGGTGTGGGGACATAGCCCCATTTTTGGAGAATCCAGCCCATTATCTCCAACATCATCATCTCGTCTTTCCTCACTAACTGTCATCCTTGCTGTAATAGATCAGAAAGAATGGAGCGGGCTAAGAAGAAAAGATCAAAATAGCTCCTTTGAGATTAAAGTGATAGAGAATAAGGTGGAGCCTGTGGCTGTGTGCTCCTTCACAGTGACAGTGAAACTATGCACATAATGGCGTTTCACTATCAGCATCTGACTGACCTCTTCACTTTCCAGAGGAAGAGTGGAGTGCTTTTCACCCACTTCAGAGCCTGCTTCTCAGGAAGGGTGAATCCTTTACTGTTGGGGATGCCCTGCTTCTTGTATGTATCATGCACACATTTCCCTCCAACAAAATCGAGCAAATTAAATAATGATTAACAAATGAGGACTATCTCTGGGGTGGTGGTGGACAAGTGATGTAAGAAGTCTGACAATAGCACCCTGTTACTGTAGAGAAAGAGTTTTAAGGTTTTGCTTGCAAGTAAGTATTGCTAGGAAAGATGGTGACCCATACAGAAACATTATTAACGTTCTCTCAATAAGATTGCTATATGAAGGTTTAATTGTCTAACTTTTGCTTTTAGTGTTTAGGATGCTCAAGAAAATTGGTAGAGTGTTCAATGTGTTACCTTGCCTTTATTTGTCAGTACATTGAACATCTTGCAGCATTAGTATTCATTTTGATATATACATTTTGGGGTGTCCTCCTGTGGAGGTCTACCAATCTCTCCTTTGCTGAATCTTCTTGAGAAGAGTTTGGAAGTCTGTCTCTTTGAAATTGTCCATCTTTGTTCCTATTTCAAAAACCCCTCTTTCTGGCTGTCTCCACCGAATCTTCCAGTGGAAGGCAATCTTGAAAAGTGGGACAAAAATTAGACGTGAAGGACAAAATTCTCCGGCCTTCTCACAGCGTGTTTCTTGGCGATGGGAGGCAGCTCACATTAGCCAGCAGCAGGATTTTCTGGACCCACCGCTGTCAATGGGATTGCCCATTGAATCCACTCCACGCCGCTGAGAAACCCGTGATGGGGGTGAGCTATCAGCAGGACCGGAAATCCCGCGGGCATGACCAACCAAAGGATCTCACCCACTTGTCAGTTCAGCTACCTGGCACTGAACTCAATGAAACAAATATTTCCTAATCCTCACCTGTTTCCCTAGCCTCCTTCTGCAATAGGTGTTTTAAAAGCTGCACTCTCATTCACAAATACCTCTAATACAGTTCTCCTGTTTTACGTGGGATTTTTATCAGAGAACCAATAATTAGACCATAAGACATAAGAGCAGAATTAAGCCAATAGGCCCATCAAGTCTGCTCCTCCATTCAATCATGGCTGATATTTTTCTCATTGCCATTCTCCTGACCCCCGCCTACCCCCTATGACCCCCTCAAACCCCCATGGCAACCTTGCACCCACTCCATTCATAATTAAATGAACTGACAGCACAAATGAGGCAGGAGCAGCTGTGCAAAATATTAGCAGTCGCATGTACTACCTCAGAAATATAATTCTGGTACAAAACAGAACTTCAGGGCCCCTGATATCATTGGTATAGAGGATAAAATGGAAGAGAATGCTCATTTGATATCATAGATAAAATATTGCATCCCCCTCTGAGACATGCAAAGATTTATTTGTTTATGTGACTGTGGTATCTCGGGGGAACAAAGTTAAACCTCTGACTCACTGTAAAGGACACAGTAGCAGATCTCATATTATTATTAAAGCTAACTAACTAGAATCGTATGAATGTAATGAGTTTAGCTGATTTTCTTTTTATAATGAGCTCATTAGTCTGTGGGAACTGTGTGTCCATGTTTTCATTACTCATCGCTTAATCCTCCCACTGGACGGAGAAACACCTAGCAGGAACACCAGGATAAATTCAAGAAGACAGGTTTCATGGAGAGAATTTTAACTCCCAGGCATGAAGCCAGCTGGGCAAGCAGGTGGCCTGCTTGGGTGCGACAGCGGGAGGCCTGGACAATTTTAAAGGCTGGGCCTCATTAGCATGCGTCCAACCAGCTGCCTATCGTAAAGAGGCAACTGGCCAGCTGCCAATAGTTGCGGATTGGACAGTCAGGGGGCTGCCTGCTGATTCTCCAGTAAGTCAGAGGTGGAAAGTGTGGATCTGGAGCAGCAGAATATCAGACTTGCCTCGTTGTACCCACAGCAATAATCCTACTTCTCCTGGCTCCAATATAATAGCTCAATATTTACCTTACAAATCCTTTCTTCTTGCAGACCAGGTTTCACTGAGAGGAACAATCAATGAACTTTGATGAAGCTGTAGCACATCTTACAGGAGAGCACTTGAAGGTAGTTTCAGAATTCTTCCAGGTAAAAGGAAAATTCTGTGCTAAACTTGCAATGCTGTACTCTACCTCTCTGCTCATGGCTACCAGAAAGATAGCAACACAAAGAGGAAGTAGCATTGTAGAAATCACAAAGGATGGCTCTAAAGGCTTCACACCAATGAATTATTGTTAATGTGCTTTCATTTCTGTCATGTCGGTAAACTTGGTAATTTCTGCACAGCAGGATCTTACAAATAGTGAATGAGATAAATGAATTAATATTTTGTGGGGGATATATTGGTTAAGATCAGAAAGGATGCTAATTTGTATTAATTAGTGTCATTGGACCTCAAATCCTGGACGAAGGCTTGAACTTATGATCTTCTGATTCAGAAGTGAGAGTTCATTGAATATTAACAGAAAGGTAGAGATAAGGAAATAGATGTAGTTGGAGAGACATCCAGAGAGGCAATGACGACCAGCACATCACAGATCAATGTGTTGATGATTTTACAATACGGGTGGGTAATATCTCCCAATATTCTGGAAAAATTAACCACTGTATGAATAACTAAATTTGGCAATTGGGCAGTTGAAGGTCTTCTTGTCTCCACAACAAAAGTAATTGCAATTTTTAGAAAATCATGATGTATCTTTTAATGTTCAGGACGCCTGTTCAATGCCATGGTAATGGTAAATATTGGTGTATCTTTTGTTTTTATACCTTGGGCTGGATTTTCTGCTTCGCGATCAGGCGGAGAAGCCAGTGTCGGGCAAAAAAACAGGATTGGCGCCTTCCAATGTTCTGGCCCCCTGCTGGTGTCGGGATCAAAGTTCGCGCTCCAAGCCTGCAGGAGGAGGCAAATAGGTCATTAAGACCTATTTGCATCTTATTAATGGATCGGGCATGATTGATGCACGGTCAATTACACAAAGACGAGAGTTGGATGCAGTCGAGGCTTTATTACACTAAGATGTGTGGCCTCCTACAGCAGCTGGCGAAGTGGCTGCTGTACTGGGAGCACACGTATTTATACTCTGCCTACTGGGCAGAGCCAGCAGGCGGGGAACTACCTCCGTACCTGTAGTACAGGGCCTTACCATAAAGCACCTACATCGACATCCTCTACATACAATATATACATCCGTGGTGTCTACCACATTCACCCCCTGTTAAGATTGAGTTCAGCGGGGCTGGTGGAGAACTATATACAGGTAGACTTTTCAAAGTACAAAGAGCAAAAAAAATGGAGTCCAGCGGGGTGGAGGGGAAAATTATGTACAGAGGGATGGTGTTTCAAAATTCCAGGTCATGTTACAGATTCAGTCGGTCCGGAGCCTTGATCTGCCATTGGGAGCGCTGCAGTGCTGGCAGTGATTCCAGTGCCGGTTTGGTCTTTGGTGACTCCGGGAGCGTGTCGAAATCCTCTTCATCCTCGGGTGTGGGCAAGGGGAGGACGGATTGTCCTGGGGCGGGGTTTGTGGCTGGGTGCGCCGGGGGAGGGGAAGGTGGCGCTGGGCGGAGGGGGGGGTTGTGTGTGTGTGGAACCCGCTGGTGCCAGGTCGCTGAGGGAGACAGTATCTTGGTGGCCGTCAGGGTACGCTATGTAGGCGTACTGTGGGTTGGCGTGAAGTAGCTATACCCTCTCAACCAATGGGTCTACCTTGTTGGAGGAGGAGTACGGGTCCTGGAGCTGCGAGCCAAGTCGGGAGCGACAACCCGGAGGTGGACTTCCTAGGGAAGGCAAAGAGACGTTCATGGGGTGTTTCATTAGTCGCCGTGCACAGGAGCAACCAAATGGAGTGCAGGGCGTCGGGAATGACCTCCTGCTAGTGGGAGGCCGGGAGATTTCTGGACCATAGGGCCAGCTGGACGGCCCTCCAGACCGTCCTATTCTCCCTCTCCACCTGTCCGTTTCCCTGGCGGTTATAGCTGGTCATCCTGCTCGAGGCAATGCCCCTGTTAAGCAGGAACTGAAGCAGCTCATCACTCATGAATGAAGACCCCCGGTCGCTGTGGACGTAGGCGGGGAAGCCGAACAGAGCGAAGATGTTGTTGAGGGCTTTGATGACTGTGGCAGACGTCATGTCGGGGCATGGGATGGCGAAGGGGAAGCTGGAATACTCATCGACACACTGAGGAAGTATGTGTTATGGTCGATGGAGGGGAGGGGCCCATTGAAGTCCACGCTGAGGTGTTCAAAGGGGCGGGAGGCCTTCACCAGGCGCGCACGGTCTGGCCGGTAGAAGTGCGGTTTGCACTCTGCGCAGACCTGGCAGTCTCTGGTGATAGACCTGACTTCCTCGATGGAGTAGGGCAGATTACGAGCCTTGATGAAATGGTAAAAACGTGTGACCCCCAGGTGACGGACATTGTCGTTCAGAGTCCGGAGTCGGTCCACTTGTGCGCTGGCACATGTACCTTGGGATAGGGCATCGGGGGGCTCGTTGAGCTTACTGATGCGATACAAAATCTTGTAGTTGTAGGTGGAGAGCTCAATCCTCTGCCTCAAGATTTTATCGCTTTTAATCTTGCCCCGCTGTGTGTTGAACATGAAGGCTACCGACCGTTGGTCAGTGAGGAGAGTAAATCTCTGCCGGCCAGGTAATGCCTCCAATGCCGCACATCTTCATCGATGTCTTGGGCCTCTTTTTCGACGGAGGAAAGCCGAATTTCGGAGGCGTGTAGGGTTCGTGAGAAAAATGCCACAGGCCTGCCTGCCTGGTTGAGGGTGGCGGCTAGAGCGACGTCTGATGCGTCGCTCTCGACTTGAAATGGTAACATCTCGTCGACTGCGTGCATTGCGGCCTTGGCGATGTCAGCCTTAATATGCTGAAGGTCTGGTGAGCCTTGGCTATCAGGGGAAACAGAGTGGATTGAATGAGTGGATGGGCCTTGTCCGCATAGTTTGGGACCCACTGGGCGTAATAAGAGAAGAACCCAGTGCATCATTTGAGGGCCTTGGGGCAGTGGGGAAGGGGGAGTTGCATGAGGGGGCGCATGCGTTGGGGATTGGGCCCCAGAACTCCGTTCTGGACCACATAGCCGACGATGGCTAAGTGGTTTGTGCTGAACATGCACTTCTCCTTGTTATAAGTTTTTTTTTAAATTTAGAGTACCCAATAATCTTTTCCAATTAAGGGGCAATTTAGCATGGCCAATCCACCTATCCTGCACATCTTTTGGGTTGTGGGAGCGAAACCCACGCAGACACAGGGAGAATGTGCAAACTCCACACGGACAGTGACCCAGGACCGGGATTCGAACCCGGGTCCTCAGCGCCATAGGCAACAATGCAACCACTGTGCCACCGTGCTGCCCTCCTTGTTATAAGTTAGGTTCAGGAGAGTGGCGGTGTGGAGAAATTTGGCAAGGTTGGCGTCATGGTCCTGCTGATCGTGGCCACAGATGGTGACATTGTCCAGGTACGGGAAGGTGGCCTGCACTCTGTACCGGTCAACCATTCGCTCCATTTCCCGTTGGAAAACTGAGACCCCGTTGATGACGCCAAAGGGAACCCTGAGAAACTGGTAAAGGCGGCCATCTGCTTCGAAGGCAGTGTATGGGCGGTCTGCCTTACAGATGGGGAGCTGGTGGTTGACAGATTTCAGGTCCACAGTTGAGAAGACCCGGTACTGTGCAATCTGATTGACCATATCAGATATACGAGGGAGGGGGTACGATTCGAGCAGCATGTACCTGTTGATGGTCTGGCTGTCGTCCACGACCATCCAGCGTTTCTCCCCAGTTTTCACCATTACCACTTGGGTTCTCCAGGGGCTGTTGCTGGCCTCGATAATGCCTTCCCGAAGCAGTTGCTGGACTTCGGACCTGATGAAGGTCCTGTCCTGGGCGCTGTACCGTCTGTTCCTGGTGGCGACGGGTTTGCAGTCCGGAGTTAAGTTTGCAAATAGGGAAGGTGGGTTGGCCTTTAGGGTCACGAGGCTGCACAGAGTAAGGGGTGGTAGGGGCCCGCCGAATTTCAGTGTTAGGCTCTGGAGGTTGCACTGGAAGTCCAGGCCGAGTAGCAGGGAAGCGCAGAGGTTGGGAAGGACGTAGAGGCGGAAGCCGCTGAACTCCATGCCCTGGACAGTAAGAGTGGCGATGCAATATCCCCGGATCACCACGGAGTGGGACCCGGAGGCTAGGGAGATTCTCTGGTTAGCGGGGTGTACCTCGAGGGAGCAGCGCATTACCGTATCGGGATGAATGAAGCTCTCAGTGCTCCTGGAGTCCAGCAGACAGGAGATCTCATTCCCATCGATCTTCACGTTGATGGAAGCAGTTGACAGGTTGTGTGGGCGAGACTGGTCAATCGTGACCGAGGCGAGACATGGCTGGTCGTCAATGGTGGCAGGCGTGAGGTGCCCGGGGGGCATGGGTCCTGGTAAGATGGCGGTGCCCACGGGCTGCACGTGTCGTGAGGAAGACAAAATGATGATCCTGGGGAGAACAAGATGGTGGCGCCCCCAGGCCGCACGTGGTGGGGGTCGAACAAGATGGCGGCACCCACTGGCCGCACGTGGTCCGAGAAGGGGAAGATGGCGGCGGCCACTGGTCGAACGTGGGGGGAGTCGGAACAATGGCAGCAACTTCGCGGGCATGGCACACTGTCCCTTTTTGCCACAGGCCTTGCAAAGGGCACTCTGGGCCGGGCAGCGCTGTCGGGGGTGTTTCGGCTGCCCACAGAAGTAACATTTGGGATCACCGGTGTTGGTTGGCTGCCGCGTGGCACAGGCATGGGGTTGGCTGAGGGGGTCGCTAGTGAGGTCCACGATGGGGCGGCCATCTGCGGAGTCTACGATGCACAGGGGGGTGGGCCGCGCAGCCGGGGGCGTAGGCCTGGATGTTGCACGAAGCAACCGTAAGTGAGAGCGCTAGCTTTTTTGTCTCCTCGAGGTCGAGCATGGCCCCCTTCTAAGAGGCGCTATCGGATATAATCGGACCCTATCCCTGTGACAAAAGCGTCTCTCATAAGCAAGTTCGAGTGTTCCGTGGCCGTGACGGCCTGACAGTCACAGTCTCTAACTAGGGGAATCAGGGCACGCCAGAAATCTTCCACTAACTCACCAGGGAGTTGACGATGAGTGGAGAGGATGTGCCTGGCATAGAGCATGTTAGTCCGCTGGGTGTAGTTTTCCTTCAGTAGCGCCATGGCGTCTGCATAGGTTGGCGCATCCTGGATAAGTGGAAATACGTTGGAGCTCAGCCGCGTGTAGAGGATCTGAATCTTCTGAGCTTCTGGGATTGGGTCTGGCGCAGACCCGATGTAAGCTTTGAAACAGGCTAGCCAATGTTGAAAGTCCTTTTTGGCGTTGTCTGATTGCGGATCCAGCTGCAGGCGATCCAGCTTGATGCGGAGGTCCATCTTCTGAAAACTTAGTGTAATAAATTGATGCACGATCAATTAGACAAAGACGAGAGTTGGATGCAATCGAGGCTTTATTACACTAAGATGTGTGGCCTCCGACAGCACCTGGTGAAGTGGCTGCTGTACTGGGAGCACACATATTTATTCTCCGCCTACTGGGCGGAGCCAGCAGGCAGGGAACCTGTACAGTAAGAAGTCTAACAACACCAGGTTATAGTCCAACGTGTTTGTTTCAAACACTAGCTTTCGGAGCACTGCTCCTTCCTCAGGTGAATGAGGAAGGAGCAGTGCTCCGAAAGCTAGTGTTTGAAACAAACATGTTGACTTTAACCTGGTGTTGTTAGGCTTCTTACTGTGCTCACCCCAGTCCAATGCCGGCATCTCCACACCCATACCTGTAGTACAGGGCCTTACCACAAAACAGCGACACTGACATCCTCTATATACAATATATAAATCAGTGGTGATTACCACAACCATATTCTCCAGGCCCTCATAATTCTCTTGACCTGTGGCCAGCAATGAAGTGGGTGAGAATTGGTGCAGGTCTTGACAAGCGTGTATCTGATGCAATGGATCGCGTGGTTGCCTCTTTAAGAGACCCCTGTCTGGAAACCCCCCAGAAGAGAAACCCCTTTTCCTGCTGGCGTGCGGGCACGGACACCAGTCCCACCACCAGCCGCAGGGCCAGAGCATCACAAACAGATCGGCGGCAGCCATTTGTACCCCGGGCACCCAATTCTCCATTGAAACAGGAGCCCCGCTACCGGAGGTGGGCAATGGAGAATATTGTCCCATGTTTGTTTGTGTGAAATTTTACCTGGCAGATTATAACCATATGGAAATGGTCAAAAAGCACGACAATCTAATAAGTGCGGCAGATTTTAATATGATCAAAATATTGGTCCATATTACGATATGATCCAGGGGCTCACCTGAGGTGTTAAGAATCTCCCAATCTTAAATATTCAGCTGTAAAATGTCTTTCAACAGAGAAAGAAAAATTGTTGAAGACAGACTAATCAACCGCACAGTTTATTAAACATCTTTGGAAATCCTGCAGTAAGGGATTTTACAGGGAAGGATGGTTGTATTGGAGGCTAGGATCTTCCTGTAATCAAAAGCAGTATCACAATAGCATGACTGGAGGTGAAAGTATGATTTTAGTGTTGTCTCAAGTTGATTGCAATTTGCGAGCATGCGAGAGAAATATTGCTGGTTATGGGCGATTGCCAATATAAGCTTGTTGATAAATAACTTGATTTCACGACTATGTGTGACAATTTATCTTAACTGCAATTTCATGTTTGAATTTTATGTAGCATCACATAAAGAAAATTTACTGAATATTGGTAATAGTTTAAATACATCGTTCCCGCACGGGAATACTCATGTCAAACCAGAGTACAGTGTAATGTATTTCCCTTGTGAACCATTAAGCATAGAAAGCATTATTCACCAGGTATACTGCCAGTAGAAGGTAGCTGAATGTTATATGGTCACACATTTACATGAGATGACTGTTCGATCTGTGCAAATGACCTATGACTAGTATCAGAAAAAGAAACATGTGTCAGCAGCAGTAATATCAAATGCAGCTCCTTTCTACGTTATTTGTGATAGCACCTCCTTGAAACACAGACTAATTTTTGTGGGAAGGCTGACAGGGTATGGAGGACCACAAAAATGGGCTAAGAAGTCAGTAAGGATGGGGAACACGGTGGTCCTGTGAAATATAACAACAGGAGATGTTCAAATCTTTTGTTCACTTTTCCTCCCAGCAGCCAGCCAACTCCTGGGAAGAGTACTAATTGCAGGAGGCCACACAGTCAGGGGAGCCTTGGGGATGGGCCCCAGAAATGGGGCAGGGGTAGGGTCAGCATTCAGGGCTTAGCAAGGGGAGAGAAAGGCCATTGGGGCTGGAGGAAGAGGAAGGCTATCCAGGCTGAATGGGGTCAGTGATTGCAGCTGCAGGAAGAGGCCATAATTGGCAGGGAAAAGCCAAAATCTTCTTTGAGGGGCTAGAGAATCATTCCTTCTGCTCCTTGCACTTAAGTGTATTTACCTTAAGCAACCAGAAACTTCCTGTTTCTGACCGCTGGGAATCCTCTGCAGTAGCAGTTAATATTAAATTTGGGTTCCCATTGCAATGTTGGAGCTTGATTTAAATATGTTAGTGACGTTCCCTGCTTGTCCATGGTAGGCCATGCAGATACCACTCAGTCCATTGCCATAAAAACATGGTGGCCCTATGTTTAGCACATGGAAAGAGATTCCCCATATTTAAGACTTTATCTCTTTTCTCTTTCCCTCTTCCACCAGTCACGGAAGCCTAATATCAATGTTACAATGAGCTGGATTCTCCGCTGTCGGGATTCTCCATCGAGCTGGCTACCCGGGGATTTCCTGACGGAGTGGGACTGCCCACAATGAGAAACCTATTGGCCAGCTGCCGATACGGAGAATCCCGCACAATATTTGAATTACCTGATTCATGGCCACAAACGCACATCAAATGCAAACAGGGAGGACCATAGCACCCGTACAGTGCAGAAGGATGCCACTCGGCCCATTGAGTCAGGACTGGCACGTCGAAAGGGCACTCCACCTAAGCCTGCACCCCCACTCTATCCCTTTGATCCACCTAACCTGCACATCTTTGAACACTTACGGGAAATCTAGCATGCCCAATCCACCTAACCTGCATATCTTTGGACTGTGGGAGGAAACCGGAGCACCCGGAGGACACCCACACAGACACGGGGAGAAAGTGAAGTTTCCTCCAGGTGCTCCGGTTTCCTCCCACAGTCCAAAGATGTGTGGGTTAGGTGGATTGGCCGTGCTAAATTGCCCGTAGCGTCCTAAAAAGTAAGGTTGGGGGGGGGGGGGGGTTGTTGGGGGTATAGGGTGGATACGTGGGTTTGAGTGGGGTGATCATGGCTCGGTGCAACATCGAGGGCCGAAGGGCCTGTTCTGTGCTGTACTGTTCTATGTTCTATGTTCAATGTTCAATAAGGCTAGAATTGAACCCGGGCCCTGACATTGTGCGGCAGCAGTGCTAACCACTGTACCACAGTGGTGACCAATTGCATCCCAATCCCTTTTTCCTCTACATGGCTTTCTGAAATAGGTCCACACAATGCTGAGGAAAGTCAGTTCCTTTATATGTTGTGGAGTTCTGCACAGTTGCAAGCATCCCCTTGTGAATCCTCGTCGGACTCCTGTTTCCTTTTCATTCCTGTTCTTTTGGCTGTTATGATTCCTGCACTGGGCATTTTTGGGGCCTACACCTTTCATTTTAAAAGAACTGTGGCGGAATGTCCTCTGATATCAGCGATGACATGTCTTGACAGACTGTGCTAGCAATCAACTCCATTGCAATCCCGGGGGCTAAGCAGATTCTCAATGTGGATTGGTGTTTTTTTTCTGGAATGCCTTGCTGTGTAACTCTCTGTGTGTTTGGTTTCAATTTTGATTGGAACTGCAGAGCTGGGCAGAATCCTTTTGACTCTCTCTTCCAGAAAGGGTGGAATTCTCTCTGAAATCTTAGCCGGAACTCCCTTCAGGTAAACAGAGCAGTTAGTGAGCATTCAAAGTCTGAAGATAGAGCTGGGGAGGGGGAACTTTCTGGAGTCCTCTCCCATTAAAGTTACCAGACCATGCAAAGTCCTCATGAAAACTGCTGCTCTGATATTGTGTTTAACTGAGACATGCTGTTGGTGAGTCTGCTGAAGCTGACCACGCATCAGAAACTGAGCAAACCTGAAGTGCGTTTTTCATGGGTTAAGTGCAGCTCAACACAGCTTAAAGCGTGTCCCTAGACAAGATTGACAGCCTGAGTAGCTGGACTGAGTGGCCCAGCTTCAGCATCCAAACCAACGGATGTTTTTTAATACCTCTCATTCTGAACAGATCACCACCTACAAAGACCTCAACCTCAGCAGCAAAGTTCTTCAAATCTCCCATCTTTAATCCTTGTTATTTTTTAACCTTTCCTACCCCTCCACCGTGTGCCTGATTTGTGTTGGGGGGGGGGGGGGGGTTAGAGGGTGGGATGGGGTTTGGGGAATAATTAGATTAGCAGACTATTGTTCCACTCTTACCAGAATATGTTCACCTTTTTCTCTTGTTATAAATAGTTTTGTTAATATTTTACTCACCAATAATCTAATGCCTGTAACTCATTAGAACAGTCAAGAGCCAAAGATCTCAGGAAAATACACAAATTACTGGTTAATTCACTTATGTTAGGCCTCTGGGATCTGTGAAGCTGGAGTTGACCGTGCACTCTCCCAGGGTGTCGTAACACAATCCCCATGAGGTTTTCAAAGAATTACCATATCAGCCAATTAATTTGAACTACATTTTGTTCCTTGGCACTGTCGCTTCACAGCACCAGGGTCCCAGGTTCGATTCCCAGCTCGGGTCACTGTCTGTGCGGAGTCTGCACGTTCTCCCCGTGTCTGCCTGGGTTTCCTCCAGGTGCTCCGGTTTCCTCCCACAAGTCCTTAAAGAGTTAAGAGAAAGAGTTAGTTAATTTGGGCATTCTGAAATGTTCACTCCGGGTACCAGACCAGGCGCTGGAGTGTGGCGACTCGGGGCTTTTCCCAGTAACTTCATTGCAGTGTTAATGTAAGCCTACTGGTGACAATAATAAAGATGTGGAGATGCCAGCGTTGGACTGGGGTGACAGTTGTAATGGACTGAGGAAGGAGCAGTGCTCCAGAAGCTCGTGTTTGTAACAAACCTGTTGGACTTTAACCTGGTGTTGTAAGACTTCATAGAACATAGAACATAGAACAATACAGCACAGAACAGGCCCTTCGGCCCTCGATGTTGTGCCGAGCAATGATCACCCTACTCAAACCCACGTATCCACCCTATACCCGTAACCCAACAACCCCCCCCCCAACCTTACTTTTTAGGACACTACGGGCAATTTAGCATGGCCAATCTACCTAATAATAAAGATTATTATTATATTAAAGTAGCTGCTACAAAATTATTTTCTCATGAGAAGATTTTAAAACTTTTAAAATGCTTGCTGTTTTTTGTCGTCCGTTGACCATGAACCCAACAAAAACAGGTCCCAATATTCAAGCCATAGGAACAGAGTGCAGCTGGGAATCAGGATATTCCTCTATTGGATTCTACAGGTTTGACCAGCGTTACAACTGGTATATGAGATCTCAGGCCAGTTTGGATATGTTGGTGGGAGTTTGTTAAATTTTGGGAAGAAAAGGGAAATAAGCTTCTTAGGTCTTATCGAACTACAATTTTAACTCCGAAGAAAGTGGGTTGGGGTTATGTCAAAAGTTAAAATGTAAGAAGTCTTTAAGAGGAGCACAACCCATCTCAAATAACCCACTTCCTGTTATAACCGCTACCTACATGGCCAAACAGGTCTGAGAGCTCATATACCAGTTGTAATGCTGTTATAACAGGAAGAGGGGCAGATGATCAATCAGCTCATAGGATGTGTGCTTGTCATTTAAATATTATAATGGGGCTGTGTGCCTTCGTTTTAATGATCATTCTAATTTTACCCACAGACCCACCTTGTTTCTGGGATTTGGAAAATTTAGCAGCTTATTGTTGTGTTATGTACTCTGGGATAACACAGGCCGCAACATGATGCAGCTTTGACCAAAAGATACTCCAGACTTTGAAGTAAGTTCAATGTGATATATTGAACCATTAGCACAGTTCTTTACGAATTCGACTCTCCTGCTAATCTTGCTATAGTAACTCAGTCCAACTAACCAGTCTGCTCTAAGCCACGTGGTAGGTGTGATTCTTCTGATCTGCCCCTGTCCTACTCTCTAAGTGTCGCCTGTGGAAAAAGACAGATAATGTGTACCCTGTCCTTATATATGGGTTGTGTAATGGCCCCTTGTGATAGTGTCACCTCGGGTGTCTTGACTGCCCATTGGTCATGTCCTATTCTATGTGTTCATTAGCTGTATGTCTGCATGTCATGACATCTCGGGTGCTCCCTCTAGTGTTTACTTAGTGTATTTACATTAACCCCTTGTGTATAAAGTGATGCATGTCACCACACTTACATGAGGTAAGAGGGCTGAATCTATAAGGTAAGTTCTTTTCGAGTACTGCC
Organism: Scyliorhinus canicula; assembly: GCF_902713615.1. Taxonomy (NCBI): domain Eukaryota; kingdom Metazoa; phylum Chordata; class Chondrichthyes; order Carcharhiniformes; family Scyliorhinidae; genus Scyliorhinus; species Scyliorhinus canicula. The sequence goes on from NC_052155.1 coordinate 75,941,532, forward strand.
TGTGTGTCCAGGAGGAGGAGGAGAAGGAGTCTTTCCCCCACGCCCAACAGGCTACCAGTAAGCCTCCTGCATCCCCCACCACCACCTCCCCCTGACAATCAAGATCTCCTGGTCTATTCTGGGAACTCCTCCTGTACCTGGGACCCTCAAACCACAAGAAAAAGTATCTCACCTGCACAATCGAGTTAGATACCACCCCCACCATGACAGCCTTCCAACCTGAATGATCCAGGCACCCCAAATGTACATCTCAACAACAAGCACCACCTCTTCACTCCCATTCCCCTCTTCCTCCAACCACCAATGGTCTCTCTCATTTCCCCACCTGCTATCATAGGCTTCAGCCATGTGAAGAAGACTCCTCTCTCGAAAGGCCTCCAGCCTTTTAATCAGGCTGCCTGTGCGTAGGGACCACGCTCAAAGCAGTCCTGTGGTTACTCTCCACAGGACATTCAGGAGATCAGTTTTTACAGCGTTCCTGACCTCAAAACAGTTTCACCACACAGAACTCAATTCCAGGTTAAAATCCAGGTCCAATCTTAAATTGACATACCAGCTAACATGGAATTTTGAAGCCTGCTATTCCTGTGAAAGTGTTTCATTTTCACACCTCCTTTATATTTTCCCCCTATTTAAAGCTTTCTATTACAGAAAGATTTCTGGTGAAGAATCGTAATCTAAGGGATCTCCCTAAAAGGAATCCAAGGTGTCAGATTTCCTGATTATACTTACCCATTCCAAGATAGTTCCCAGTGAATCTGAGAAGTAATTGCTGTGACAAAATCAATTGCTTTAATCATTTGCACATTTGTATGTTGATTTTGAATACAAGCAGTTACCTTTTTAAAATCTCAGTCCTTTCATAAACATACAGTAATCTGTGGGGAGGCAGCGGTGTAAGAGTATTGTCACTGGATTAATAATCCAAACACCCCTAGTTATACTCTGGTGGACCCCGGTTTGAATCACACCATGAATTGAATGAAAATCTGGCATTTAAAAAAAGTTCTGAAAACTTTAGGAATGGAAATCTGTCATCCTTTCCTAGTACAGATCCACAGCAATGTGATTGACTCTGAAAAGGCCGAGCAAGTAATTCAGTTCAAGGGCAATTAGGGGTGGGAAATAAATGCTGGACCAGCATTTATTTAAATTAAAAATCTTCATACTGTTTTGTTTCAACATAAATGTATCTATTTGCTCTGTTCAAAAGAATTTCAAAACAAGAGGCCAACAAAAGGAAAATCATATATTTTCTGGAGAAGAATGCAACAAAAGCTCCTGTAAAACTGAAATTAAAAAACGTAGAAACTCATTTACCTCCCCAAAGCATCATCTCTTGCAAAGCTTCACTAAACACCCACTTCATGCAAAGCGTACAGGGGTTGATCCAATCCTTAGCAGAGAAGAAATTGTGCTGTGCTTAATTTAAATCATTTTAACATTTGATTTGAGGTAAATCACAATCTGTTTGAATTTGGCAGGATGAAAGGAGTCTCTGCCAGATTTCCCAGTCTTTATTTTCTTGTTCCACTTTACTTCACAGTGAATTTGAAAAGCATTTGTTTTCACAGAATCATGTGGAAATCCTTTCGTCAATACTCCCCGTTTGACCATTAAAGGGTTAGCAATATTATTGCAAATCTAACAGATTTGTGCTTTGCTGCAATATTTTGTTGGAGTTGTTAGTTTGTTGAAGTTGTTAGTGTTAAGCATTTTTTAGCAGCACAACTGAATTTTTAAACACTTGTGTCATTTTCCGTTGCCGTCTATAATATTGGGTGCAACCTACCCAAACAGAATTCTATGGCGAGTGCCTTTAGATGGGTGTTCCTCGGTGCTCGGAGTGGCAAGAAACATCACGCTATTGAGCGCACATTTGGGTAAAGACGGGGCCTCAACGGTGGATATCCCCGTGAGGCCAGTCCCGTTTTCTGTACTGTGGAGCTCCACTCACCAGAACTCCTCAGTGCAGAAGGAGATCAGGACGCCATTCCTAAATGACATCTTGATCTCTCAACTCCCCAATACAACCCCTGAAACTTCCAACTCTCCTATAAGGAGGTCCATAGCCCACACACCCCCCTGCACCCACATAGGGAACCAGAACCCCAGGACCTGATCTCCATCATGGGAAAATGCTAGACTGGCACACTGGCAGTGCTCCTGTCAACTGGCAGTGCCACATGGCTCCTTGGAAATCCCAGGCTGGCATTCAGATGGCACTGCCAGGGTGTCAGACTGACAGTGCAAGGGCCAAGATGCTCAGGTGGCACGGGGAGTGCCAGGGTGGCACTCTGCCAAGAGGGAAAGCACCTGGGAGCCTCCTATCCCCTGGGAGAGCCCCACAAGTGCCATTCTGTCTGGTCCCCATTTGTGAAGACCAGCATTAAACAGCCCAAGGCAACGAAGTTAGATCCCATCACCTTGGGTAGATCATGGGAGTGCACATTAGAGTGAGACTAGCTGTGTCACTCTAATATGCAGATTTACTAAAGGGTGATCCCTCCCACAATGTGTCGGATTCACATTGCAACATCTCACAAGATTGTGTTAGATTTTGTGAGGCGGGGCGAGTCTGATAGATCCTGGTGGAGGGATCTGCTGGCCACGCTGCACTATCATTTGGGTGTGACGCGGCCAATAGATTGCGCCCATTATAATCCCATACATGTAAATTATATGTCGTGCTTGTAAACGCTATATTCGGGACACACATCAGTACAGATCTTTAAAAGCATTAAAAACATTTTAGTAGATTCTAATAAACAAACAGCACCATTTTAAAATGTGCAAAATGTTGCATTTGATAAATATTAATGATGTCAATGCTGATTAGTTGACCAGTCTAAATAATTAATAAAGGAAGTGGCAGTCATATAATTTGCTAATCATATGAATAATTAATGTTTGTGGAAGGAGTAATTTGCTAAATAAATTAAATAAACAGTGCTCTGATGTGCAAAGGATATTCAAGTTGAAATTGTATATAAGTGGCTGATACAACATTGAATTTTGCAGTTAATTATTCCTTTAAGACTGTTAGTTTCCACCTGTGAACTAGATCAAGTATAAGCATTTATATATTGTTCTGAAACGCTAACCTAAACTGTGTGCAATATTTACATTTCATAAACCATTATCTTGCACATTGCTCGGCTGGTCCTGAAATCTGCAGACATTATAGAACATGTTTTAACCCATAGATTTTCCAATTTTCCCGACACGATTTCAGGTATTTCTCCTTTTTATAGAATGCACCTTGGACAAGCATTTTTTGTCGGGTGATATAACACTGAAAACGAAGGTGAAATTTGAACCCTCTCAGTTAGTAGCCTAACAGTCTTGCAGTCAATTTTTGACACTTGACTGCGTTAAGTAGGCACCACTGGAGTAATTAGTTGAAACTAATTTGAGAGATAGAGGAGAACAGACACTTATTGACCTGGCACCAGCATACATCAATGTCAATTTATTACTTTGGATGTGGAGAAATTTATTTTTCTGTGTGATAGTATTGTAAAAGGTGGCTTATGTGACAAGTCAACCGTAATTTTAATGTAAATTGTAAGTTGGACTATGACCTTCATCAAACATAGATATTTTTTCTTCCATATTTACCCCAATATTCTTGCAGAATTGTCCCATCCCTTGGTGAGACTAGGGCCCGTGGTATAGTTAGGAACAAATCTTCTGGCTCGGACCTCATTAATTTTGCATCCAGATGTTTTTTATGCCATATTCCGTGGCAGGCCTGATGGCACATAGTCTGCCATCCTATCCCAATTGAAAAGGCACACAACGTCACTGACCCACTATCGAAGAAAGAAGATGGATCTCCTGAAAATCTCTGGGAGTGCTCTGAGGGCAGAAGATGGACTCCCTGAGAAAGAAGATGGATCTCCAGGAACTATCCCCAGTACTAGCTTCTATAGTTGTGATGTGAGATATGTGCAAAGTTAATAAAAGGTCAGTGGCATAAGGTGTATATTATCACCCTATGTATAAAAAAAATAAGACACTTGACCATGTGGAAGAAATCAAATACGTACTAAAGACTGATTGTCAAATGAATTCTTGACTGCTGCTACATGTTCTCAGTGTATGCAAAGGATGATTATTTGCCTCCTTTAGGCAGCTAGAAATACATCTCAGTCAACTATAAATCATTGGTCCTTATTGGTTCTAGTTGAATCAGAAAAAACCCTGAAGACAGGAAACAGAGTTAAATAGCTGTTTTTTCAGACAGGTTTTTAGTTGAGTTTTATGTTCTTTGTTGTAGCTGCAAAGAGAAAGAGTCAGAAGTGGCACACATCAAGTTCATATAACATAGGGCAAGTGGTTTATTTACAGATACTGCTCAAACTGCATACAATGGTGAACTCCACAAAAGCTCTCGAAATGCTCCGATTACATAATTGCATAGCACATGACATTACACCATCCAAAGGTATTATTCTGATATATAACACTTTTTAACTGTGGAGCATTTCATTGACAAGGATAAAGTTTTCTAAAAAGTAACTGACTGAATACTCAATGTTGGCATTATCATCTTGTAACAATATGGCTCCCATGCCCACACCGCTGGCATTAATTGAATTCTTGATTGGTTTGTTGAAGGTTGGAGTTGCCAACACAAACTCATTTTTTAAGATAGTCTTTCATCTCTCAAAGGCAGTCTGAAAAGACTCTATCAAATTATATTTGACTTTCTTCATCAATAAACTTGTTCAGCTGTGCTGAAATCCAGACAAACATCCCGTACACAGAGAAACCGCAATGTGACTCATTTGGTTTTAGGAATAGGAAAACTCATAATCACATAAACTATTGCTTTTCTAGGTGACACTCGATCTTGGCCAATGACATTCCCAAATACGTGACCTTCGCTTTGGCAAATTCTCTTGTTGACACGTTTATCATAAAGTCAGTTTTTATCAACTCCTGAATAATTTGCTGAGGTGTTTTGCATAGTGTTCCTCAATGTTGCAGTGGATCAATAAATCATAGTTATAGACTTTGATGGTCCATTAATAACTTGATCTGTTAGCCTTTCAAAAGCACCTAGTGCATTCTCAATTCCAAAAGGCATCAGTTTACATTGACGTAGGCCATCTGGTATTAGAAAAACTGAGGTTTCCTTGGCGTCATCTGTTAATGGGACTTGCCACTGGCCCTTTAATAGGTCACACTCTTGCTGATAAACATTGAGGGTGGGATTTTCAGCCTTGCACCCTTTGCCACCGGGTAACCTGTGATGGGGGGAGTGGGGGGGGTCACTATCAGTTGGACCTGCTGGCAGGAATGGCTGAAAAATTTTGGCCTGAGTTTCCAATTCTCTTGATACGATCTTTAATTTATGTTATAGGATATTACCACTTTCACTTTATTGATAATCAATGCGTAATATTTCGGTTCCATCAGTACAACAGATGAACTCCAATTGCTTTGACTCAGTTCAATTATATTATAATCCAACATGGAGGCAAGTTCTTCTCTAGCTTGAGCCATTTCCTCAGAGTTCTTTTTAATGAATAGAGCACTACCTACATCAAAATCACATTTAGCTAAAAATGTTTGTCCTGGTTTATCTCAGATCAACGACCTTTCATTTGAATGTTAGTTGGTTAAGGAAAATTCTTCCATCAGATAAATGTCTTAATTAGAACTGAGTACAAAGGAATTATTTAAGACTGGCGTTCATTACTCTTGTAGCAATATTCATGAGTTCAGAACACCTATCTTTAATGTAATAATGTTCATTTCTGATGAGATTTACTTGATGCCTCAGTTTATTTTGTACTGTGGAATAATGTCTATTGGGAACTAAATTGAGACTATCCCAAGATATTTAATTTAGGATTCTTCATGTGTGCCAAAAGCAGAACAAAATCAGCCCATCTGTTTGAATTGGATTCTCGCCCAATGATCTATCAGAGTCTACAATTCAAACCTCTTGATAAAAGGAACCCAATTGTCATATTTGGCAAAATAACGGATTTTCGTCAGACTGATTATTGTAATTCTAATGCTCATAATACAATCAACACTCACATTTCTCATTTACTATGCTGTAGTATATAACAGTTATTTGCTGCTTACGGCCAAAGTATATTTGAATATACTTTTTGAGTTGAACAACATCTACATTAAAAACATTTGGAATGAAATCACCTGTCTGAGGTTTTCTGGAACCTTTGAGTATAACACAATATAAGAGCAGCACTGTGCTGCTTTTCGACTGAGGAAATTTAGACTTAAATAAAGGGGCAGGATTAAAAAGTCTGCAGATGATCGAAACGTTGACTGTGCATTTGAAAGTGGGGAAGAAAGCCATAGGGGAAGATTATCAATGCAGATCACATGGCGGTAAAATGACAAACGGAATTAAATCCAGAGATGTTTGAGGGGATGCTGTTGCTCGTTATGCTTTTCCTTAATTTGCTCTGTTTTAATTACCTTTGTTCAAGAGTCGCCAGGTATCTTTCTGATACCACGACAGGGTTCAAAGCCGAATACTGATCAATGACTCGATACACCAGTTAGTAAGTTTGAAATCAATACACATTTATTTACACACACAGTCACTTATTACTTATGCACAAACTACTCACTAAGCTACAACTACTACTAAAAGCCTATACTTAGCTTTGGGTGCCCACTCAGTCAGAGGAACAATGGCCGTTGTCCGGTTCTGATACTGCTGGCTTCGAACTGGTATAGATTAGTTGCTAGGGGCGCCTATCTCATAACGTGCGTTGATCCTAGACTTACTTGGCTGGTGCTTGGCGGCCTCTCATCGCTGAGAGCCAAATGTCAAGGTGAAGGTGAAGATGGAGAAAATAAGAAAGCGCTCTGACCTTGGGGAACTCTGTTTTATAGCCCCTAGGGTTTCGCGGCCTTCTGGGTAGACCCTGGATTTGGCCCCAATTAATTGGACCATGTCCCAATCGCTTGTATCGATTCTCTCCAATAACGGGGTCGTTCCCCAATCACTGGGCGGGCTCTAGGTAACCGTTGGCCTGCCTTTGGTTTAGTCTCCACTGGCGCCAGGGAGTCTGTCCTGGTACCGATTGTTTCAATGTTTCTTTTTGTCCCCGGAGATAGCTCATTACTATGCTGATGGCTTGTAGTTTCAGTTTTGTCTGGGTTCTGCAAGTTCCAATCCACAGGAAACCTTGCACCTGCTTGTTTTCCTAGTGCTGTCCATTTTTCCCAGCACTCTTTGCGAGTACCCATTTTGGAATCGGGACGTGGCCACCCCAGGTGGCTACGATGCATTTGCGGAGGTCAAGCAAGGCAAAGTAATGAACAATAAATTATAGGATTTTGAGAAGAACAGACGGACCTTGGATTATAAAAAGGTACTATAAAACGAAAAAAGTCAATGTAACACTTTACGTATTAGCCAAGACTTAGGGGGTGGTTTAGTGGGACAAGCTCTAAGTGCCGTAGTGAGCAAGGTTTCCCATGAGCTCCTCGACAGCTGCATTGGCGAGCTCCTCCCCACTGTCAAATGGCACTTAGTCATCTCAGGGCTCTAGCGAGTTCCCCTACGTGAAGCCCACATGTAGAATTACTTTCAGCACTGGGGAGCTGAGCTTGCTGGCCAGACCGACTCCTCAGAGATCGGGTCACCATTTTGGAAGGGAGCTTGGGGGTCCCACAAACACCCCGCCCAATGGCAGTGTCACCTCTCCATACACATGGAATTACTCCCTCCACCCTCAGTGAGGACATCCCACCATGGGGTCGCTGAGGGTCCCTCTTCTCAGGCCGTCCTGTGCTCCCTTTCAGCCTCCCCCCTTCCGGGACCCCCACCCTGCAGCCTCCCAACATTCCGGAGGTCACCCATACCCACCCTTCACCTCCCACCCTCCTTACTCCCCCTCATCCCTCCTCTCATGGACATTTCTCCCCTCAGGCCCGGACCCTTGGCATTGCCATCCTGGCAAATGGGCATCCTGGCACTGACACCCTAGCACCCTCTCAGTGCTCCTGCCAGGTTGGTAGTACCACCCTGGTAGCTTGGCAGTGGCAGGGTGGTGGTGCAAATGTGCCAGCCAGGCAATGCCAAGGTGCTCAGGTGCTGGGAGAGCCAGGGTACCACCTTTCCCTGTGCCTGAACACCCAGAGGCGCCCAAAAGCCTGGGAGACCCCCCCTCCCCAGGTGCTGTTCCACCTGAAGGCATATGATAACAGGAAAGAGAAGAATATGCCAGAGAATGTTTGCATCAGAACACAACTTTGTTTGACCCCACTGTGGAATTTAAAATGTTCCAATTTTGCCCCATCATAGCTGACCTTACTTAACATGTTGTCATGGAAAGGCAATCATATTGAGCAGCTTCTGCGCGTAGCCATTTTTCTAATGTAGCTTAAATAGCCCACGTCTATTCGCACGCAATATATCATGATCACCTTTGTTCATGACTTTCCTCTTCTCTCGGCTGAGAAGATAGGTCAATTGTAGATCTTTTAGTTCTGAAACCACACTGGGATTTGGGGTAAAATGCATTCAGTCATGATCTGCAGCCTGACAGGAGAAACAGGAGTTACATTTCCCACGATGAAAGGATAGTTGAGGCAAAAACCCTTATCCCATTTGAAGTGCATTTGGATAGGCGCTGAAGTTCTGTAATTCAAAGGGCTGTAGACCAAGAACTAGAAACTTGGATTATGCTGGTTAGTTTTTCATCAACTGGCACAGAGATGATAGGTTGAATGGTCTCCTTCTGTGGTATAAATTTTCATGATTCAATTGAATACACATCGAACTGATTAATGTTAGCTTTATACTGAAACATTGCACATATCTCCTGGATCAATTATGCTGCTTCCCAAAGTACTTCAGCTGAAGCTCCCTGGTTTATAAAGTTCACAACCATTCAAAAGACATTGCCACACAAAATTCCTGGATTAAAGTGAATAATTCGCTGTCATTGGACTTCACCTCAAAATGTAGGCATCACACAGCTCAGAGCCACCTTTTGAAAAGTATTTTCATACTGAGACTTCCACAATATTTAACCAAAGTACCATCATTGAAAATGCTTTGGCTAACCCTTCGCTCTCTATCACATGGTTAGAATGAATAAAGAGCTGCAATGTAAAAATACTGAACAATAGATGAGGAACAGAAGCAGCAGAGGCAAGATGCTGGGACAATGAATAGGTGTCACATCTGACATCAGCCTACGGCCACCAATGGTAGCACTGCACTTGCAGTTTTAACGTTCCAATGTCAGAAAATTAGCTCCCACCAAAATGTTAGTCTCGTTCCCATGAGCAAAATTGGTGCATTTGCTGATGTGAACCTTTGCTTAATTTCTGCTTTGTTGCTATTAGGTAGTGATTACCACTGCTGCCTCACAGCACCAGGGACCCATTCGGGCCCAGTGGTTAGCACTGCTGCCTCACAGCACCAGGGACCCATTGGGGCCCAGTGGTTAGCACTGCTGCCTCACAGCACCAGGGACCCATTGGGGCCCAGTGGTTAGCACTGCTGCCTCACAGCACCAGGGACCCATTGGGGCCCAGTGGTTAGCACTGCTGCCTCACAGCACCAGGGACCCATTGGGGCCCAGTGGTTAACACTGCTGCCTCACAGCACCAGGGACCCGTTGGGGCCCAGTGGTTAGCACTGCTGCCTCGCAGGAGCAGGGACCCGGGGTTGCACAGTTGTTACCACTGCTGCCTCACAGCACAAGGGACCCAGGGCAGCACAGTGGTTAGCACTACTGCCTCACAGCACCAGGGAACCATTGGGGTCCAGTGGTTAGCACTGCTGCCTCACAGCACCAGGGACCCAGGGCAGCACAGTGGTTAGCACTGCTGCCTCACAGCACCAGGGAACCATTGGGGTCCAGTGGTTAGCACTGCTGCCCCACAACACCAGGGACCCGGAGCGGCACAGTGGTGAGCACTGCCGCCTCACAGCACCAGGGACCTGGGTTCAAATCTGGTTTGGGTCACTGTGTGGAGTTTGCACGTTCTCCTGTGTCTGTGTGGGTTTACTCCGAGTGCTCCTGATTCTTTCACAGTCCAAAGATGTGCAGGTTAGGTGGATTGGCCATGCTAAATTGCCCCTTAGTGTCCAGCAATGTGCAGGTTAAGTGGGATGACAGGTTGCAGGAATAGGGTGAGAGTCTGGTTTCAGAGGGTTGGTACAGATTTGGTAGGCAGAATGCCCTCCTTCTGCACTGTAGGGATTCTAGGATTTTCAGGATTCCTGTATGAGATTGCCACAGCTACGTTCTAGTTCCTTTGCTATTTATATTTAGGCATTCATTTAAATGAGTTAATGCATGAAATAAAATAAAAACCAGAGGAATTTCATTTAATACTTTAGTATATTAAAATCATACAACAGGATTTAGCGTCAAAGATATTTTATAGGGATTAAAGTACTAAACGCTTTTAGGTCATTCTGACCTGAATAAATTAATGTGAAGTAAATCAAAAGACCAAAGAACATCAGGTGATTCTCACTTAACTAAGGACGATTTGATGGTCACATTGAGTTTAAGCACGACGAGGTCGTTGGATTATGGGATTGGCCAAAAACGAGAACCGCACCGGGCGCTGATTGGTTTGTGATCTAATTGGCTCACTTCCATTGGCGAAATCAGGAACCCAACCTCGCGTGGCGAGAATCCAATAATCAGCATTTAAGGCCAATCTCCGTACAAGTAATGGGAGCAACCCCCTATCTAATGGCCTCGCGTGATCTAACCACCTCCCCAGCAAATAGTCACGTGGGTGCCGATTAGAATTCCGTTTTAAAAACATGAAGCTGTTGGAAGGACTGCTGTGGGGACCCGAGGTGGTGAGTATCCATCTTCGCGCCTAGGCGATGAGCCCGGGGGGGACTGGGGTTGCTGTCCCAGTGCTCTGAGGGAGTGGGGGTGGCCTGGGGGGATGGGTGTCTCGGTTGGGGTATACCGCCATTGGTGGTGTGGATGTGCGGAGTTGGAGCGTGCCCACCCATGGCCTAGGGGGTTGAAGGGTGGAGGCGGGTAGATGGGCGTCTCAGTATCCTCTGGTCTGCCATGCCACCCCCTGGATTGTATATTTCCATTATGGGGGCACCCCCAGCCACTGCCTGTCTGTCCCATCGACCACCCATAACTCCCACCAACCCCGGAGGCCTCTGGCCATGCGGCTGAAGGCTATTGCTAACAAGGAATTGGCAATTGTAGTTAATTTTTCATAGAATTTACAGTACAGAAGGAGGCCATTCGGCCCATCGAGTCTGCACCGGCTCCTGGAAAGAGCACCCTACCCAAGGTTAACACCTCCACCGTATCCCCATAACCCAGTAACCCCACCCAACACTAAGGGCAATTTTGGACAATAAGGGCAATTTATCATGGCCAATCCACCTAACCTGCACACCTTTGGACTGTGGGAGGAAACCGGAGCACCCGGAGGAAACCCACGCACACATGGGGAGGATGTGCAGACTCCGCACAGACAGTGACCCAAGCCGGAATCGAACCTGGGACCCTGGAGCTGTGAAGCGATTGTGCTATCCACAATGCTACCGTGCTGCCCGTAAAGTTAAGTGAGCAGTTCACATATCCCAAGTGGATCCCTGTGGGTAGGCGAGTACTGCAACATGTGGGGATATTGCCTAGCATCCCAATCAGACCGTGGTGCCTGGACACTGTGCCTGAACTGTGCAGGAGGCAACACCACAAGCACAGCACCCAACATCCGAACAGCCAGGGGCTGCACCACTGTCCCATGGACATCTCGGCGATCAAAGGGTGGGTGTCTGAACTGGGGAGGATACTAACACCTGGTCCAGATAACGTTATGTCTGGGGTACAGAATGTGGGTCCAGTGAGCAGGGGACCCACTGCAACCAATGATGTGTGGGCTGAGCATGTTAGATAGCAGGGGGTGGGAGAATGGGGAATGGAGGGTCCTGGGATGGAAGACACTGCTGGTTCTCAGTCTCCCACCCTCTCCTAATCCTTACAGGTATTGCACAGAATTGGTGATATCTTGGACGCTGCAGAAGCTGCCCTCATGGTGCCAGCAGCCCAAACGGCCAGACACTGGAGAAGGTGGCAGATGCAATGTCGACAGAGGCTTAAGGCTGGTGACCCCTGTGCAGGCGTCCGCCCCACCCTGAGCACATGGCCACCTATCAGGCCAGGGAGGGGCCCAGATGGGGAGGCCGGCAGCAGCCCAAGGTCTTTCAAACAGATGGCGGACAGTGTGTGCCACAGGAGGCTCCGTCTCAAAAAGGAGATGGTGCAGCACCTGTACCATGTACTTGCGGACGTGGCACCACGGGGTGGAGGAGGACACCCGTTCCTGGTAGCTATCAAGTTCACCGCAGCCCTGAACGTCTACGCCTCAGGATCAGTCCAGGGCTCGAGTGGGGCCTTGTGTGGCATCTCACAAACTACAGCCCACAAGTGCATCTGATAAGTCACAGAAGCCCTGTTTGCCCGGGCAGCAAACTATATAAACTTTGACCATAGCCCAACAGGATGCCCCAGCAGCAGGATTCTCTGCCAATTCCGGGTTCACCAGATACAGGGGGTAATAGATGGCATGCATCTCGCCTTTCACTCACTGGGCCATCTGAGAGGGGGTCAAAAGGAGGGGATTCCATTCCCTGAATGTTCAGCTCGTGTGCGACCACCACATGCAGATCATGCACATGTGTGCACCCTTCCCTCTGAGTGTGCACGACAGCTACCTCCTGGGGCAGTCGCAAACCTCCAGGTTATCCTGTTGGCTCTTGAGGGATATGGGGTAACCGCTATGGAACTGGCTAATGACACCCGTACTGAAACCAATGACTGATGCGGAGGCCCGGTACAACAAGGCCCATATGGCCATTCGGGCTGTTAACATGCCGTTTCGATGCCTCGACCGCTCTGGTGGTACACTGCAGTACACCTTCTGAAGGGTCGCCTGCTTTGTGGTGGTCTGATGTGCCATCCACAATCTGGCACAGCAGCGCGGCGGTGTGCTGGAGATGGAGGAGGAGGAACATGCAGTCACCGCCAAGGAGGAGGAAAGCTGGAGGACGAGCCTGGGGAGGACCCGCAGGAATTCAGAGGCTGGCGGACAGGCAGCAGCAGTGGTAAGGGTATGGTAAGCTCTGAGGGCCAGGGAGGCACACATCCTCACCCACTTCACAAAGGATATGGCCTCGCCATCATGCACTACCCTCCTCCCTTCCCCACTTCACCCCTCCAAGCCCCTTCCCATTGCCCCATCCTCCCATGCCTCTTACACCCCCTCTCCATTCCCCCTCCCCTCCCCCCCACTAACCTCCACCCCACCCCACCCCACTCTGTTCCACCATTCCAGGGTCTGTGTAACATCACTCCAGGGTGATTGGATTGTGTCAGCATTGCCAGCGGGTCACTTTCGAGGGTGAGGGGGTGAAGATAACCCTCTGAGAGCTGGGCGCTGGTGCTCCTTAATCTATGCTATAGTCTGACTCCTGCTTGTCCGCTCAGTGCTGGCTCACACCCATCACCTGCGCGTGGTGTGCCTGGGCGGCGGGGGGGGGGGGGGGGGGGGGGGGGGGAGGGAGGGACAGGCATCCAGGATCTCCATGTACAGGGGGTGGGAGGGGCTGGAGCAGGGGATTAGTGTTTGCTCCGCATTACAAAAGAAATTGCCAAAGGTGTCATATTTCTCGAGTGCAACTTTTAAAAATGCTATACATATGCATCCCCAACTGCCCCAATCCCCTATTGGTGTCACCCCAACTTCCTCACTCCTCCCCCACCCTTGTTTCCCTTGGCATCCTCCCTCCTTCACCCCCTATCATGCCCTCCCCCCAAACCCCATCTTTGCTCGGCAGGGGCAATGCCAGGTGCATGCTCAGGGTGGAGGGGGCGGGCTGGCCAGTGCCCAGGAGCCGCTGCCAACTGACCCATGTGGCCCGGTGAAGGTCGTTGACCTTCTTACGGGACTGGGTGCCAGTTCTCCTGGTGATAATCTCCGAGATGACGGCTGCTGCCACTTTCACCCAGGCAGCACTGGCTGCCCTGTGGCTGACCCTCCGAGAACCTCGGGGGAACAGATCAAATCTCGACCTCATCCAACAATCTGGCCAGGTTGGCATAGCCGAATCATGGCGCTGGTCTCCGCGGTGGCACGGCTGCGATCTGTGTGGGGTTGGCTGTACAGGAGCGGTTTAAGAGCTGCTCTCCCTTGTTAGCGGGGGACTGGCTACTGTGGTCCCGGTGAATCAGCGTCGGGAAGCCCGCAGCAGTTCCCGCTCGCTATCACACTTAGAAACCTTTCCATTAAATCACGCCCAAAGTTTCCAATCACATCTTTGCATTTGGAAACTCAAAGGTATGCTATTTCAATGAATATTTTAACAGAATGTTGATGGAGATGCTGTTTTCCCTTTGTGATGGATTTACTTGATGTAATCCAGGTCATTCATATTCCTTCAGATCAAATATTCACTTTTAATTAGGCATCATTTTTATCTTAGCTTCAATTCGATTCTGTTTGTGTTCAATCCATTCCGAAGCAAATTTCAATTTTACATCGACCATAATGAAAGCCTCTTTTCCTTTGAATGTCTTATATTGGTGCATTCAAGGGTGCACACCAGTTTTTCTTTTTGACTTGGCACCGGCAACCAGCATACAAAACAATTTTTAAAGTTTCTGTGAATGCTCAAATGAATTATTAATGCTTCAGTTTAAACTTATTAATGCAGAGTAAGCTTTCTTACAATCTGGAAAGATTGTACTGATTGAAGCATGGTTTGTAATGTTGTGGAGGTGGAGGTGGTATGTGATTGGCTGTTGGCGGGATCTTCCAGTCCTGCCGCTTTGCCCATTGTTCACATCCTCTGCCACTGGGCTGCCCGTAAGGGGTGGTGGTGGGGCGGGGGTGGGTTGCCGTTGATGGGTCTAGATGATCCCATCTCCAGGAATGGCTGGCAAAGTTTGGCCCAAAATAGTCTCGGTACTCATGCACCATGGCTCTCATCATTTTGGCCAAGTCCTGAAGGATGGCACTGCCAAACAGAGACTCACAGCAGGTGCTGAGGTAACCAACACAAGGAATAAACCTTTTTGACCTCCTCCTTACCGATCTACCTGTCAGAGATAAATCTGTGCATGGCAGTGCTGCTAGGAGTGACCACTGAACAGCAAGCCATTATCTACAACACCGTTAACAACTTCATTTTCTCCAGATGCCATACCCCCACGGCTTCCAACCTCATAGTCGCCCAACCCCAGACAGCCCGCTTTTACCTACTTCCCAAAATCCACAAAAAGGACTGTCCAAGTAGGCCCATTGTGTCAGCATGCTCCTGCCCCACCAAATGTATTTCCTCTTATCTTGACTCCATCCTCACTCCTCTGGTCCATTCCCTTCCTATCTACATCCGGGATTCCTCTGATGCCCTGCATCATATTGACATTTCCAGTTCATGAGCCTGACCGGATTCTATTCACCATGGATGTGCAATCCCTCTACACCTCCATCCCACACCAGGATGGCCTGAGAGCTCTTTGCTTCTTTCTCGAAAAGAGGGCTGGAAATGCCCATCCACTACCACTCTCCTCCATCTGGCTGAATTTGTTCTATCTCTCAACAACTTCTCCTTTAACTCATCCCCACTTTCTCCAAACCAAAGGTGCAGCAATGGGTACCCGCATGGGTCCTAGCTATGCTTGCCTTTTTATGGGGTATGTGGAGCATTCCTTGTACAAGGCCCGCCCGGGTCCACTCCCACTATTCCTTCGCCGATACATTGATGACTATTTTGGTGCCACTTTATGCTCTCGTCCGGACCTGGAAAAATTCATCAACTTCGCTTCCAGTTTCTACCCCTCCATCACTTTCACCTGGACAATCTCAGACACTTCCCTTCCTTTCCTTGATCTTTCTGTCTCCATTTCCGGCAATAGACTATCCACTAATATCCACTACAAGCCCACTGACTCCCACAGCTATCTGGACTACAGCTCTCGCACCCTACACCCTGTAAGGACTCCA
Organism: Scyliorhinus canicula; assembly: GCF_902713615.1. Taxonomy (NCBI): domain Eukaryota; kingdom Metazoa; phylum Chordata; class Chondrichthyes; order Carcharhiniformes; family Scyliorhinidae; genus Scyliorhinus; species Scyliorhinus canicula. The sequence goes on from NC_052155.1 coordinate 75,957,543, forward strand.
TCCCTTTCTCTCAACTCCTTCGCCTCCGTCGCATTTGCTCCGATGATGTCACTTTCCAAAATGGTGCTTCGAAAATGTGTTCCTTCTTCCTCAACCGTGATTTCCCACCTACACTTGTTGACAGGGCCCTCAAAAGTGTGCAGTCCATCTCCCACACCACTACCTTCGCTCCTTCCCCTCCCTCCCAGAACAAGGATAGAGTCCCCCTCGTTCTCACATTTCATCCCACCAGCCTCCGTATGTAAAGCATAATCCTCCGCCATTTTCGCCAACTCCAGCGTGATGCCACCACCAAACACATCTTCCCTTCACTCCCTCTGTCAGCATTCGCAGAGACCGTTCCCTCCGAGACAATCTAGTCCACTCCTCCACCATACCCAGTGTGTCTTTTTTTGGTAGTGATTGTCTGAGTTTTGCATCACTCAGTCTCTGTGCAGCTTGGCCTCTGAGCATACCGTGCTGTTCAAATTCCTTACAGTACTCTTCAAATTTGTTTAGTATTGTTTGTAAGTTGTTGCTGTCTTCATCTTTTGAGTATTTAAATCCATTATATACTTTCCTAGCTTCATGTCCTGCGATGAGCATTGATATTTTAATTTTGTCTGAGGCTGCTGCTACATCATTAGCTATGATATAAAAATCGAACATTTGTTTAAACATTTTCCAGACATTTCTTACATTTCCGGTCGTGTCCAGCTGAGGTGGGGTTCCATGCCACATCCTCGAATAAGCGATGTCTTCCCAAGTCGAATGTCCAGTAGGAGATTTCCATGCCATTTTGTTCTTTCTGTGTCTGCAGCTGAGTTGTCCTGTAGTAAGCGCCTGAAGCCAATCCTGGTACCATGTGTTGTTACTCGTGTCTTAATAAAGCTCGTAGTCTCAAAGGTGGAGAAGATGCTTTATTGTGAATTCATTCTCTCTTCAGAGCTTAACTTACGGCTACCTTAAATGCTGCCTGCCTGTGTGTCTGTGTCCTGCTACGAGTTCTGCCTTCCGTGAAGTGTGTCCTCACTTCCTCTCCCTGTGTATATATAGCTCTCCCGTGCTCCCCCTAGTGCTTGCTCAGTTGTATTGCATCTAGTCAGATCTACAATCACCACACCCAGTACCTCTCCAATCACCCATGGCACCTTCCCATGCAATCGCAGAAGGTGTAACACCTGCCCCTTTACCTCTTCCATGCTTAACATCCCAGGCCTAAAACACAATTCCAGGTTAAGCAGTGTTTCACTTGCATCACTTCCAATTTTGTCTATTGCATTCGCTACTCCCAATGTGGTCTCCTCTGTATCGGAGAGACCAAATGCAGACAGGGTGAACACTTTACTGAGCACCTTCGGTCTGTGTGCATTCAGGACCCTGACCTTCCCGTGCTTGCCATTTTAACAAAAGACCCTGCTCCCATGCCCACATGTCTGTTCTTGGCCTGCTGCAATGTTCCAGTGAAGCTCAGTGCAAGCTGAAGGAACAACATCTCATCTTCCGGTTAGGCACACTACAGCCTTCTGATCTCAACATCGAATTCAACAACTTCAGATGATTAGCTCTACCCCACCTCGACTCATTTGTTTTCATCCCATTTCAATTTAACTGTATTTTGCCATTTCTTTCTTTCTTGCCGGTCCAGAACCTCTCTGGACAATGTGGTGTTCAAATGCAAGAATGCCTAGGGAAGCCTGCAGAAATTGGTAGGGAATATGGAGGCCTTCAGCAACTGGATCTTGGAACACCATGCACTACAATGTGTGGGCGGAGCTCTGAGGCATGGATCTTCTAACTTTAGGGTGTTCCAGGAAATGGGTCTTCTCCTTCAATAGTGGGTAAGTTGATGATCAATCGCCTTTTGAATATGGTGCCTAGATATGGTGACAAGGCGGGAGCCATCCAGCTCGCTCCACTGTGCAAAGTGTCAGTAACCCCTCGACTGCATAATTATTCAGGCCTGCGTCAAGAGATACGGTATGAATTCCCACCGGCCTCCGCAGCGGGAAATGCCCTCTGTTCCCATCCGTGCCATGGAATTTGGTCGCAGAATGGAAAATCCCGCCCAATGACTGCCTCCACCATTCTGTGGAAGAGAATTCAACAAACTAATGACCCACTAAGAAAAAAAAATCGTCCGCATCGCCATCTTGAATTGGAGACCCTTTATTCTCAAAATATTCTCAAGACCCTCTAGTGGGCAGCACGGTAGCACAAGTGGCTAGCACTGTGGCTTCACAGCGCCAGAGTCCCAGGTTGGATTCCCGGCTTGGGTCACTGTCTGTGTGGAGTCTGCACGTTCTCCCCGTGTGTGCGCGGGTTTCCTCCTGGTGCTCCGGTTTCCTCCCACAGTCCAAAGACGTGCAGGTTAGGTGGATTGGCCATGATAAGTTACCCTTAATGACTAAAAACGTTGGGGGGGCTATTGGGGTACAGAGATAGGGTGGAAGTGAGGGTTTAAGTGGGTCGGTGCAGACTCGATGGGCCGAATGGCCTCCTTCTACGCTGTGTGTTCTATGTTCTTATAACAGGAAGTTGAGATAGTTCTCGTCTCTCCTAGAGGGGAATTAATGATTTCATCAGTCTGGTTCATACATTTTTTTTTTCCTTTCACTGTGCAAGTATGCTATTTGATGCAGCTTGACAATTTCAATATCAACACAGAGGTGGTAGATGATCATTCATGATCTATTTAAATGGCAGAGCAGGCTTGCTGGGTCAAACGACATACTCCTGCTCATATGTTCCTATGAAACTCAATTTCTCATTATCAATAATGCAATGTTGAAATTGCACACCTCCGCTTTTTGTCCCAGCCCGTCAGCTGCTAAAACCTTTCTTACATCCAGACTTGACTGTTCCATTGCTCTCTTGGCCAGCATCCCACCTCCTAGCTTTTGTAAGCTACAGCTGATCAAAACTCTGATCATTCCACTTTATATGATCCAATGTCAAATGTTTGTTTGACAAGGTTAATGAGAAACGCCTGAGGACAGGGAAAATGTGCTGTTGTGTTTTGTGTACAAATTTTTGCATATGAAATCCTTCCATCATTATCATAGCACTATAAATTTTCATCCATGCTGTTTTCTTGTGATTTATTTTGATTTATTTTGCACACTTCTCTCTTTTGACTAAGCTTTCTCATGATTTGGCCATTGTATGTTCACTGACTCCTCAATCAGAAAGGTGGTATTGAATTATCTGCTGTTGTCTTAACAGAGGCTGATAATACAGCTGCTTGGCTGTTTTAACAAAATATAGTAAGGTTCCCTTTTCATTTCTCTCTGATCACCTGTCTGACTTGCATCATTCTCTTGGATCAACCTCAATACAATTACCATCTCTAGTTGACCTATTTTCTTCTTTCAGTGAAGTCTCTAATTCAAAATATCTGAGTAATAATGTAATTAAATATTTTTGGCATTCATTGAGTGGATTTCAAATAGTCAGCTGTAAAGCTAACTGCAACGGTTCTAAACATCTCGCTATGATTGACCGCTCCTGGACCACATCAAAGTCAGTTAAGTGCTCTTGCTTCCTCTTTTTATTTCTCTGCAGGAAGCACTTAACTGCCTTTGATATGGCCCAGGAGATGTCAATCATAGCCAGATGTTTATGAACATTGAAGTTAGTTTACAGCTGACTACTTAAAATATATTAAAGCATGAAGGGGGATTAATTAAATTATCCAGACAGCTGGGTGTGTTCAAATTGTCAATCACAATCTAGTAAAATCAATTTCATATAGATATGAATGAATGGCTTGCAGATCAAGGATCTGAGGGGGTTCAAACCCAACATGATTGTTTTTCTCTCTCCAGGAATTTACAAGTGCTGCTTCCTCTTCCTGAGCCAGCAATGTGTTGCACATCACTGTCTGTTCGGACTGTTTTCTAGCTTCCAGACAGGGGTCTATCTTATGGGAAGTGTGTGTGTGTGGGGGGGGGGGGGGGGGGGTCCAGTCTGGGGTCACTGTTATGGGGGGACTTCCAAGCAGTGGTCTCTTTTATGGGGAGGGGGTCTCTGGTGGGGGGTCTCTGTAATTGGGTGGTCTCTGGTGGAGGTCTCCCTTATGGGGAATCTCTGGGGGGAGTCTCTGGTGGGAGTTTTTCTTCCGCGGGAGTCTCTTGTGGGGGTGTCTGTAATTGGGGGGTATCTGGTGGGGGTCTATCTTATGATGGTCTTTCTCATGAAGGATGTTTGGTGGGGGGGTCGGTTGGAGGGTTGGGACACCTATGGTTTGTGGGGGGTGGGGGGAGGTTGGTGACCCAGAAAATCCTGTGGTGGTAGTGATGGGGGGGGGGGGGGCGGAATTGAGTTGTGTGGGGAAGGGGGCCCAGCCGCCGGACCTTGAGATTGGGCCACCATTTTGAGCAGGATTTACGAGAGAATCCTTCACAATGCCCACCATGCATAAATTTGCATGCAAGGAATTGTGAAAGGCTTTGGATTTTTGCTCCAGCACAAGCGGAAATCAGAAGTGAACATAACTCCCGAATGGTGAATCCTGCCCAGTCATGCATACTTTACTAATAGGGACAGAGAACAAGTGGAGAGAGGTTGTGTGAAACTTGTATGAGTCACTAGATCAGCCTCAGGTGAAGTATTGTGTTTAGTTCTGGATGCTACACTTTAGAATCATAGAATCTCTACAGTGCAGAAGGAGGCCATTTGGCCCATCAAGCCTGCACCAATCCATGTCCCACCTTAATTCTGCAACCCCATAATCTAACCTTCACATCCCTGGACACTAAGGGGCAATTTAGCATGGCCAATCCACCTACTCTGTACATTGTTTGATTGTGGGAGGAATCTGAAGAACCCGGAGGAAAGCCACACAGACACGGGGAAAACGTACAAACTCCACACAGACAGTGACTTAAGGTGGTAATTGAACCCAGGTCCCTGACACTGTAATGTAGCAGTGCTAATCACTGTGATACCATGCTGCCCAAAGGTGGATGAGGAGGTATTGGAGAGAGTGCAGAAAAGATTCATGACAATGATTCCTGGGATGAGAAACTTCAGTTGTGAAAAAATAAATTGGACTGTTTTCCTTGTAGAAAAGAAGGTTGAGAGGAAATGTGAAAAGGCTATTCAAAATCATGAGGTGTCCGACTAGCACAGTGGCAAGGTAGCACAGTGGCTATCACTGTTGCTTCACAGCGACAGGGACCCTGGTTCAATTCGCGGCTTGAGTCACTGTCTGCATGGAGTCTGCACATTCTCCCTGTGTCTGCGTGGGTTTCCTCCGGGTGCTCCAGTTTCCTTCCACAAGTCCTGAACGACATGCTGGTAGATAATTTGGACATTCTGAATTCTCCCTCCGTGTCCCCGAACAGGAGCCAGAATGTGGTGACTAGAGGATTTTCACAGTAACTTTGTTGCGGTGTTAATGTAAGCCTACTTGTGACACTAATAAAGATTATTACTATCAAAGTAGATAGGGAGATTGTTCTAACTCATGAAAGGATAGAGAATGAGAGGGCACAGATTTAAAGTAATTGCAAAAGCAAAAATGATATGAGAGAAAATATTCAGTGCAGTGAGCAGTTAAGGTCTGGAATGCACTGCCTGGAAGTGTGTTGGAGGTAGATTCAATTGAAGCATTCAAAAAGGAATTAGATTGTTATCTGAAAAGGAAGAATGTGCAGTGCTATGGGGAGAAGGCAGGGGAATGACACTAGGCAAATTGCTCATTTGGAGGGCTGGTGCAGACACGATGGGCCTAATAGCCTCCCTCTGTGCTGTAACAGTTCTGTAATTATTCCAAAGGTCCTGGTACACCGGTGGCTTTATTTATTTGAAATCATTGTACTCTTTTCATGGTATGATCAATGTTCATTTGGCAGAGCTCCATCTCTTCATTTGCATTGTTCAGTATTAAACACCAGGGCTGCCCCTGAGCACAAACACCGACCACAGTTCCTAATAAATGAACTATGGCCTGATTCTAATCAGTGCTCAGTTACCTTAACTTGGCATATATCCCATTAAAATGCAATGAGACATGCTGATTGCAAATGGCTACATGCTGATTAGAGTCAGAATGCTTAGCACATAACAATCATAACAAACTCTGAAAGTGTCTAAATAACTAATCAATTGGGATTAATTTATCTGCTCTTATTTTGTTTTAATTTGTTGTATGTGTTATGACGGTAAAAGATCTTCTCATTATAGTCAGTATGTTGCTCTAGTTTTGGAGATGAATTGATTTTGTCTTCTGTTCAAATGCCTTCATGCTTTGGGTGAGAATTCCATTTGGGACATCACTGCTGCTGTAAATGTGAGAGTTCTTAAAGGAAAGGATCGGGCTCAGAGCCAAACTGAAAGGTCCCGATATTTACAGAAGGCTCCCAGGGAGGGAACAGGAAAGCTTGAAAATTGTTGAAGAATCTGGCATAGTTGAGGTTGTGGAAACCCTGCCCAATCTAATGTTAGGAATTCATTATCATTTTTTTGAAATTCTGTTCCTTACCCTTGTTGCACGTTTTACTATGGGCGTAAAACGCGTTTATTGGAGTGTATTAACACGCCTCCGAGTTCGACGTGTGCTTAACACTGCTAGGCTCTGTTCTATGTAATTATTTAGCTCTGGAGTCGCCAGCTGCCGTATAGGCAACGTCACAAGTATTCCAAGGTCAAATTCAAAGTAATAAAGACGATACACCGATTAGTCAAGTTCAAACGATCAATATTTATTATACAGTTAATAATAAATACTCATGCACACACACTAAGAGACTAAGCTACAACTAAACATAAGCAAACAGAATACTTATCTAACAGGAACAGGCAAGGTCAGAGAACGAGGCCTTCGTCCTGGTTTTGTCTGCAGCCTTCAGCAAGCGTTCTGGCACTTGGGAGTCTAGTGGGCTTGGATCGCGTAGCGAGCGTTGAACTTACGGTTTCGGCGGCTGGTGCTCAACGGCTGGAGTCAGGATACCAGGTGTCAGTCGGAGCCGGAGCACAGGTTTAACAGACCGGACAACACGAGGTCCCTATCTTTTATAGGGGTTCCGTTGTCCTTCCCTCTTCTCGGGCGGGCTCTACCTATTGGATCAATTTCTTATCGATACTGGATTAATTCCCCAATGCGAGGGGGTCTCCGTGATGGAGGGGGCGTTTCTTATGTCCTTTTGTTCGGAGGTTTCTGGTGCCTCGATGTCTGGGTCTTGATTGGAATGTGTCCATTCAGAACCAAATGTATCTATTGTGTGGGTGTTCAAGTCTGATGGCCTCATTAGCATGCAAAGCGTTTTGCCATTTGCACCTAGCTAAGGTCTTTTCACCTGAGCCCAAACTGGTTTCTGCTGCTGCAGAATGCAAACTGCTCTTTGCAGACTGCTGTTCTGGCTGAACTGTCTGTTTCCCAGCAGCCTTCCATTTTAGTTTGGCTCAGTGTCCATTTTGCGTGGCCAGCATGGCTACATTCCCTCCTTGTGATCCTCACAATCATACTATTGTGAAGGATCACCTATGTACTTTGCCTCCTTGTGTTCTGACCTCTTGCCAGTTCCTGTTCTACTCTGTTCTAAACTATGGGAAGAAGAGAAAAAAAAATTTTTAACTAACATTTCTACTTGGCCCTATGTCAAAGGGACATGCATTACTACAATTGGGAACCTCTACCTATCACTATTAACCTTAACCTTAACTTAAACATTTAATCACTCTAAAATCTTAACCATTCACACCACAACATCACACTTCCCAACTCGGCAGTCGAGTATGGAACAATATAATACATGGCTGAATTTTATTTACAGAGTGTTGTAATCAGTGAGGGGTTGAGGGGTTTGGTGGAATCCGAAGATGGGGGATTGCACTCTATAGATGGGTGAGGTGCTGGAACGAGAGGCTCTCCTCTTCCATTTCCTCAACCTGAGGGTCTGCACTAGGACGATGAGGATCGCGATCACCAACAGTGATTCGATTATGTAGGACATGGAGTACCACGTCATGAATTTAGTACACCAGGTCTGAACCTCGCTGATCAGAGCTGAGCACTGGGGGTTTGTTGTACTAACATTTACGGTGGGGGTTGTGGGGGAAACGTGTCTTGTTTCCACACATATACATATGACATTAAATAGTAATAAGTGGGCTTCCATCATTTTGCTGTTCTTCCTCTTTCTCTTCCTTCTTCCTCCGGTATTGACAATCCTGGCTTCGACCTCTGTCTCGTCCTTTGAAACCTTTGGGATCAAGCACAGTATCTGTCAATACACAGTTTAAGACCTTTACTTGTTAGTGCATCTGTCTTTCAAATCCCAATTGACCCTTTAAAATGACTGGCTAAGTCACACCCTGTGACTCCCCTCATTTTTTTTTTCAAAAAGCGAATTTAAAGACCAGCATACACCTAACAATCCGTCCTCCTGCGAGCCGTCTCGCAGGCTTTGCTGATTTACCATCCGAATGTTCCCGGATGTAAATAGCATGTGGGATGGTGGCCGAAGGGCTACCTAACGTAAAATGAAAACAAACTTGGAAATAAAAATCCGAATGAGTTGCGTATGGGCCGCTACGGGTACGAGTTGGATGGGATCCCCGGGTAGGGCGTGCTGTGCCATACCCGAGCTTGGCTGACCAAGGGTTGGTTCTCAGACAGGGCGGGTCCTCAGTGCCGTTTGTCCACTGCCTGAGTAACCTGGAGAAAACGGGTACGAATGTGTTTACCATGACTTGCAGCCTCTATTTCGCCGAATAGAGGGGCACCTAAAAAACCAAGGGAGCCAAGATGCTCCAACTGAGGACATCCCTGAAGTTCTCAGAAATATCTGCAGATAAACTATTTGGCGTGTGGCCTTACAACTTTGGAAAAGATCTCCAATCAAACCGAAGTTCTCAAAGGTATCTGCGGACAAGCTAACGTGTATGTGAGGTGGTCACAATCTTTTCAGCTGAAAAGAAGATGTCCATCCTCCAGCTGAAACATTTACATTCCTGAAACAAACAAACATAAAACGAAGACAAACATACGTGCAGGTTCCATCAGAAAGGACATCGTTTCCCTCAAACGATTCCTATCTTACATCATCTGGACACCTCACTTTGAATCTGCCTCTGTGAACAGGGTCACAAAGGGGTTGCCGTGTCGGGAGTCAGACACCGTGTCGTCCTGCTCTCCCGGATCCCACACCCTTGTGTGGATCAGGCATGCTATTTTGGAGTTGTGTGACCGGGGGTCACTCTCGTCATTGCGGACAAGTCTGTAGGAATTGTCCCTGTGCCATTGTGTAGCGTCGAGTGTGTTGTCGGGGTAGTCGGGGTCGGGTGGTGGTTCGGGGTTTTTGAGGTAAGTGACTTCCATGGGGTCACTGGAGTCGGGGTCGTAGTTGGTGCAGTGTGGGCTGTATGGCTGTGTGCTGTCGCTGTCTTCAGAGTCAGTGTCAGTCCTGCTGTCTCTGCTGTGGCAGCTTGTGGGCGTGTCGGGGCGTGGTCTGTAGTGGTCTGTGGGCGGAGTCGTGGGCGAGTCCGTGGATGAACTGGTCTGTGAGGGGGATGGTGGAAAAGTGTCTCTGGTGGGCGGGGTGAAGTGTTCTGCTGCGTCTAGCAGGACATGGTGAGCATGGTTGGCCTGTGTTCCATATGCCTTTAACTGGTTTATATGGAACCACGCGGTCTTCCCATTAGGATACTTTATCCTGTAAACGGAGGGGCTAATTTTGTCCGAAATTGAGTAGGGACCGGAATATTTTGGAGCCAAAAAACTGCTGGGGTTATAAACAGATAACATTACCTGTTGCCCAACCTGGAATTCTGTGGTGTGTACGGTCTTATTGAAACAGGCAGTCCGTTGCTGTCGGCGTTTCCCTAGCTGGACTGCGGCTGCGAGCTGTGCAGACCTCACAGTCTCAACTAGATCTTTAACTGCCTTTTCATGTGTGAGGGCCGTCACTTCGGGGCTTGTCATGTCCAGTCCTAAAAGGAATTCTGTACCTTTCATAGGGCGTCCGGTCATGAGTGTGTGTGGTGTGTATCCTGTCGATGTGGAGACAGTGTTCCTTATGAACATAAGTGCAAAGGGGAGCACTGAATCCCATGTGGAATTATTCTCTTGAACCATTTTCCTAAGGGTAGTTTTTAGGGTCCGATTCATGCGCTCCACAATCCCGCTGGACTGTGGATGATACGCAATATGGAAGTTCTGTTTGATTCCGAATATTGTCAGGACGTTCCTCATGACCCGTCCTGTAAAGTGAGATCCCTGGTCCGAATCGATACTTCGGGGTAAACCCCATCTCGTGAAGATGTGGTGGGTCAGGATCTTTGCAGCTGTCTTTGCTGTATTTGTTCGTGAGGGAAATGCCTCTACCCATTTGGTAAAGGTATCTATCACCACCAGAACGTATTTATAGCCATTCCGACAAGGGGGCAATGGACCTATAAAGTCGATCTGGAGGTTTGTCCAAGGGCCGTTAACTGGGCGAGTATGCCGAAGTTGTGCTTTCTTAGAATACCTCTCCGGGTTATTCTGAGCACAAATCAGGCAATTCTCTATGTAGTGCGTTACATCATTCCTGAGATTAGGCCACCAACAGAGTTGCCTGAGGTGCCTCGTTGTTGCATCAATTCCCTGATGCCCGTGTCCGTCATGGAACAAGGCAATCATCTGATTCCTGTCCTGCTGTGGGACCACATAAAGTCGGTCCTTAATGATCACACCCTCATGTGTGGTCAGTGCGTGTTTAAAGTGCTCGTACGCAGGCACAAAGTTTCCCTTGAAAACCTCCCTGAGGTCTCCGTCCTGTTTTTGTGCTGCCACGAGATCTTTAATATCAGTCTGTGAGACTTGGACTGCGCTCACAGGGGCGCTAGCTGGTGCGCTAGCTGGGGGGGTCCATAAGTGTCCTCTCCTGAAACCTGCCTTAGCCAATGCGTCGGCTTTTACATTCCCAGGGGGTGATGACCTATGGTGGCTTCGAACTTTTATTATGCCGAAGGTCCTGTCCTTCGCTTTTGCTAAAATATGCTGGAGTAGAGGGGCTGATGGAAGGGGTTTTCCGTCTGCGGAGACAAAACCTCGTGTCCTCCACAGGGGCAGAAAATCTGTCAGGCTATTGCAGACATATAAGCTGTCTGAATATATGTCTGCTGGGCTGGGGAAAGAATCGGGGTGGTCCACTATATACGCTATGGCTGCTAGCTCTGCTGCCTGCGCGCCTAAGTGACCTGGTAACTTAAGAGCTATCTCTTCGAGAGCGCGCCCCTGCGCGTCCTCTACATAGATGCCGCATCCTGTGATACGCTCACCATTTAAAACTGTGGAGGAACCGTCTACATAAATCCTCAAGGGTCCACACGTGTCTGTGGGCTGGGGGCTTTGTTTTGGGTTCCCTATCTTCCTGGGGGGTGTTTTGGCTAAAAAGGGTCCTGTGTTATGCAGGGGAGCTACAATTTCACAGTCATGGGGCTGTCCGGGGTATTGGAGGTTGTCGGCTAAGTATGTGTGTGTGCGTGTCCTTTTTACTGTAATGTCCCGTCCTTGTAAAAGTAGGGTCCACCTAGCTGCCCTAATCTGGCTAACTGAACCGTCCTTCAGTCGACCGTCTAGTAGTAGCTGTGTGGGTGTATGTTCGGTCAGAATAGTAATGGGGTTGAGTCCGGTGATGTATGAGAAATACTGCACTGCCCAGAAGACAGCAAGGAGGTGCCTCTCACAGGCCGAAAATCCTTGTTCTACTGGGTCTAACAGTCGGGAGGCATAAGCCACTGGTCTTAGCTGCTCGTGCCGTTCCTGAAGCAACACGGCCGAGAGGGTCAGATCTGTGCTAGCTACCTCTATTGCGTACGGTGAAAGTTGGTCGGGGACTAGCAGCGCGGGTGCTGCACTAAGGGCTCGTTTCAACTCTTCCACAGCGCCTGTATGCTGCGGAAGCCATTCCCAGGGGGCTCCTTTCTTAAGGAGGTCTGAAAGTGGGGCGGCTTTTGTCGCGAATCCGTCGATGTGGTTCCGACAATAGCCAACCAGTCCTAAAAACGACCGGAGGGCTGATACATTCTGGGGAAGGGGCAATTTGACGATCGAATCAATTCTTTTGAATTCGATCTCGCGTTTGCCGTGCGTGATGACTGATCCCAAATACATCACTTTACTTTCCAATATTTGGGCCTTTTTCGGGTTAACTTTACAGCCAATTTCAGTTAAGAGTTCTAGGAGTTCGGCCAGAAGCGAAATGTGCTCTGCCTTTGTGTCTGTCTGCAGTAGTAGGTCGTCTACATACTGTACCAGACATTCGGGTCGGGAAAATTTCTCTAATCCACTTGCCAGCTGTCGGTGGAAAATGGAGGGTGAATTGTGGAATCCTTGTGGGAGGCATGTCCACGTGTACTGCTGTGTTTTAAAAGTGAATGCGAATTTGTATTGGCACGCTTTTGCCAATGGTATTGACCAGAATCCATTACTGATGTCCAATACCGTGAAGTACTTGGCGTTGAGACCCTGCTTGAGCATGGTCTCGGGACTAGTAGCTACCGTTGGGGCTACTGCGGGGGTTACTTTGTTGAGTTCCCGATAATCGATGGTCAGACGCCATGATCCATCGGGCTTCCTCACTGGCCAAATAGGGGCATTGTTGGTGGAGGCTACCGTTCTCAGTACACCTTGGTCCAACAAGCTGCCTATAACTTTCTCTATTTCCACCTCTGCTTCAAGGGGAAATCTATACTGCTTTTGCGGTCGGGGGTCCTGTCCGGTAACATGAACTTGTCCAGTCATTCTGCCACAGTCATGACGGTGACTTGCAAATGCTGTCCTGTGTTTGTTTAGTAGGGCCTTAATTTGTCGGTCGGTGTGGAGTGTAGTCAGGTCGAATGAGTACTCTCCCACTGCGCTAATCCGATTAGCGTAGTCTCCTACTGTGAGGGTGGCTGGGGCTCTGTCTGATCTCGCCATTCGCCAGACACACTGGTTCACTGGGTCGAACGACAAGCTGTGAGCGTTCATAAAATCTATCCCCAGGATGTGCTCTGCTGTCCGGGGAAGATTTACTAAAACTACGGGGTGTCTTGTGGAAATGTTCCCTAGCTGGATCGCTACGGGTGCTGTGATATGTCCCTGCTGCGAGTGTCCGGTGAACCCGCTAAGTGTGATGGTGGAGGTGGTCGGCCACGTGTCTGAGTGTGCCGTGGTTGTGGAGTTAATGGTGGTGCGGGATCCTCCTGTGTCCCACAGTAACTCTATGGGCTTCCCTTTGACTTTTGCCGTGACTACGGGCCTCCCTGATGAGTCCCATAGTGTGTCACAGACCCAAGTGGGGGAGCCCGAACACCGTCAGTTCGTCTCGTCCACATTGGTGGGTCCTGACTGTACTGCTACATTGTGGATGGGTTTTGCTTTGTTGCGGTTCAGAGTGCCTGTCTGCTGGCCTCTCTGAGATCGCTGGGGTGCATTACACTCTTTTGCCCAATGCCCTAACTGTCCACAGTTATAGCATTCCTGTCCTTTCTGTTGAGGGCTGCTCTTGCCTTCATTTACCCATGCGGGCTTCTGGTGCTCTCTGACTGCTTGGATATCTGCAGCAGCCTGAGCCTCTTCTGGGGATCTAACCTTTCCTTTTGCCTGAAGCGATTGCTCCCAAGCGCGGGACAATCTTTTGAGGACCCATTTTTCGTTATGGGCCTCTTCTGAGGGGTCATAACTATTGCAAGCGCTCTGTCCTGCTCCTGTTGCGTGTGAGATAATTGTGCGCGTCCACTTAACCATGTTTTCACGGGTTAAATGCGCTCTATCTAGCTGTCCGAAAACTGCGCTGAAGTGAATCCACAGCCTTCCTGCGAATGCTGTGGGGTGTTCGGATCTCTTCTGCCTGCACTTATTCAAGCCTTCTACGGGGTCACCTCTATTGTACCCGATGGCATCTAAAATGGCAGTGTGCATCTCCTCTAGGCTGCCTCCTGCCACGTTTTGTGGGTCGGGGAGGGCTGCCACTACACTCTGGTCTAAGCTCAGCACGGTGAGCTTAACCTGCTCTCTCTCATCCAGGCCGTACATGGTAGCCTGCTGCTTTACTTTAGCGAAAAACTGGTGGGGGTCTGCGGTGGGGAGGAACGGAGTGATCTTTTCACAAGCGTCCCTTAGCTGGGTTACTGTTAAAGGGGTGGTGTAAGTTATGTCTGGGGCGCCTTCTGATTCGGCTTTCCTCTGTGTGGTTACGGGATTCATGGGTGCGGTTATGATCTGAGCTGTGGGGGGTTGGGGTGCCTGTCGTTTCTGCTGAGCTGCGGGCGCACATGTTCCCTGAACATAACGCTGCGCTGTCTCGCCTAATTCCTGCCAATCTGGGGCATTTTCCCCATCTAACTGAGCTCCAAAGGTGCTTTGGAAGCCATTCTGCACCGAAAGCAGAGATTGCAATTCCGCAATCTGTTTCCTGCATTTCGCGTGGTCAACTGTGCTTTGTCTTTGTTCGGTCGTTGCAGCGTGGAGTGCTCTCAAAGCTGCTTTGAGATCGGAACATTGCCTCTGCAATGCCTCCACCTGCTTTTCCGATTCCTGTCTTATCAGAACGGCACGTTGCACGTCCTGATAGGCTTTCTCATACTGGGTCTGGGAACTGTTCAGATGAGCTAGACAAGACTGGTGAGCCCTCTTGGCATCATCCACCTCTCTACCCTTCTCTGCCAACTTCCCTTTAAGATCCAGGTTTTCTTTCTCGATGTCCCTGACATCGACCTTACTCATTCGGTTCCTTTCCTCTAAATCTGTCCGGAGCGTCCTGATGACCTCCTCTGCGCCTCGCAACTGTGCCAAGCAGGACACAATCGCCATCGGCTTGCGTGCTTTACTTAAACTCTTTTTGTGTATCTGAGAGAGGTTCTCCCACCAAGCATGACCTATACTTCCGGGACCTGTCTCCTCATTTGCACAAAACTCTTTCCAAAGGGGCCATCCCTTTCCCTGCAGATATTTGCGGAGTTCCAGCTCCCACGTGGGACACTGGCCTACTCTGCTACTGCTGCTGGTCGCTGCGACCACAAACTTTGCTGGGTCCATCAGACGTTCCATTGCCTGCATGGCCATTTCCTCTGACTCTCTTTTTATAATTTGGAACAGGGGGTTGCTGGGGTGGTGTTTCGAGAAACGGGTACGGCTTACGCTATGTTCCGATCACAAAACTACCGAAAGTTTGTCGCAACAAAAAGCTTTTGTTTTACCTTACAGCCCTGTTAGTACGCATGCACTAAACACACTTCCGAATTTCGCTTATTATTTTGAACACCTTGAATACTTGTGATCTCTTTCTTTCTCTGCAATTTGGAGTTCTAATTCAAATTTCAGGGTCCTGGACACTGTGGTGTTTCCACTTACAACAGGGTCCCGGCGGATGTCGCCACTAAATGTTGCACGTTTTACTATGGGCGTAAAACGCGTTTATTGGAGTGTATTAACACGCCTCCGAGTTCGACGTGTGCTTAACACTGCTAGGCTCTGTTCTATGTAATTATTTAGCTCTGGAGTCGCCAGCTGCCGTATAGGCAACGTCACAAGTATTCCAAGGTCAAATTCAAAGTAATAAAGACGATACACCGATTAGTCAAGTTCAAACGATCAATATTTATTATACAGTTAATAATAAATACTCATGCACACACACTAAGAGACTAAGCTACAACTAAACATAAGCAAACAGAATACTTATCTAACAGGAACAGGCAAGGTCAGAGAACGAGGCCTTCGTCCTGGTTTTGTCTGCAGCCTTCAGCAAGCGTTCTGGCACTTGGGAGTCTAGTGGGCTTGGATCGCGTAGCGAGCGTTGAACTTACGGTTTCGGCGGCTGGTGCTCAACGGCTGGAGTCAGGATACCAGGTGTCAGTCGGAGCCGGAGCACAGGTTTAACAGACCGGACAACACGAGGTCCCTATCTTTTATAGGGGTTCCGTTGTCCTTCCCTCTTCTCGGGCGGGCTCTACCTATTGGATCAATTTCTTATCGATACTGGATTAATTCCCCAATGCGAGGGGGTCTCCGTGATGGAGGGGGCGTTTCTTATGTCCTTTTGTTCGGAGGTTTCTGGTGCCTCGATGTCTGGGTCTTGATTGGAATGTGTCCATTCAGAACCAAATGTATCTATTGTGTGGGTGTTCAAGTCTGATGGCCTCATTAGCATGCAAAGCGTTTTGCCATTTGCACCTAGCTAAGGTCTTTTCACCTGAGCCCAAACTGGTTTCTGCTGCTGCAGAATGCAAACTGCTCTTTGCAGACTGCTGTTCTGGCTGAACTGTCTGTTTCCCAGCAGCCTTCCATTTTAGTTTGGCTCAGTGTCCATTTTGCGTGGCCAGCATGGCTACACCCTCGGCAAAGTAAATTGGAAGGTTGGCTGGCTGCCAGTTTTGGAAAACAGATGTTAGGGAGTTACAGCCAGGGATTCTATGAATGGCTGTGACCACAGCAGGAAGGAAAGAGGCTATCAGTGTCATGGAAGAGATCAGTGAATCAAAGGAGGGTTGAGAGATCAGTAAAAGGGAGGCTGAATGCTTCGGTATGGGTCTTGAAAAACAACTGCTCGACTACAAAGAATGCTAAAAAAGGCACTTGCCCTCTCGAGCTGCCAGTTCCCATTTCACCACCACCAACAGCCTCCCAGACCTCTCCCTTCCATCTTGGGAATTAATATTGAGGTCAGAATGTTTCTGTTCATCTCTGCTAAGATATTGTGGAAAGTTCTCACATCAGTGATTACCCTAGCACAAAACAAAACAATTAATTATTTAATTCTGCAACATGTTATAACCCCCAAGGGAACCATGGTGACAACCCGATCGTTCTCCCCGTGGGCTCATGGAATACAAACTCCCCGCTGAGGGGTGGAGATACAACACCGGGGCTCTTTAATTCCCTGAGATAAAAGCTGGCCCAAGATGGAGCTGGCATCTCAGGATGGTCCCAGCTGGGACTTGGAGTGTTGCTCAGTTGCTGCATTTCCAAATTGCGAGTCGGAAATAAACGATTCTTTACTTACCTTTTCAGGACTCCTCATTGACTACAAAATTGGCGATGAGGATCAAATAGAACTACAGGCAGCACCGATGGACACTCAGACCATGGCTGCATCTCAACACAGGAGCAAGGTCAGCACTATTTCAGGCCCGTTGGCCAAGGGCCGCTACCGCCAGGTGAGACATCTCCCCTGAACCACAGGAGGAGGACTCACTGTGGCCAGAAAAACCGTAGGGACCAACATTGCTCCTCAGGGTTCCCCATTGACTACAATAGAACAGTAGCACATTTCCAGTGGCAGATGTCTGCCTTCATATCTAGCCATTTGTGGTGAATGTATCTTGGTAATTCACACTGTATCTTTGTAAGCGCAGTAGCATTATCCGACCACTAGGGGAGTAGCTCTGGGAATGCTCAGGGGTTTGTACAGGGCTCCACCCTTGGCTCCGCCCATGACTCCTCCCCATTGTGCTGCTGTATAAATACCCTTGTCCAGAGTCAGCCTGCAGTTCACCGAGAGTTCATCAATGGGTAACAGGCTGGCTCTGTAGTAAGTAGATTAGAACCACTGTTCATATCGGAAAGCACGTGTCTGGTGAATTGATGGTTCCATCAATTTAATCTACTTAAGAACAGTCAAGATCGATCATGGAATCGGCCCTCAAGCCTGGACGCCTGGAACTCGACCTGCAGGATGCAGAGGCAAAAGAAATCTTCTCCCACTGGCTGCGGAGCTTTAAGGTCTACCTGGCAGAAGCGAGCATAGCCGAAACGACAGAGGAACAGAAGTTAAGTCTACTGCACGTGAGGGTGAGCCACAGAATCTCTACGCAACTAAACTCGGCCGGTTCATATACTGCAGCGCTAGCGGTACTCGATAAGATATATGTAAGGCCCATTAACGCAGTTTACGCATGCCATGTGTTCACGACTCGCTGCCAGCAGCCTACAGAATCACTCGCCGAATTTTTAAGGGAACTCAATAATTTGTCAAATGACTGTAACAATCAAGCGGTTACCGCGGCTGAACACAAAGAACTGGCTGTACGCGATGTTTTTGTAGCGGGCCTCAGGTCTAATTATGTGCGCCAACGACTGCTGGAAAAGGGGGCCCAAGACTTAGAAACAACTGTGGAAGCTGCTACCATGATGGAGGTCTCCTACCGCAGCCTTAACTCATTCCCCGCGGACCCCGTGACCCAATCATGGGCCCCCGACCAGCGACTCACCCAGGCCTGTGCTACGCGGCCGCCCAGCCACCATGCTGCCCCAGCCAGCCACAATGCTGCTCCAGCCAGCCACTATGCTGCTCCAGCCTGCCATTTCTGCGGGCAGAACCAGCACCTGCGGCAGCACTGCCCGGCTCTCAACGCGACCTGCAGCAGCTGTGGGCGGAAAGGCCACTACGCAAGAGTGTGCCTCGCAAAAAGGGCCCCAGCTTCCAACTCCCCAGCGGCACAAAGGAATCGCTCCCCACACCCGCAGGCCCGCGGGGCCCGAAACGCTGCGGCCTATGCCCCGACTCCGCCCCCTCCCGCCACGTGCGATCCATGGGGGCCGCCATCTTGGCAAACCTCCACCACGCGGCCGGCCACGTGCGACTAATGGGGGCCGCCATCTTGGACGCCATCTTCCTCGTCGCCCGCCACGTGCGATCCACGGGCCCGACCTGCATCTCCACGCTCGGACAACTCATCGGAAGAGTACGACTACGAACTCAGAGGGCAGTCATCACGGGGCCACTCCAGCACAGCTGATCGAGCCGCCGACTACCCGTAAGTCAGCGCAGTCACTCTGGACCAATCACGCCCGAAGCATCTGCGAAATCCGATGGCAGAGGTCCAAATCAACGGGTACAAAATGCCATGCCTCTTCGACTCCAGGAGCACTGAGAGCTTCATACATCCAGACCTGGTAAGATGCTGTTCGCTCCCCGTTTTCCCCGTGCGGCAAACTATCTCGCTCGCTTCAGGCTCCCATTCGGTCCAGATACAGGGGCGCACCGCCGCGACACTCACAATCCGAGGTGCTAGCTACTCAAAATTCCAACTCTACGTTTTGCCCGACCTCTGCGCGCCACTCTTATTAGGCCTAGACTTTCAATGTAACCTTAAGAGCCTCACCCTCAGCTTCGGCGGGCCCCTGCCCCCACTCACTATCTGCAGCCTCGCTACGCTGCGAATCCCCCCCCCCCTCCTCTCTTCGCCAATCTCACAAAGGACTGTAAACCCATAGCCACTCATAACAGGCGATACAGCCTGTAGGATAGGGTATTTATCAGAAAAGAGGTCCGAAGGCTTCTCAGTGAGGGGATTATAGAGGCCAGCAATAGTCTCTGAAGAGCTCAGGTGGTGGTTGTTAAAACCGGGGAAAAATTCCGCATGGTTGTCGACTATAGCCAGACCATAAATAGATTTACGCTCCTTGACGTGTATCCCCTCCCCAGGATTGCAGACATGGTAAATCAGATCGCCCAGTACTGGCTCTTTTCCACGGTGGATCTGAAGTCTGCATACCACCAGCTCCCAATCCGCCCGGAGGACCGCCACTACACGGCATTCGAGGCCGATGGCCGCCTCTTCCATTTCATCCGGGTCCCTTTTGGCGTCACTAATGGGGTCTCGGTGTTCCAACAAGCAATGGACCGAATGGTGGACCAGTACGGGCTGCGGGCCACGTTTCCGTACTTGGACAATGTCACCATCTGCGGCTATGACCAGCAGGACCACGACGCCAACTTCCACCGTTTTCTCCAGACGGCACAGAATCTGAATCTCACGTATAACAAGGAGAAATGCGTTTTCCGCACAACCAGACTAGCCATCCTCAGCTATGTCGTGGAAAACGGAGTCCTGGGCCCAGACCCGGACTGGGTCCGGACCCGAACTCCCCCTCCCCCATTGCCCCAAGGCCCTCAAACGGTGCTTGGGCTTCCTCTCCTACTACGCCCAGTGGGTCCCTCAATATGCGGACAAAGCCCGCCCACTCTTTAAGGCCACACGATTTCCCCTGTCAGCTGAGGCACGCCAGGCCTTCGACTGCATCAAGGAGGACATCGCCAAAGCGGTCATGCGGGCGGTGGATGAATCCACTCCATTCCAGGTTGAGAGCGACGCCTCAGAGGTAGCTCTAGCAGCCACACTAAATCAGGCAGGGAGACCAGTCGCATTTTTCTCCCGTACCCTCTCCACTTCAGAACTCTGACACTCCTCAGTCGAGAAGGAAGCACAAGCCATTGTGGAGGCTATCCATTACTGGAGGCACTACCTCACAGGTAGGAGGTTCATCCTCATCACTGACCAAAGATCGGTCGCCTTCATGTTTGACAACTCGCAAAGGGGCCAAATTAAAAACGACAAAATTCTGAGGTGGAGGATCGAACTCTCCACCCACAATTACGATATTAAGTATCGACCTGGGAAGCTCAACGAGCCTCCGGATGCCCTATCCCACGGGACATACGCCAGCGCGCAGATTGACCGATTGAAAGTCATCCACAATGACCTCTGCCACCCGGGGGTCACTCGGCTCACCCACTACATCAGGGCCCGAAACCTGCCTTTCTCCAGCGAGGAGGTAAAAGCGGTCACCAGGGACTGCCCGATCTGTGCGGAGTGCAAACTGCACTTCTATAGACCAGACAGGGCCCACCTGGTCAAGGCTTCTAGGCCCTTTGAATGCCTCGCGATTGATTTCAAAGGGCCACTCCCCTCAACTACCAAGAACGTTTACTTTCTAAACGTCGTAGACGAGTTCTCTCGTTTCCCATTTGCTATCCCGTGCCCCGACATGAGCTCCCACACAGTCATTACGGCCCTGCATAGCATCTTCACCCTGTTTGGTTTCCCCAGCTACGTACACAGCGACCGGGGTTCGTCCTTCATGAGCGACGAGCTGCGTCAGTACCTGCTCGACAAGGGCATTGCCTCGAGCAGGACTACCAGCTACAACCCCAGGTGGAACGGGCAGGTGGAGAGGGAGAATGCGACGGTCTGGAAGACCGTCCTGCTGACCCTCCGGTCTAGAAAGCTCCAAGTCTCCCAGTGGCAGGAAGTCCTCCCAGACGCGCTGCACGCTATTAGGTCCCTTTTGTGCACAGCGACCAATCGGACCCCTCACGAGAGGCTCTTCATTTTTTCCAGGGGCACTACCACGGGGGTCTCACTTCCGGCATGGCTGAGGACACCGGGCCCCGTACTCCTGAGGAAACACATCAGGGCACACAAAACCGACCCACTTGTTGAGAAGGTGCGCCTGCTCCACTCCAACCCCCAGTACGCATTTGTCGAGTTCCCTGACGGCCGTCAGGACAGGGTATCCCTCCGGGATCTGGCACCCGCCGGATCCAGCGCCCCCTCTACCCCCACAGAAGGACCCCTCACCCTACACCCCATGCTGCCGCCCCCTCACGCTCCTGAGCCCATGAGCTCGCTCCACCAGTTCCGCGCACCCGAGCAGCCAGCCCCCAGCGCCCCCAGTCTCCGGTTGAACCAGGAGAGTATGAAGCTCAGATACAACCCTCCCTGGAGTCCGCCATCGTACCCCAACACACTACACCCGTCCAGCCACCGCAAGAGGCTGCAACCCCGGTGCTCCGCAGATCACAGCGGACAGTTCGACCACCGGACAGACTGACTTTGTAGACCACCACCCCCGCCGGACTTGATTTTTTTGCAGGAGGTGAATGTGGTGAATGTAACTTGGTAATTCACACTGTATCTTTGTAAGCGCAGTAGCGTTATCCGACCACTAGAGGGAGTAGCTCTGGGAATGCTCAGGAGTTTGTACAGGGCTCCACCCTTGGCTCTGCCCACGACTCCTCCCCCTTGTGCTGCTGTATAAATACCCTTGTCCAGAGTCAGCCTGCAGTTCACCGAGAGTTCATGAAAGGGTAACAGGCTGGCTCTGTAGTAAGTAGATTAAAACCACTGTT
Organism: Scyliorhinus canicula; assembly: GCF_902713615.1. Taxonomy (NCBI): domain Eukaryota; kingdom Metazoa; phylum Chordata; class Chondrichthyes; order Carcharhiniformes; family Scyliorhinidae; genus Scyliorhinus; species Scyliorhinus canicula. Next base: position 75,979,409 of record NC_052155.1, read on the forward strand.
CATATCGGAAAGCACGTGTCTGGTGAATTGATGGTTCCATCACCACTATAATAAATTTTACAGTGTCAACGATAGAAGAAATAATACCAGTTTATAAGAATAATTTAAATTCTCCATTCGAAGATATTGGAGAATATGGCTGGAACGTTCCAGCCCGTGACACCGGTGAGATCTTCTGGCCCCACTGATGGTTCACCCCTGCCACTGGTTTCCTGGAGGCAAGGGTTAAAGGCAACAGTAAACACTGTTGACAATTCGGGACCAGATTATCCCGCAACTGGCGAAGGCAGGCCTCCATTTTGCAGTGGGTTGTGCGGAAAATCCCACCCTATAGCCGGAATTCTCCGCCCTTATGAAGAATCCTGCCACCAACGAATGGTGTGCCGCCTACTGCTACCGAGAAACATATGGTTGGGAGGCCAGAGAATTCCAGCGTATATCTCTGACCATGTTGTGCCTCACAATATCCACAAAAATGCAGCAAAAACACAAGTGACCTTGAAGGGAATCCATTGGAGAAGAAGGCCTGGAATCAATGACATACAGACCTAGGCCTCACAGCTCGTATTTTCCATGACTTTCGGTCCAATTTCAGGAAGCATCACGTGAGAGATTGTCGTCCATGTTCTGTGTGATGGCAGCTTGGGTTTTATAAAGAGCCCAGTACCTCGAAGAAATGTTATAAAGTTAACAGTTTTTTTAATATGTTATCAGCGTTTGGACACATTTCCAACTCTAACTTTTCGCAGAAGGGCCAAACCCCAAGTGAAACAGTAAGCAACTGAATAAAGCCATTTAACGTTGGGGGCAATTTCCGAGCTGCAGTGCACCAGGCACAACTCCCGTAACGTTGGGAAAATCTGGCGTGAGGCCCAAAACAGGAATTGCACGGGGCGCAAATCAGTTTGTGATCTTCCCGGGCCCATTCACGCTGGCATAATCCGTATCTCGCCCACGGTGAGATTCTGATTAATATGAATTTGACTTCATTGTAACCTTATTAGCAAGATTAAAGTCAGATGTTCCAGCTTCACGGAAACTTCCTGCCCACCAGCTGGATATAAAGCAGATGCAAATTACTATTGGTCTTTAAAAATGGCGAGCAAGTGCCATGGACTCCGAGGGTAAGGAAGGAGGTGCACCAGGGCAAACTAACCAGTGATCAGATGGCCTTTATGGAGCAGGAGTTGGGGGGCTTGGGCCATGTGGGCTGGAGAGGGCCATGTTAGGGTCTTCCCATGGATGGGAGTAGCTTCGGGTCTGAGAAGCCTTGAAGCTTGATTTTGTTCATGTTTAACACCCCTTGACAGCACACAGAATAGCTGCAGACGGTCTGTCCTAAAACCTTCTTCCAGGACTGAACCATTCTGCAGTTTGCCTCTTGAAGAAGCATTTCACACCCCTTGAAGTTTCAGTCGCTTTGTGGTTTCACTGTTGCAGTATCCCTGCTGATATCCCTTTGTACTTGCTTGTTTATTTCCTTTTCACACCCCATTAACTTTTACAAGCCTCTATGGTTTAGTCAGCTGCTGTCTGCTTCATAGGACAAATTGAGATTGTTTGTTTACACTGTATTTCACAAACCATTAACTCTCAAGCGTTTCCGGATTGCACACCTGGGGCTTGGCTGAACTCTCCATTATGGCACAGCTCTGTGCCTTGCTTGAGAGTTTTTTCCTGTACAAGCAGCTGGCTGATCTCAGGCATTAGAGTGCAAGGGTTTTTGAGTGGTGACCTTCTCACAGCCTTTGGTGCTCAACTGAATCTCCCATGTTTTGGCTCTCAATGGCCTAGGGGTTGGAGGCTCCTGATCTGGGTGGAAGGCAGTAATCAGACTGCAGGTTGCTTTCCTAAGGGGCTGCATGTAAACCACCAGCAATGGCCCTCTGCGACTGGCCCATGTTCTTGAGGCCCTCAGCCAAAGTTCTCAGAAACTGAGCAATTCCCTGAACGTTACCACTCATGGTTCGAACGTTCTGTGGTCGCCACCCTTGCAGTGTTGGCCTGGGTGCAATGCAATACTGGCAACATCTCCTATAACTGATGGCTTTGGGACTCTTCCAATTTGTCTTCTAGTTGCAGGAATGTCACTGAGAACCCTTTCTGGGGGTTCTTTTATTGCACTAAGTGTGGGAAGATCGCGATCAGTTTCGCGCCGGCCAAGCCAACGGGGATCGCTACAGTTTTCGTGCCTGACATGACACTGTCATTTTTTGGGAAAACTCAGCCCGTTGTTTCATGGGGGGTTTACTGAAGTTATATTTTCCAGACCAACAAAAATATCAGCCTGTAAGCAAAGCTCCTTACTTCCATGTGAAGATGGTTCAGTAGAAACCTTTCACGAAAGTGGAAATGTGATTCACGACCTTGGGCAAGCCATTGTCTAAAACAAATTGCGCTCTGCGCTAGCAGTCAATTTGGGTTGTGTATTATAAACAGGGCCTTCGGGTCCAAACATATAACCACTGAAAAGATTTGTTCCCAAACTTATTTCACTTGGAAACCAGGGGCGCAATTCTCCGACCCCCCGCAGGGTCGGAGAATCACCCGGGGCCGGCGTAAATCCCGCCCTGCCATGGCCGGAATTCACCACCACTGGGGCAGGAATCGTGCCGCGCCGATCGGTGTGCCCCCTGCGGCGATTCTCCGGCCCGCGATGGGCCAAAGTCCCGACGCTGAGAGATCAATCTTGCCGACGTGGTTTCAACCACCTCTGGTGGCAGTGGGATTGGCGGCGCGAGCGGGCCCCCGGGGTCCTGGGGCGATCGGACCCTGGGGGGTGCCCCCACGGTGGCCTGGCCCCGATCGGGGCCCACCGATCGGCGGGCGGGCCAGTGCCACGGGGGCACTCTTTTTCTACAGCTGCCGCCACGGCCTCCACCATGGCAGAAGCAGAAGAGAACCCCCCAACCGCGCATGCGCGAACCGTCGAAGGCCTTTCAGCCAGCCCTGATGCCGGGCGGCGGGCGTCAAAGGCCGTTGACGCCAGTTCTGGCGGCAGTCGGCATGGCGCCAACCACTCGGGCGCGAGCCTAGCCTCTAAAGGTGCGGAGAATTCCGCACCTTTGGGAAGGCCCGACGCCAAAGTGGTTGGCGCCACTCCGCTACGCCAGGACCCCCCGCCCCACCGGGTAGGGGAGAATCCCGGCCCAGGTCAGAAATCTTCTTCAGGAAAGCGTACTGTTCACGCCGGCAGCGACCAGGTGTGGTCGGCGCCGGCGTGAACCGGTCGGGTTCGGCAGGCCGCTCGGCCCATCCGGGCCGGAGAATCGCCGGTCGCCGTGTGAAATGGCAAGCGGCAATTTTCCGAGCGGCCTGTCGAAAAACGCGACACGCCATTTTGGGGTGGGTGGGAGAATCGCGGGGGTGCTATGGTTCTATGGAGGAGGAAATGAAAATATGTGGCTGCAATCAACAAGTTTTTTATTCAATGTCTCTCCTTCGGGCACCTTCTGAACATTTTAATCAGTGTCTGGAAGTAAACCAGCTGAATTTTTTTTAAAGTTTCCTGAACACTTTCATTAATGTATTCGAAAGCTGATTGGAATGATGAGTTTGGTACAGATTTCACTGGCGTGGAGACTACCATATTACTTAGACTTGTTCATAAATAGGCAGGGTTTTAAAAATAACATGGGCGGGATTCTCCGATTGCAGGTGCTGAAATCGTGTTCGGCAATCGGCCGGAGAATCCATTTTTACATTGAAATCGGGGGCAGTGCCGTTTTTATTATGCTCTGCCCCCTCAAAAACGGCGTACACGCCGCACGCCATTGGGACAGCCTCAGGACATCACCTGAGGCCCTCCCCCAATGTTCCGCCCCCGATGGGCCAACTTCCCGATGGCGTCGGTAGCGTGTCCTCTCAACGTTCATTAACCTGGCATGGCGGCTGTGTTCAGCGGTGCCACAGTCTGGGGCGGCGGCGGGGGAGCCTGTCCGCCGGAAGGGGAGCTTCGGCGGGGGTTGGGAGACTGGTGGGGGGGTGGTCCGGGGTGGCGAGGGGGGTTTATGGGGGTCAGGTCTTGGCAGGCCGGGACCGCGCGTGGCTAGCACCATATTGGACAGCACAGCCTCCGCCATGCGCATACGCATGCGCGGCCACGGACCCCGCCATTCTGCGCCCGTATCGGCAGGTAAAGCCGATTTTTGGTCGGAAGGCCAGAAACATTCTCCGGACAAAGCCGCAGAATTGGAGAACACAGCCCCATAGCTTCCACACGTTTGTAAGTTGATAACATTGTAATGACCTGCAAATGTTCGCATTCTAAGCATTGTCTGGCATCTTTGAATTTGTCTATATATATGTTTCTGGAACATACCTCTTCATTCACCTGAGGAAGGAGCAGTGCTCCGAAAGGTAGTGTTTGAAACAAACTTGTTGGACTTTAACCTGGTGCTGTTAGACTTCTTATTGGAATGAGAGCAAGAGAGGTATTTGGGGCATTGGCGAACAACACAATAAACAGAGTATCATCCTAATCAATGAGATTGAAGGATTGAGAAATGTACAAAGAGTGAAATAGAGTAGACAGATCCAATGTCAGTTCAATTTAATGTCAATCGGGTCATGAAAGTAAAATGGGAAAGAGAGATTGGATTAAGACAGAGGAAAGAGAGTCAGAAAGGAAAATAAAGGTTTGTGAATTATTTTATTTTTATATATTTAAAATCTGACAACAATTCACAATCTGAAGAAATTAGACTTTTAATTGTTCAATTTATGGTCAAGAAAGGTTGATTGGCAATCATTAGCAATTATCAGATTGAAAAAAGGGTACTTCTGCCGTTAACAATCTTCAATGAGTTCAACAACCACTTAATGCGCAAATGCTGCAACTTAACGGAAATCAGGCAAGGGTTCAGAGCATGGTACCAATGGTGCAAAACGGTGCTAACGGTGGAAAACGGTGCTAACAGTGGAACATGGTGCTAACGGTGGAACATGGTGCTAACGGTGGAACATGGTGCTAATGGTAGAACATGGTGCTAACAGTGGAACATGGTGCTAATGGTAGAACATGGTGCTAATGGTGGAACATGGTACCAATGGTGGAAAACGGTGCTAACGGTGGAACATGGTGCTAACGGTGGAACATGATGCTGACAGTGGAACATGGTGCTAACGGTGGAACATGGTGTCAACGGGGGAACACGGTGCTAACGGCAGAACATGATGCTGACAGTGGAACATTGTACTAACGGTGGAACATGGTGCTAACGGTGGAACATGGTGCTCATGGTGGAACATGGTGCTAACAGTGGAACATGGTGCTAATGGTAGAACATGGTGCTAACAGTGGAACATGGTGCTAACGGTGGAACGTGGTGCTAATGGTGGAACATGGTGCAAATGTGGAACATTGTATTAACGGTGGAACATGGTGCTAATGGTGGAACATGGTGCTAATGGTGGAACATGGTGCTAATGGTGGAACATGGTGCTAATGGTGGAACATGGTGCTAACGGTGGAACATGGTGCTAACGGCGGAACGTGGTTCTAATGGTGGAACATGGTGCTAATGGTGGAACATGGTGCTAATGTGGAACATGGTGCTAATGGTGGAACATGGTGCTAATGGTGGAACATGGTGCTAACGGTGGAACATGGTGCTAATGGTGGAACATGGTGCTAATGGTGGAACATGGTGCTAATGGTGGAACATGGTGCTAACGGTGGAACATGGTGCTAACGGCGGAACGTGGTTCTAATGGTGGAACATGGTGCTAATGGTGGAACATGGTGCTAATGTGGAACATGGTGCTAATGGTGGAACATGGTGCTAATGGTGGAACATGGTGCTAACGGTGGAACATGGTGCTCATGGTGGAACATGGTGCTAATGGTGGAACATGGTGCTCATGGTGGAACATGGTGCTCATGGTGGAACATGGGGCTAACGGTGGAACATGGTGCTAACGGTGGAACATGGTGCTAACAGTGGAACATGGTGCTAATGGTGGAACATGGTGCTCATGGTGGAACATGGTGCTAACAGTGGAACATGGTGCTCATGGTGGAACATGGTGCTCATGGTGGAACATGGTGCTAATGGTAGAACATGGTGCTCATGGTGGAACATGGTGCTAATGGTGGAACATGGTGCAAATGTGGAACATTGTATTAACGGTGGAACATGGTGCTAATGGTGGAACATGGTGCTAATGGTGGAACATGGTGCTAATGGTGGAACATGGTGCTAACGGTGGAACATGGTGCTAACGGCGGAACGTGGTTCTAATGGTGGAACATGGTGCTAATGGTGGAACATGGTGCTAATGTGGAACATGGTGCTAATGGTGGAACATGGTGCTAATGGTGGAACATGGTGCTAACGGTGGAACATGGTGCTCATGGTGGAACATGGTGCTAATGGTGGAACATGGTGCTCATGGTGGAACATGGTGCTAATGGTGGAACATGGTGCTCATGGTGGAACATGGTGCTAACAGTGGAACATGGTGCTCATGGTGGAACATGGTGCTCATGGTGGAACATGGTGCTAATGGTAGAACATGGTGCTAATGATGGAACATGGTGCTAATGGTGGAACATGGTGCTAATGATGGAACATGGTGCTAACAGTGGAACATGGTGCTAACGGTGGAACATGGGGCTAATGGTGGGAACATGGTGCTAACGGTGGAACATGGTGCTAACGGTGGAACATGGGGCTAATGGTGGGAACATGGTGCTAATGGTGGAACATGGTGCTCATGGTGGAACATGGTGCTAATGGTGGAACATGGTGCTCATGGTGTAACATGGTGCTAACAGTGGAACATGGTGCTCATGGTGGAACATGGTGCTCATGGTGGAACATGGTGCTCATGGTGGAACATGGTGCTCATGGTGGAACATGGGGCTAATGGTGGAACATGGTGCTAACGGTGGAACATGGTGCTAACGGTGGAACATGGTGCTCATGGTGGAACATGGTGCTAACGGTGGAACAAGGTGCTAACGGTGGAACATGGTGCTAATGGTGGAACATGGTGCTCATGGTGGAACATGGGGCTAATGGTGGAACATGGTGCTAATGTGGAACATGGTGCTAATGGTGGAACATGGTGCTAATGTGGAACATGGTGCTAACGGTGGAACATGGTGCTAATGGTGGTACATGGTGCTAACAGTGGAACATGGTGCTCATGGTGGAACATGGTGCTAACGGTGGAACATGGTGCTAATGGTGGAACATGGTGCTAACGGTGGAACATGGTGCTAACGGTGGAACATGGTGCTAATTGTGGAACATGGTGCTAATGGTGGAACATGGTGCTAACGGTGGAACATGGTGCTAATGGTGGAACATGGTGCTAACGGTGGAACATGGTGCTAACGGTGGAACATGGTGCTAACGGTGGAACATGGTGCTAATGGTGGAACATGGTGCTATCGGTGGAACATGGTGCTAACAGTGGAACATGGTGCTAACGGTGGAACATGGTGCTCATGGTGGAACATGGTGCTAACAGTGGAACATGGTGCTCATGGTGGAACATGGTGCTCATGGTGGAACATGGTGCTAATGGTGGAACATGGTGCTAACAGTGGAACATGGTGCTAATGTGGAACATGGTGCTAATGGTGGAACATGGTGCTAACAGTGGAACATGGTGCTAACGGTGGAACATGGGGCTAACGGTGGAACATGGTACTAACAGTGGAACATGGTGCTAACAGTGGAACATGGTGCTAATGGTGAAACATGGTGCTAACAGTGGAACATGGTGCTAACAGTGGAACATGGTGCTAACGGTGGAACATGGTGCTAATGGTGGAACATGGTGCTAACGGTGGAACATGGTGCTAACAGTCGAACATGGTGCTAACGGTGGAACATGGTGCTAATGGTGGAACATGGTGCTAACGGTGGAACATGGTGCTCATGGTGGAACATGGTGCTCATGGTGGAACATGGTGCTAATGGTGGAACATGGTGCTAATGGTGGAACATGGTGCTCATGGTGGAACATGGTGCTAACAGTGGAACATGGTGCTCATGGTGGAACATGGTGCTCATGGTGGAACATGGTGCTAATGGTGGAACATGGTGCTAACAGTGGAACATGGTGCTAATGTGGAACATGGTGCTAATGGTGGAACATGGTGCTAATGGTGGAACATGGGGCTAACGGTGGAACATGGTGCTATCGGTGGAACATGGGGCTAATGGTGGAACATGGTGCTAACAGTGGAACATGGTGCTATCGGTGGAACATGGTGCTATCGGTGGAACATGGTGCTAATGGTGGAACATGGTGCTAATGGGAACATGGGGCTAACGGTGGAACATGGGGCTAACGGTGGAACATGGTGCTAATGGTGGAACATGGTGCTAATGATGGAACATGGTGCTAACGGTGGAACATGGTGCTAACGGTGGAACATGGTGCTAACAGTGGAACATGGTGCTAACGGTGGAACATGGTGCTAACAGTGGAACATGGTGCTCATGGTGGAACATGGTGCTCATGGTGGAACATGGTGCTAATGGTGGAACATGGTGCTAACAGTGGAACATGGTGCTAATGTGGAACATGGTGCTAATGGTGGAACATGGTGCTAATGGTGGAACATGGGGCTAACGGTGGAACATGGTGCTATCGGTGGAACATGGGGCTAATGGTGGAACATGGTGCTAACAGTGGAACATGGTGCTATCGGTGGAACATGGTGCTATCGGTGGAACATGGTGCTAATGGTGGAACATGGTGCTAATGGGAACATGGGGCTAACGGTGGAACATGGGGCTAACGGTGGAACATGGTGCTAATGGTGGAACATGGTGCTAATGGTGGAACATGGTGCTAACGGTGGAACATGGTGCTAACGGTGGAACATGGTGCTAACAGTGGAACATGGTGCTAACGGTGGAACATGGTGCTAACAGTGGAACATGGTGCTCATGGTGGAACATGGTGCTCATGGTGGAACATGGTGCTAATGGTGGAACATGGTGCTCATGGTGGAACATGGTGCTAACAGTGGAACATGGTGCTAATGTGGAACATGGTGCTAATGGTGGAACATGGTGCTAATGTGGAACATGGTGCTAACGGTGGAACATGGTGCTAATGGTGGTACATGGTGCTAACAGTGGAACATGGTGCTAACGGTGGAACATGGTGCTAACGGTGGAACATGGTGCTAATGGTAGAACATGGTGCTAACGGTGGAACATGGTGCTAACAGTGGAACATGGTGCTAACGGTGGTACATGGTGCTAACGGTGGAACATGGTGCTAATGGTGGAACATGGTGCTCATGGTGGAAAATGGTGCTAACAGTGGAACATGGTGCTAATGGTGGAACATGGTGCTAATGTGGAACATGGTGCTAATGGTGGAACATGGTGCTAATGGTGGAACATGGTGCTAACGGTGGAACATGGGGCTAACGGTGGAACATGGTGCTCATGGTGGAACATGGTGCTCATGGTGGAAAATGGTGCTAACAGTGGAACATGGTGCTAATGGTGGAACATGGTGCTCATGGTGGAAAATGGTGCTAACAGTGGAACATGGTGCTAATGGTGGAACATGGTGCTAATGGTGGGAACATGGTGCTAATGTGGAACATGGTGCTAACGGTGGAACATGGTGCTAATGGTGGAACATGGTGCTAATGGTGGAACATGGTGCTAACAGTGGAACATGGGGCTAATGGTGGGAACATGGTGCTCATGGTGGAACATGGTGCTAATGGTAGAACATGGTGCTCATGGTGGAACATGGTGCTAATGGTGGAACATGGTGCAAATGTGGAACATTGTATTAACGGTGGAACATGGTGCTAATGGTGGAACATGGTGCTAATGGTGGAACATGGTGCTAATGGTGGAACATGGTGCTAACGGTGGAACATGGTGCTAACGGCGGAACGTGGTTCTAATGGTGGAACATGGTGCTAATGGTGGAACATGGTGCTAATGTGGAACATGGTGCTAATGGTGGAACATGGTGCTAATGGTGGAACATGGTGCTAACGGTGGAACATGGTGCTCATGGTGGAACATGGTGCTAATGGTGGAACATGGTGCTCATGGTGGAACATGGTGCTAATGGTGGAACATGGTGCTCATGGTGGAACATGGTGCTAACAGTGGAACATGGTGCTCATGGTGGAACATGGTGCTCATGGTGGAACATGGTGCTAATGGTAGAACATGGTGCTAATGATGGAACATGGTGCTAATGGTGGAACATGGTGCTAATGATGGAACATGGTGCTAACAGTGGAACATGGTGCTAACGGTGGAACATGGGGCTAATGGTGGGAACATGGTGCTAATGGTGGAACATGGTGCTAACGGTGGAACATGGGGCTAATGGTGGGAACATGGTGCTAATGGTGGAACATGGTGCTCATGGTGGAACATGGTGCTAATGGTGGAACATGGTGCTCATGGTGTAACATGGTGCTAACAGTGGAACATGGTGCTCATGGTGGAACATGGTGCTCATGGTGGAACATGGTGCTCATGGTGGAACATGGTGCTCATGGTGGAACATGGGGCTAATGGTGGAACATGGTGCTAACGGTGGAACATGGTGCTAACGGTGGAACATGGTGCTCATGGTGGAACATGGTGCTAACGGTGGAACAAGGTGCTAACGGTGGAACATGGTGCTAATGGTGGAACATGGTGCTCATGGTGGAACATGGGGCTAATGGTGGAACATGGTGCTAATGTGGAACATGGTGCTAATGGTGGAACATGGTGCTAATGTGGAACATGGTGCTAACGGTGGAACATGGTGCTAATGGTGGTACATGGTGCTAACAGTGGAACATGGTGCTCATGGTGGAACATGGTGCTAACGGTGGAACATGGTGCTAATGGTGGAACATGGTGCTAACGGTGGACCATGGTGCTAACGGTGGAACATGGTGCTAATGGTGGAACATGGTGCTAATGGTGGAACATGGTGCTAACGGTGGAACATGGTGCTAATGGTGGAACATGGTGCTAACGGTGGAACATGGTGCTAACGGTGGAACATGGTGCTAACGGTGGAACATGGTGCTAATGGTGGAACATGGTGCTATCGGTGGAACATGGTGCTAACAGTGGAACATGGTGCTAACGGTGGAACATGGTGCTCATGGTGGAACATGGTGCTAACAGTGGAACATGGTGCTCATGGTGGAACATGGTGCTCATGGTGGAACATGGTGCTAATGGTGGAACATGGTGCTAACAGTGGAACATGGTGCTAATGTGGAACATGGTGCTAATGGTGGAACATGGTGCTAACAGTGGAACATGGTGCTAACGGTGGAACATGGGGCTAACGGTGGAACATGGTACTAACAGTGGAACATGGTGCTAACAGTGGAACATGGTGCTAATGGTGAAACATGGTGCTAACAGTGGAACATGGTGCTAACAGTGGAACATGGTGCTAACGGTGGAACATGGTGCTAATGGTGGAACATGGTGCTAACGGTGGAACATGGTGCTAACAGTCGAACATGGTGCTAACGGTGGAACATGGTGCTAATGGTGGAACATGGTGCTAACGGTGGAACATGGTGCTCATGGTGGAACATGGTGCTCATGGTGGAACATGGTGCTAATGGTGGAACATGGTGCTAATGGTGGAACATGGTGCTCATGGTGGAACATGGTGCTAACAGTGGAACATGGTGCTCATGGTGGAACATGGTGCTCATGGTGGAACATGGTGCTAATGGTGGAACATGGTGCTAACAGTGGAACATGGTGCTAATGTGGAACATGGTGCTAATGGTGGAACATGGTGCTAATGGTGGAACATGGGGCTAACGGTGGAACATGGTGCTATCGGTGGAACATGGGGCTAATGGTGGAACATGGTGCTAACAGTGGAACATGGTGCTATCGGTGGAACATGGTGCTATCGGTGGAACATGGTGCTAATGGTGGAACATGGTGCTAATGGGAACATGGGGCTAACGGTGGAACATGGGGCTAACGGTGGAACATGGTGCTAATGGTGGAACATGGTGCTAATGATGGAACATGGTGCTAACGGTGGAACATGGTGCTAACGGTGGAACATGGTGCTAACAGTGGAACATGGTGCTAACGGTGGAACATGGTGCTAACAGTGGAACATGGTGCTCATGGTGGAACATGGTGCTCATGGTGGAACATGGTGCTAATGGTGGAACATGGTGCTCATGGTGGAACATGGTGCTAACAGTGGAACATGGTGCTAATGTGGAACATGGTGCTAATGGTGGAACATGGTGCTAATGTGGAACATGGTGCTAACGGTGGAACATGGTGCTAATGGTGGTACATGGTGCTAACAGTGGAACATGGTGCTAATGGTGGAACATGGGGCTAACGGTGGAACATGGTGCTAATGGTGGAACATGGTGCTAATGATGGAACATGGTGCTAACAGTGGAACATGGTGCTAACGGTGGAACATGGTGCTAACAGTGGAACATGGTGCTAACGGTGGAACATGGTGCTAACGGTGGAACATGGTGCTAACGGTGGAACATGGTGCTAATGGTAGAACATGGTGCTAACGGTGGAACATGGTGCTAACAGTGGAACATGGTGCTAACGGTGGTACATGGTGCTAACGGTGGAACATGGTGCTAATGGTGGAACATGGTGCTCATGGTGGAAAATGGTGCTAACAGTGGAACATGGTGCTAATGGTGGAACATGGTGCTAATGTGGAACATGGTGCTAATGGTGGAACATGGTGCTAATGGTGGAACATGGTGCTAACGGTGGAACATGGGGCTAACGGTGGAACATGGTGCTCATGGTGGAACATGGTGCTCATGGTGGAAAATGGTGCTAACAGTGGAACATGGTGCTAATGGTGGAACATGGTGCTCATGGTGGAAAATGGTGCTAACAGTGGAACATGGTGCTAATGGTGGAACATGGTGCTAATGGTGGGAACATGGTGCTAATGTGGAACATGGTGCTAACGGTGGAACATGGTGCTAATGGTGGAACATGGTGCTAATGGTGGAACATGGTGCTAACAGTGGAACATGGGGCTAATGGTGGGAACATGGTGCTAATGTGGAACATGGTGCTAATGGTGGAACATGGTGCTAATGGTGCAACATGGTGCTAACAGTGGAACATGGGGCTAATGTGGAACATGGTGCTAATGGTGGAACATGGTGCTAACGGTGGAACATGGGGCTAACGGTGGAACATGGGGCTAATGGTGGGAACATGGTGCTCATGGTGGAACATGGTGCTAATGGTGGAACATGGTGCTAATGGTGGAACATGGTGCTAACAGTGGAACATGGGGCTAATGGTGGAACATGGTGCTAATGTGGAACATGGTGCTAATGGTGGAACATGGTGGTAATGGTGGAACATGGTGCTAATGGTGGAACATGGTGCTAACGGTGGAACATGGGGCTAACGGTGGAACATGGTGCTAATGGTGGAACATGGTGCTAATGGTGGAACATGGGGCTAATGGTGGAACATGGTGCTAATGGTGGAACATGGTGCTAACAGTGGAACATGGTGCTAATGGTGGAACATGGTGCTAATGGTGGAACATGGTGCTAATGGTGGAACATGGTGCTAACAGTGGAACATGGTGCTAATGGTGGAACATGGTGCTAATGGTGGAACATGGTGCTAATGGTGGAACATGGTGCTAATGGTGGAACATGGGGCTAACGGTGGAACATGGGGCTAACGGTGGAACATGGGGCTAATGTGGAACATGGTGCTAATGGTGGAACATGGTGCTAATGGTGGAACATGGTGCTAATGGTGGAACATGGTGCTAACGGTGGAACATGGGGCTAACGGTGGAACATGGTGCTAATGGTGGAACATGGTGCTAATGGTGGAACATGGGGCTAATGGTGGAACATGGTGCTAATGGTGGAACATGGTGCTAACAGTGGAACATGGTGCTAATGGTGGAACATGGTGCTAATGGTGGAACATGGTGCTAATGGTGGAACATGGTGCTAACAGTGGAACATGGTGCTAATGGTGGAACATGGTGCTAATGGTGGAACATGGTGCTAATGGTGGAACATGGTGCTAATGTGGAACATGGGGCTAACGGTGGAACATGGGGCTAACGGTGGAACATGGGGCTAATGGTGGGAACATGGTGCTAACAGTGGAACATGGTGCTAATGGTGGAACATGGTGCTAATGGTGGAACATGGTGCTAATGGTGGAACATGGTGCTAATGTGGAACATGGGGCTAACGGTGGAACATGGTGCTAACGGTGGAACATGGTGCTAACGGTGGAACATGGGGCTAACGGTGGAACATGGTGCTCATGGTGGAACATGGTGCTAACAGTGGAACATGGTGCTCATGGTGGAACATGGTGCTAATGGTGGAACATGGTGCTAATGGTGGAACATGGTGCTAACGGTGGAACATGGGGCTAACGGTGGAACATGGTGCTCATGGTGGAACATGGTGCTAATGGTAGAACATGGTGCTAACGGTGGAACATGGGGCTAACGGTGGAACATGGTGCTAACGGTGGAACATGGGGCTAATGGTGGAACATGGTGCTAACAGTGGAACATGGTGCTAATGGTGGAACATGGTGCTAATGGTGGAACATGGGGCTAATGGTGGAACATGGTGTTAATGGTGGAACATGGTGCTAACGGTGGAACATGGTGTTAACGGTGGAACATGGTGCTATCGGTGGAAGATGGTGCTAACAGTGGAACATGGTGCTAACGGTGGAACATGGTGCTAACGGTGGAACATGGTGCTAACGGTGGAACATGGTGCTAACGGTGGAACATGGTGCTAACAGTGGAACATGGTGCTAACGGTGGAACATGGTGCTATCGGTGGAACATGGGGCTAACGGTGGAACATGGTGCTAACAGTGGAACATGGGGCTAACGGTGGAACATGGTGCTCATGGTGGAACATGGTGATAATGATGGAACATGGTGCTAATGGTGGAACATGGTGCTAATGGTAGAACATGGTGCTAATGGTGGAACATGGTGCTAATGGTGGAACATGGTGCTAACAGTGGAACATGGGGCTAACGGTGGAACATGGTGCTAATGGTGGAACATGGTGCTAACGGTGGAACATGGTGCTATCGGTGGAACATGGGGCTAACGGTGGAACATGGTGCTAACGGTGGAACATGGTGCTAACAGTGGAACATGGTGCTAACGGTGGAACATGGTGCTATCGGTGGAACATGGTGCTATCGGTGGAACATGGGGCTAACGGTGGAACATGGTGCTAACGGTGGAACATGGTGCTAACAGTGGAACATGGTGCTAACGGTGGAACATGGTGCTATCGGTGGAACATGGTGCTAACAGTGGAACATGGTGCTAATGGTGGAACATGGGGCTAACGGTGGAACATGGTGTTAACGGTGGAACATGGTGCTATCGGTGGAAGATGGTGCTAACGGTGGAACATGGTGCTAACGGTGGAACATGGTGCTATCGGTGGAACATGGTGCTAACAGTGGAACATGGTGCTAACGGTGGAACATGGTGCTAACGGTGGAACAGTGCAAATTGTTCAGCAAGTTGTGACAATTCACAATTCACAGGCAGTGTTTTCCTTGCCACAAGTTCTTGTTTGGTTTTCACATGAGTAATGGTGTATTCTCACACTGTTAGAGGCGGACAGAGCGAACACAAGGAAGCAATGATGAAAACAACAAAGATTTTAATTACACTGTCCGATATACAAGTCTACTCCCTGAAGGATCTCCCATATCCGAGGGTGAGGTTACCATATTCAGTAAGTTTCCCTTGTTAAGAGAAAGCCCTGCCCCTTAACAGGGAAGCTCGTATTCATCTGAGGTCACGGGGAACCTGACAGCCCACAAGCCGTGACTCTCATGAGGATTACAACACTCCTCCCCCACCCAGGTCTGGAATGGAGTCCGCCATGGTGTGTCATCTTGATGGAACTTTCGATCCACAATCACTACGGCCAAACACTCCTTCTCAATTTGGGTGTAAGCGAGAGTCTGAGAGGTGAATGCAATGGGCCATTCTGTGCTGCTGTCCACCCAGTAAGCCAAAACTGGTCCGATGCTGTCAGACGAGGTGTCACAGGAGACTATTTGCAATTTGGCGGGGTTGAAGTGCAAAAGCAGTCGGGAATACAAGAGCTGGTTCTTTATCTCGGTATAGGCTGCCTGCCTGGCGGACCCCATGCCCAAGTGTGGCCCTTGGTTGTGCAGGGCAACCAACTGGGGCCTGAGGTTCAGGATGAAATTCCTGCAATAGTTTATGAGTTCAAGGAATGATCGGAGTTCTGTGGGTCCGCACCCTGATCAGGGGCCTGCCAAATTGCCCTGACTGTCGTCAAGTGGGTGAAGGCCATTTTGGTCCATGAGGTAACAGATGCGTAATCTCCCGAGTGTGGAACATGCACTTCTCCTGATGGAGTCCAACCCCAGCGGCTGAGGAGCTGCAGAGAACCTCATCAAGGTTCCTCAAATTCAAATATTCTTGTCTGACATCCCTGTTATCAGCACATCGTCAAGGTGGACCATGATGCAGGGTAAACTCTGTAGTCTGTTTTCCATCACCTGCTGGAATATCGCGCAGGCCGATGATACCCCGAAAGGCAATCAGGTATATTCATACACACCCCGGTGTGTATTTACTTTCACATATTTGCAGGACCCCGGGTCCAAAATCAACTGGAATTGAGAGTGGCTCACATCGATCTTTGTGAAGGAATGACCTCGGTTGAGTTTCACGTAAAGATCCTCTATCCATGGTTCTGGGTAATGGCCCAACTGAGAAACTTAGTTGACCGTCATATTGTAATCCCCGTAAAGATGTACTGTGCCATTGGGTTTTAGCATAAGTATGACTGGCGCTTCCTAATCCGTACACTGTACTGTATGCTGCCCAGCTCCTGAGGCAGCCGTGGTCAGCATCCACCTTCGGCCAAAGTACATATGGGACAGGGTGGGCCCAGAAATAATGTGGCTGCACTAATGAGTGTGCACTGATTTTTGTTTTGGCCCTCCCAAATGGTGCCAATCCCTTCTGGAACACTTCGGGGAATTCCGCCAGTATGGCATCTGGCCTATCTGGGCACATTAGGCAGACATACTGCCAATCGAGACACAGCCATTTCAGTAAGCTAGGCCCCACCACAGAGCCATTTCAGTAAGCTAGGCCCCACCACACAGCCATTTCAGTAAACTAGGCCCACCACCTCGTACCATCATGAATGGCAAACAGGCAGATTGCTGTCCATTCTATAAGGGAGGCACTGAGGTTCCAGCAATTGATAGTTGACTAATCGAGCGTCCATGTCCTACAAATAAAAGGCTTGCATTCCCAACCAGATCCAATAGAAAGTGCACAACTGATGACAGAAACAGTAGCTCAAGTGTCCAACTCTATCAAGATCGGGTGGCCATTATGGTGGTTTTCTCAGAAAGATGAAAGCCCTAGTCTGAGGACCTCCATGCCCTGTAACTCCTGCATGTTTTGCTCTGCACTCTCACAGGATGGAGCTATTTCAATTGCCCTCTTCAGCTCTAGCCATGGTTCGGCTAACAGTTTTCTCTGAGTTGCCACATTGTGGATACCGCAAACCAGCCTGGACAGTGATATCCCGAATTTGCAGAACTCGGCAAGTTTTCGCAGGCAGGCAACGAATTCCATCTGGGACACCCCGTAGGCCTGGGCGGTGGTATGGAAACGGAACTGCCAAAGGATAATGGCTGGCCTGCGGTTGAAATGTCAGGCTCTTGATCATATTGTATGTGGCAGCCCCAAAACCATGAGGAGAATGACTGTCTAGCGCATTAACCCAATGACGGCATTGCTGCAAAACAAAGTATTGCATTCTCTCCACATAGTGTGACCAGTCACCCATACCTGCATCAAAAGCCTCCAACTTTCCTGTTTGTGGCACGTTTGCCATTGGTAGGGCAGCCTCCTGAGGCCTCTGAAATGTGAGCCAAGTTCTGAGAACATGGCATTGTCGGCAGCTCCACTTTATCCCCATCGCCAGTGTTAGATCCGGACAGAGCAATCACAAGGAAGCGATGATAAAAGCAACAAAAGTTTTAATTACACGATAAACTAAGATATACAACTCCACTCTCCATAGGATGTCCCGCACCAACCCCCATCCGGGGCGGGGTTTTATGTCTGGTAAACTTCCCTTATAAAGGGAATGCCCCACCCCCTTAACAGGGAAGCTCACAGTTACCCGAAGTCACGGGGATCTTGACAGTCCACACCCAATGACTCTCGTGAAGTTACAACATAAACCAGTAACAAATTGTGTGCCACAGAGTAATGTCAAAGCAAAGGCAGTGTAACACAATGGACACTGTCCTTTCAGCACTATGTTCTGCTGTTGAACACATTTCAGAATGGTGAAATGAAAATCTGCTTTCACTGATGCTTATGAAGCTCTTAAGCGAAAGGAGACTGGAATCCAATGTCAGCTCAATTCCTCATGGGAGTGCATTCGCAGCATTAAATTGTGCATTGTTAAATCCTAATTGCTAAGGTTTTTAATTTGAGCCACAAATTTCCAAAATTAGAAGACAAAAGGCCTGAGCAGAAAAGAAACATATTTCCAAAGAGGAGGCAGAGAAATCTGAGAATGAATGGGCAGTTTATTTCAGTGGAAGAGTGCAGTGAGTTATGTCAGAACTTAACAGGAAATAGGGAGGCACCATTTAAAATAATAAATTTACAACCTCATAAAATCTGATAGGATAAATTAGCGCAATAGGATATTGCAGCTGGGGAGATTTTATTGAAATATGCATGCAGGATTTGTGCTCAGTCCATGTGAGGAAGTTAATAAGAGATTGTTTGATGCAAAGGATTAGCAGAATATGTCACCACATTTGCTTTGAAGCCACTTTAATTGAAAAGTTTTAAGAGGGAGTTAGATAAACACACGCAAAACTGATATTAAACTTTGCAGGGTCAATTACAGGGAAGTGCAGGGTAGAGATTTTTGGGGGCCAGTTTCTGAATGTGGAATGTGTGCAACGAACAATCCCTGTGTCCTAAGAATCCCCAGAAACTGGTTCTCTGGCCTCATTGAAGATTTGCATTGATCAAAGCCACACAGGAAACAGCGAGGATCATTATAATGTCAGCCATGCCACTAACAAGGCCTGAAATCTTGTACCCAGAAACTGATATAATTTGCTCCCACTTTATGTCCCAATGATAGACAAGTGCATGAAAGTTTCTTCTCCCATAAATCCAGTTTGCAGTCAGGGATGGTATAGATGTGAGAAGCTGGAATGCTTTCCTGGAATGCCGAAATCTCTAATCTTCTAATTGTCGAACCTAAAAATGTTTTAAAATTTCACTATACATCCACAATGTTCATTTTGTCAGCATCATTGTTCACATGACAATCAACAGCAACAATAAAACACTTCCTATAATTTAATCCAAATTTTCACACAAGCCTTGTTCTTATTTAATGTCTTCTGAGTTGACTTTTACAAATTTGACTAAAGATAATCCAGAAATAAAGTGGTGTAAGATGTGAAGGAACTCGATCGAACATCCAATTTAAGTGTTTAGCTCTGCAACATCAAACATGGCAGGGAATTTCAGTGAGTTGCATAAACTGTTGTATATGTCTGTAGAAGTTACTTAAGTAGGAATGGCAGAATACAAACGAGAGCTGACATTATGGGCATTACAAATGACCAAATACAATTCAGGTTTGTAATAGCCGAACCAAGCTAAACTGTTTTTTTTTTCAATCTTCAACTGCATTCCAGCGGACTGCTCATTGAGATTGAGAACTCAAGAGACATAAAGGAATTGTTAGCTATATAGCCTTTCTCCATATCAGCCTTGCCCAGTGTTAGCATGTTTAACCCGAGTCAAAATGTTGCAGGTTCAAGATCCACTTGAGAGAGGTGATCAGATAATGGCCAGCTGATAAGGGTGTGCCACTCCTTTGAGAAGAGTGATTTCACTGTCCTGCGCTGTGCCTGAATTTAATGCAGTGGGCTATTAAACTTATCCATTGCATCCCAGGGCAGGCTTGCCCCTTGGCAGAGTCTTACGCTGGCAAATAGGGTGGGAAGAAAACCATCATTGCAGGGCTGGTTGTCTGGTTTCAGAATACATTTCTGCCATGGGACAAAATTAACCACAATCCCAAAAGTCCGATAATTCAATGGATCATTCTAAAAAATGTCTCACCCATTTTTTGCCATCCCCTTTTCCTTGCTGCCAAGTCCCATCCGACATTCAGATCTGAAGGGTTTGCTCGTGCGAGGCTCGCCAGCAGTTTTGTGGAACGTTTCTGGGCCATTAGCATAGGAAATTGAGGTGGGATGCCGAATCCCAGGATGTCTACTGTAACGGCCTTTCCTGATGATTCCCTGTTTATTATTTTCTTTCCTCTTTCTTTTATTTTTGGTGTTACATTTTTGATCAATGGGTATTGTGTCTTTAAGGCAAGTAACCTGTATCTTTAAAACAAACAAAAGAATCCAGAGGCCTGTGCTGGTTTAAATTAGGGTTGCAGACTGGCCAGCACCAGTGAAAGAGATGCACTGGGTTTAATTGATTTGGCTGGTGGCCAATGAATTGTCCCAAAAGGCTGTGCTCTTCCAGATAACAGGTGGTGATCTTATCCCACTGATATGCTTTTCAGAGTCCCAAGGTTTCAGTTTTGATTCTGGAAATACAGTGGAAAATATGCAGCTAACCCTCTCCAGAACGATCCAGCTAACTCTCTCCAGAACGATCCAGTTAACTCTCTCCAGAACGATCCAGTTAACTCTCTCCAGAAGGCTATTGTGAGGGTTGTCTGTCTCTCCAGAAAGTCTGTGAGTGTTGTACTCCTGAAACTACAGAGGCCTGAAGACAAGCTGAGAATTGAAAGCATGGTTAGAATAAAGTGCCTCTTCAGTAAAGTTGTGAGTACGGTGTTTCTAAACTACAAGGAAGACCATTACAGGCTGCAAAACAAATACTTTAATCTGCAAGCTTACTGCGAAGAAAAGCATGCTAAAAAAACCCACCATCTGCAACAACGACTATTCGCTTAAGATTTACCCCTTTCTACCCCTCTGTGTTTGTCTGTCTTGTGTGTGTAGAGGGGCACGTTAAAGTGGGAATTAGGTATTAGGTAATAATTAACCAACTGTATCTCATGCATATTTCATTGTAGTTCTTGTTATAAATAAACAGTAATTGTGTTACATTTAAAAAGCTATTGACTGTAATTATTGGACAGCCAACGGCCAAAGACTTGAGATATTTTTATAAGAGTTATTGGTTAATTCACTTGTGACTCCAGGGTATGTGGGGCTGGAATTGACTGTGCACTAGCCCAAGGTATAGTAACACTACTTCCTTTCTTGTTTTCAAGAGAAGATGGTTCCTGTTTTTGGAGATCAGTCATCTCAGTACATTGCTGCAGGAGTTGCTCAGGGAGGTACTTAGTGTCCATAGCACAACCAGCTTCAGCTGCTTCTTCGATGGTCCCGCCAACATAAGGTCAGTAGTTCACTGATCAGTGCGCAGTGTACATAACCATTTGCAGTTCAAATACAGTAGCACAGTGGTTAGCACTGTTGCTTCAAAGCACCAGGGTCCTGGGTTCGATTCTCGGCTTGGGTCACTGACTGTGCGGAGTCTGCATGTCCTCCCCGTGTCTGTGTGGGTTTCCTTCGGGTGCTCCTATTTCCTTCCACATGTCCCAAAAGACGTGCTTGTTAGGTGAATTGGACATTCTGAATTTTCCCTCAGTGTACCCGAACAGACACCGGAATGTGGCGACTAGAGGATTTTCACAGTAACTTCATTGCAGTGTTAACGTAAGCTTACTTGTGACACTAATAAAGATAACTATTATAATGAAGCAGCCGTACTCGCATGCACCACACAGTGGTTCAAGAATGTGCCCCATCACCATCTTCTCAAGGGCAACTAAGGATGAGTAATAAATACCAATAATGTTCAAATCCCATGATTAAATAATTTTAAAAAGCTGCAAACAACACAATGTCACTCTGTGAAATATAGCAAGGGCAACGCCATTTGTTTTTGAAGAGGCCTGAGCAATAGTCCACACAGGATGAGTCAGAATAACTCCCACTCTTGATACAAAAGCAGAATACTGTAGATCCTGGGAAGGGGGAAAAGCAGAAAATGCTGAAAATACCGATGAAAGACTGTTGGCTTTCAATGGAGGTGGTCTTGGAGGATGACCTCGAACAACTCTCAGTCTAGAAGCCCTGGCTGTGCATTGCTTATCTCAGCAGTGGCAGCAGCAGTTGTGACTTTGATGCTGTGTCTTCACCATCACAAGTCTTCTTCCTGTTCTTTAAAAAAAAATAATTTATGGAATGCTGATGTCACTGGCCAGCATTTATTGTCCATTCCTAATGCTCTTGAGAAGGTGGTGCTGAGCTGTGATCTTGAACCGCTGCCTGCGTTGAGGTGCACTTACACCCACATTGCTGTTTGGAGGGAGTTTGACCCAGGATATATTTCCAAGTCAGGACGGTGAATGAATTGGAGGGGAACCTACAGGTGGTGGTGTTCCCAGGAATTTGCTGTTCTTGTCCTTTTAGGTGATAGTGGTCGTGGGTTTAGAAAGTGTTGCTGAAAGAACCTTTGTGAGTTTCTGCAGTGCATCTTGTTGATGAGACATACAGCTCCCACTGTTCATTGGTGGTGCAGGGACTGAATGTTTGTGGAAGGGGAAGCAGACAAGCGAGCTGATTTCCCTGGATAGAGTCAAACCTTTTAGTGTTGTTGGAGCTGCACACATCCAGGCAAGTGGGAAGTGTTCCATCACACTCCTGGTTTGTGCCTTGTAGGCGGGCTTTGGGGGGGTGAGGAGATGAGCCACAGGATTTGTTGCCTGTGACCTGCTCTGGGAGCCCCAGCATTTATGTGGCTTGTTCAGTTCAGTTTCTGGTCAATGGTAACCCCCAAAATGTAGATAGTGGTAGATTCATCGATGCTCATACCATTGAATGTCAAGAAGAGATGGTGAGGGCAGCACGGTGGCGCAGTGGGTTAGCACTGCGGCCTCATGACGCTGAGGTCCCAGGTTCGATCCCGGCTCTGGGTCACTGTCTGTGTGGAGTTTGCACATTCTCTCCGTGTTCGTGTGGGCTTTGCCCCCACAACCCAAAGATGTGCAGGGTAGGTGGATTGGCCATGCTAAATTGCCCCTTAATTGGAAAAAATGAATCGGGTACTGTATTTTTAAAAAATACTTTTTAAATGAAGAGATGGTTAGAGTCTCTCTTGTAGGAGATGATCATTGGCTCACATTTGTGTGACATTAATGTTATTTGCCATGTTACAGGCCATGTCTGAATGTTTTCCGAGTCTTGCTGAATTTGAAATGAACTGCTTCATTATCTGAGGAGTTGCAAATGGTGCTGAACATTGTGCAGTCATCAGTGAATATCCCCACTTCTGATATTAGGATGGAATTAAGGTCACTGATGAAACAGATGAAGATGATTGGACATAGGACACTACCTTGAGGAACTGCTGCAGTGATGTCCTGGTACTGAGATGATTGACCTCCAACACCCACAACCATCTTCCTTTGTGCCAGGTGTGGCGCCAACCAGTAGAGAACTTTCCCTCT
Organism: Scyliorhinus canicula; assembly: GCF_902713615.1. Classification (NCBI taxonomy): domain Eukaryota; kingdom Metazoa; phylum Chordata; class Chondrichthyes; order Carcharhiniformes; family Scyliorhinidae; genus Scyliorhinus; species Scyliorhinus canicula. The sequence goes on from NC_052155.1 coordinate 76,003,017, forward strand.
GATTCCCAGGGACTTCTGTTTTGCTGGGGATCCCAGATGCCACACTCGGTAACTGCTGCCTTGATGTTAAAGGCAGTCACTCCCACCTCACCTCTTGAGTTCAGCATCCTCTACCCATGTTTCAACCAAAGCTGGCGGAACCCAAACTGAGCATGAGTGAGCAGGTTCTTGCTGAGTAGCTGCCACTTGCCACTGTCAACAACACCTTCTATCATTTTGTTTCTGATCAAGAGTAGGCTGATGGGACAGTACTTGGCCGGGTTGAATTTACCCTGCTTTTTGTGGACAGTAGATACCTGGGTGATTTTCCACATTGCTGGGTAAATGCCACTATTGTAGCCAGGACAGCTTAGTTAGTGGACTGGAAAGTTGTGGAGCACAAGACTTCAGTGGTGCAATATTTTCAGGGCCCATAGCATTTACAGTATATGTGTCTTCAGCCATTTCTTGATATCACGTGGAAGGAATTGAATTGGCTGAAGACTGACATCTGTGATGCTGGGGCCTTTGGAGGAGGCTGAGATGGATCATCCACTTGGGGCTTCTGGATGAAGATTGTTGCAAATGCTTCAGTCTTGTATTTGCACTGATGTGTTGGACTCCTCCATCATTGAGGATAGGGATGTTTGTGCAGCCTCACCTTCCAGATTGTTGTTTAATTGTCCACCACCATTCACAACTGGATGTGGCGGAACTGCAGAGCTTAGATCTGGTCTATTGATACTGTGACTGGAATAATCTTTGGAACTGAAGAGAGACAGAAACATGATCGCCCGAAACTTCCGCTGAGTGGCAATCTGCTGTGAATTGCCGCTCTCATCAGTCTCAACTGCACTGGGATCCCAAAGTTTCTATCTTGCCCAACCTTCTTCACTCCGGCTGGGTGAGACTGGAGCAGCAAAGTTCACTGGCTCACAGACAGGTACGTCACTTCCCCTTCTTCATGGAGTAGTTGCTTAGATCTCTCCATTGCATGCTGCTTCCGCTGTTCACTGCATGCGAGCAATCCTGTGCTATACCTTCACCAGGTTGACTCGTCGTTTTTCGGCATGACTGGTGCTGCTCCTGGCATGCCCTCCTGCACTCTTCATTGAGCCAGAATTAATCTCCGGCTTGATGGTACTGGTGGAGTGGAGGATATGCCAGCTATGAGTTTACATATTGTGGTTGAATACAATTCTGCTGCTGCTGATGGCCTACAGCACCTCGTGGATGGCCAGATTTGAGTTGCTGGATCTGTTTGAAATCTGTCCCATGTAGCATGGTGACGTGACCCACAACGCGATGCGGCCGAGTGGAAAAGGAAAGACCCCCTCCGAGGAGATCATTGAAGCTGTGAGGGTTGCCTTTCCTATCCATAATCCCCTGAACTACTGCAGAAAGGCTGCCTCCATTTAGCTGCTGCCCTCCCCCTGCAGTGGGGGAACTGACCTGCTACTGAAGGCACTGTAAAATAGCCCTTAATTCAGCCTTTAATTACAGCCTTCAACCTTGGAGTGCTAGCCTTCTGAACCTGCTCCTGACACTGGGAAATGCCCGCCTCCTGGGATCCGGTCAAATCCTAAACAGTGGCAGCAGGTGTTAATAAGCTATTTGGCAGATGTAGTTATCATGGTTAAATTGTGAGCAGAGTGTGCCAGCTGAGAAATGTGACTGAAGTTTGCAGCAATGTTAACTAATGAAGGTGACGTGTATCATATTGTTACGTATGAGTCCTGAATGCCAGTAATTGTTGGTGGGTGAAGGAGTGTTGAATTGAGCAGTGTCTGAGCCTTGGAAGCTGAGGCTCTTGCAATGGAAGCTGGTGGAGCTGGTAGCAGATGATATATATAAATGTATTCACTGACCTTAACCACTCATGTGAGGCCATGGAACTCCTTATGGCACTGTATCCATGTCTTAGGGCTCAACTCCTGTCCTTGAGCTGCGTGGCTAACTTTTTCCACTCACTTTGAGCATGTGTCTAAAGGGTCTTTTACCACCCACACCCCCCACCCCCGCCACCTCTCCCCCCTGTGGATACAGGGCATATCTCCTATTTTTTACCTCCTCCAACGAAGCCTCGAGTGCATCAGGGTGGCTACCGCCACCACAGCAGGCATTCTCCCCCTCTCCCCAATGACAAAGGTATTGCAGGGCACTCTCCTCTCCCCAATACCACGGAAGTATTGGGGGGCACGCTTCCCCTCTCACCCTGTGTTGTTATCAAGGCTCTCGCCCTCTCCCTTCCACCACACATAAGTGGAACCCACCCCCAATGGAGGAGGGTTACTTGCTTGCAGTGCCCACATGGGATGGCCCACTTCACTGCCCACTTCGCACTGCTGTGGGGCACTGCCAGGATACCAGGGGACAATGCCCAGCCTTGCCCCAAAACCTCCGGAGACTCCACGCACCTCCACACCTTGACCCATCATCATGACTGCTGTTTTCTTTTGAAAATTAGTAGTGATTCACGCCAGTGTGTCATAATGCCGTCAAGGGACGAGGATCCATCATAAGCCGACGCTATCGCGTAAAGCCGTTTAAGTACATTTAAGTTAATTCAAATGAATGGCAATCAGGTTCACACCCATGGGCCTGAACCTGATTACGTCACAGGTGGAGGGGAATGGGGAAAATTCAGAACCAGGACCTCACCGGCGCAAATCCCATTTTGTCGCTTTCGCGGGAATCTAGCGACCATAATGGGCTTTGTGCTAGTGGCGAATGAGGCCACTAGATCTCCCACATAGTTAATACTGTGACTGGAATAATCTTTGGTACTGAAGAGAGACAGAAACATGATTGCCCGGAACTTCCGCTGGTTGGAATCTGCTGTGAATTGCCACTCTCATCATTCTCAACTGCACTGGGATCCCAAAGTTTCTATCTTTCCCAACCTTCTTCACTCCGGCCGGGTGAGACTGGAGCAGCAAAGTTCACTGGCTCACAGACAGGTACATCACTTCCCCTTCTTCATGGAGTAGCTGCTGGAGGATCTGAGGGGTTTAATCATAGGTCACAACTGTTCTCTTTCCAGGAATGGGCACGTGATGCATCCAGGTGAGTGTTACAACTGTAATTTCTTTCAATGCTCCTGCCTGGACTGTTCTCAAGTTCCAGACAGAGGTCTATTTTCCGGGTGGGGGGGGGGAGGGGGAGTCTGTGGGGGGTCCAATTAACTAGGGGGTGTCCATGGGGGTCCCTTTAGTCAGGAGGTCCCTGTGGGGGGTATCCCTATCTAGGAGGAGTGAACACCCAAGTGCATTGTGGGAGGGGGTGGGGGTGGATTAGGTCAGACCAGGGAGGAAGGGGATTGCACCCAGTTGGAGGTGGGGGGAGAGAGGAAGTTGAACCCAGTGTGCGAGGCGGGGTGGGATCGGCTAACCTTAAAGAATTACTCCTTGGCCCACGGCGAGGTCCATCACTTCAGGTTCACGATTAGTGATACCAGTAGTGAATCCCACCCATGTAATTCTGGCCCAAAGGACTGGAGAATCGTGAGGGCCTGGAATCTGCTGATGGGCCTGCTGAGAGGATGAAAATGGGTCATTAGGACCCATTTGCATTCATTAGCATCCTCCCGCCACTGCTCAGATTTCGCCGCCAGCGGGGGGCCAGAGCATAGCGGTTGGTTCAGCACCGGGTGCGAACCTTGATTTCAGCTGGACACCCGATTCTCCGCCTGATCGCATTGCGGGGCGGAGGATCCAGGCCAATGAATCAAAATGGAGGATAACCTGTGCCTCAGCCTGCAGGATACCCACATTCATACACACACACATGCACACCTCCAAGAACTAGTCCCTGCTGGGGGACCAACTGGAAAATTTTAAAGCCTAATCTGTCATATCAGGCAGAGTGTACTTCAGGTGCATTCTGCCTGAGTCGCACCCAAAAAAAGGAGAGGAACATATCGGCCTTTGAATATGTACATATATCACAAGCTAAGAAACAAATGGGTCATAATATAATCTACCAATGTAATAAAAGCAGGAAGAATGGCATTTTGCAAACCTCCATGCCCAGAAAATGCAACAGAACAAATCAGCATGTAAGAAATAGGGAGCTGATTCCATGCTCCAATTGGCACTCCAAGTCTTCCCATCACATGCTGTTGTTGAAAGAAATGTCCTCAGAATCATAAGTAAAGTGTATTTCTCTGAAGGTGATGAACTCATGGGCTTTATCTTGAACAATCCAACTTACGTCACTTTGTTTCCACCCATAAGCCTGTTGGAACTAAGTGGCTTTGCAAACAAAGAAAGCAAATACACAAGCATATGTTGATCTCTGTCACTAGATATCTTTTATTTAACAGATTTGTAAAAGATTTATTTGGTAATGGAGATAAAAGGATCTCAATTGGGTCAGATGTGCATAAGAAGCAGTATATGTCATGGTGAGTTAGTTACATTTCATTTGAACCAACCGACTAACATTAATAGCGTTATGTTCTACACGCTAATGTCATTCTAATTTCACAGCTGTTTAACTGATTTAACACTTCTGGCTATCAGTGTGTCACAGTCATGTTTATTGGACAGTAATAACACTTCGCAGTGACATTCTAGTTTGTGCAGTTTGGAGATGATCATAATCAGTGGTGCATTCATTAATGTCACTTCTAAGAGCACAGTTGTAATTCCATTTTCAGCAGGAATATGAGTGTGGTAGGCTCTCAATGTCCTCTCACATTCTGTGACGTTAAGTAAGACTAAGTGCCACATGTCCTTACTGGGTTTTTGAGATATTTTTAATACCAGGGCAGGAAATGTAAGAGAAGTCAACCGCACTTTGGAAGAATGCACATGTTAATAACTTACAATGATCTTCACTCAACCATTATTCAAGCGGGGGAATTACATGGCGCAGAAGCTCTAAGGGAAATGCAATGGCCAGGATTTTCCGGCCCTCCCACGGTGGATTTTCTGGCGGCAGAATTGGCACGCCATTGGCCGCTGATGGGATCTTCCGGCCCTACCGAAGTTAATGGCCATTTGTGTTGCTGGCCAGCCACGTCACCTGGTAACCCGCCACGGGGAGTCGATCTCGGCGGGACTGGAAAATCCCACTTGCAGGAAGAGCCGGAAAATCCCGGCCAATGGCTTTTGCATCCACAGCCTTCACTGGAAGTGTTTTTTGCCTCACAGTTTTACATTTAATCACCCCTCCAAAGCACGATGCATAGAGTTTATTTTATCATATTTGCTTATGTGTTGCTTGTTGTCAACTGGTCCCATATTTTCATGGTCCTAATCAAGACCAAACAGAGGCAGCTCGAGAAAACATGGTCAACATGCGGTGCGTCTAATGCTAACTCCTCTGTTTCACCCTTGGCCATTTTTCACCGATGCTGGAAAGGTTGCAGGTCAGTGTTTACTAACATACCATGTGAACCTTTGGACCCTAGCTGCTCCGTCTCTCTTCCGGCCATTGATAGGCTAATCTGTCTGTGATATTCAGCAATATTTTAGGAAAACCTGCAACCTGACATCACAAAGACTTCCTCTGTACCTTTTCCATCTCAAAATCCAGCACCATGGCAGTGTAAATCACATGGGCCTTGTATTCAAATACAGATACTGATGAGTTATGCTTGAGAGCCCAATTCACTGTCATCTTGAAACAAAATGGGCAGTTTAAAGCAAAACTGTTTACAACTCAACATTCTGAACAGTGGAATTTTGGAGATTCAAGCCCAGATTTACACTTCTGAGATGGGTGAACAGAGATGGGAAATTTCCTGGCTTGCCGCATCCGCCTCGGATAAAAGTTCCCTGAATAATCAGATCTTCTTCAAGGTTGGGGAGGGGGAGCATGTTGGAGTCAGGCCTGTCATCTGTGGAAATAGTCTAGAGGCAACCACTGGGCCCACCTCGGTACTCTTTGACTCTATTCCAGTTGTGTGTTTTAATATTAGGCCGTCGAGCCCTCAATTCTCACACACCTCACACATCAATATACTCCCTATGGCACCACCCATGGCAATTCAGGACACGCCATGCCCCACCCACCCCAAATGGCCCCTAATACTCTCCATGTCAATCCATACCCCTCTATCAACTATTACACCTCATACTCTCCATGCCAACCCATCTTCCCCACTCATTCCCATGGGCCCTTTTAGTCCCTATGTCGAATTAGTGCCAATTCATGGCAACACTGGACCTTTCACTCGGCTCATGACCTCTTATTGCTCCGATGCCAATTCTACCAACTAATTTCCCATTTCACCTTTTGCTCTTGCATCTTCAATTCCAACTCACTCGGTATCTACCATGGACAGACCTTAGGATCCATGCTGCAATAAAGTAAAATATTGTTCAAAATATCTATTTCAGATTTCACTATATAAAAAACACTTTTGTTGATAGAAGCCCGTTGAATACATTTAAACTCATCAAATACTTAACCCCATATGAAAATAAACATTTGTATTCATAGCCCCATATCAAAGACAACTAATTCCTTAGTAACCTCTTGGAGCTGTCAAGCAAACTATAAATGTAAATCCGACTTTGTGACAATGATAATTTGTGAAGGCAGTCAAGCAGCAATAATACTATAATGACAACCCTTGGGTTTATGTCAATAAACAGCTATTGAAAGTGCTTGCACTGATTTTTTTTTAAACTCAGCCAAAGGCAGGCTGTTTTTCTCTCTCCAAAATTTAAAGGTCAGGAGATGGGAGACAGATGGGCAAGAAATGCAAAAGGAAAGTCTTCCGTATGGACCAGAGGACTATGGCAGCAACTAAACCCAGGGATTAGGAATGGTGCCTCTGCGGGAATGCATTATTTATTGAACCAAGGTTCAGCTGAGGGTTGGGGAACCAAACCAAATGCCTGGGTTTGTGCTAAGCTGGAGCTAACACAAGAAGCCCAATCGTGTTTTTAGCCTTCACAATCTAACCACCACATAAAAATGGATAACTGCCTAAAGTCTCTCCTGTTACCGGTGAGAATCCAAAGATAATTGTAACTAATGAAGAACTCTAAAAAGAGCATGTTACAGCAAGCAGCAATTTAATTTACATGGTACTCTGAACAAAGTATTGACCAGCAATATGTATCATACAACAGTAGTGATCTATGTGATGGGGGGCCCTACACATTCAGACATTCATATGCAGTGTCCCCTTTGTTGCCTCAGAGGAGGCCCATGAGCCTGCTCACATCTTTGTCCATGCAGCTGTAAGGATCCTGGCAGTTGATCTCATGGTGCACAGACCCACTGAGGCCCCTCTTCGGATTTGGAATCTCTGCAGGTACAGCCAACATCACTGGGCCCTGAACCACAAATGCTCCCCCTGATAGAAAGGCCGATGAAACCAAGGATGGTGAAGGTGCTGTAAGCTACATGGAGCCCTCAATCCCCTCTTGCACATCCTTAGCCCTCAGTAGGCTTTCCCACTGACTGGAGAAACTCTGCTGCTGAGATGCAGCTGGCACCCACTTCATGCCCTGCACTGTTCTGTCCTGGTTGCTCAGCTCTTCATGTATTCCAGGGACATCAGTGCAGTTCTGAATTGACTTGCCCAGATTGCTTAACAGACCCAACTCCCTGTGCAGGACATCACATTCCTCTTGCATACACTCTAGTTGCTGCTTCATGTGGCTCTACATTAATTTTGCCACTCTCTCATGAGGGTATCTTATGGGTTAAATGCCCCAAGGCATAGAATGAGTCCGCTACACCTTACAAAACTTTAATAGAAAGTCACACATCTGTTCCTAGTGCTCCCACGTACTGAGCCCCAAACTGTCACTCCTGAGACTCTTTGCACTACTCAGCAGAGCATCAATGTGACTGCCTTCCCTCTTCCCAAGGAGACTGTCCATGGAACCTCTGCCTCAAACATCTCCTCCTGCATACTAGTGCTGTGCTCTGCATCTAGTGCCAAGGTCTCTACTTGTGTGCATGAACCCAGCTATGTAATAATAATAAGAATCTTTATTGTCACAGGTAGGCTTACATTAACACTGCAATGAAGTTACTATGAAAAGCCCCTAGTCACCACATTCCGGCACCTGTTTGGGTACACAGAGGGGGAATTGAGAATGTCCAAATTACCTAATAGCACGTCTTTCGGGACTTGTGGGAGGAAACCCACGCAGACATGGGGAGACCGTGCAGACTCCACACAGACAGTGACCAAAGCTGGGAATCGAACCTGGGACCCTGGAGCTGTGAATCTATCGTGCTAATATGCTGGTATCTGGGCTAATGGGTAGTGAGTTTGCCTGATGTTACACTGTGTTATCAAACATCTCCTCCTCTTGATTCCTGAGATGGGGGGGGGGTTTGTCTGGAAACATCTGGGACCCAAATGGGACACAAAAGGAGATCATAAGAGTTGTCTTTGGAGACACTGAAGGCTCTGCAGGCCTGATGCCTTCCACACCACCCAGGACTCAGTGGGCTCTCAGACAAGGTGTTGTCTCCCCATCTCCCCATTCATCCCAACCCTGCCCCACACCCTCAACCACCACAGCCGTATGAGCACATGAGCCTATTACATGGCAATGTGCATTGAAATGCAGCACTTACCATCATCAACTTGTTCAGGGCCAGAATTTTACATTCCCTGACCAACAGGATTTCAGTCATGGGTAGCATGAAACTGAAAGATGGAATTCCCTCAAGGTTCCCACCTGTCCTGACCACACTGTGATTTTACACTGGACCAGGCCTGGCCTCAGATGGGAAGCCCGCTCTGGCCCCAACTGAAGCCCTTAAGTGACCAATTACTGAGGCCATTTCCTGTCCAGCTCAATTTTTAGGCTGGAGGAGAAGATTGAACTTCTGTGGGGGAAGCCCGGCTGGGAAGGAGGGAGAGTGACGCCCCCTATCCAAAGTCCCATTCTGAAGTTAGACCTGTGGACTTCCCTCCCTGAATTGGATTTGTTTGGATTGGATTTGTTTATTGTCACGTGTACCGAGGTACAGTGAAAAGTATTTTTCTGTGAGCAGTTCAAATAGATCATTTACTACATGAAAATAAAATAAAATAAAAAGAAAATACATAAAAGGGCAACACAAGGTCCACAATGTAACTACATAAACATCAGATGAAGCATACAGGGGTGTAGTGTTAATGAGGTCAGTCCATAAGAGGGTTGTTTAAGAGTCTAGTAACAGCGGGGAAGAATCTGTTTTGAGTCTGTTCGTGCACGTTCGCAGACGTTTGCATCTCCTGCCCGATGGAAGATGTTGGAAGAGTGAGTAAGCCGGGTGGGAGGGGTCTTTGATTATACTGCCCGCTTTCCCCAGGCAGTGGGAGGTGAAGATAGGTGAATATAGAATTACCCCTCCCCACCAGTCTCTCCCCCAAGATCCCAGTCGTCCCCTTTGTGTCCCATGTAGACCTACCTTACCCTTTCCGTCCTTGAATTTATCTGGGCCTCCGGTGATCGGATGTAGGCTCCAACATCCTCCTGCATTTCTTCTTCTATCTTCTGCAGCACTATCGCTGCAGAGACTGGAGAGCCACCAGTCAATCTGCTTGGTCAGCAGTTCTCGAAGGTGGGACTTCCTCCCAAGTGAGGAGCGGATGTCCTCCCAGCAGTCCCTTAATTCTCATTCAAATGTCAAATGTCAGCAGGGCACTGTGGGTTGGAATCTTTGGATGGCAGGAAGAGATACCATACCACCCAAATGTGACGGGACTCTGGAAATCTGCATTGGTGCTTCCGCGCAGCACTGGTGAATCACCCTCAGTCTGGGACACCTCCCAGATGTTATGCATCCATTCTCCTGTGAGGGCAAGAGGGAGAGGGAGTGGGAATCAAGGCAGTGTGATCTTATATTAATCAGGTTTTCTCCAGCTGGTTTGAGGCTGCATGCAGGTGCCACCAAACAAGCCCAGAAACACTGAGCACAGTGTGTATGTCCCGGGCATACGTTTGCTCCAAAGTTGAAGAGCAACATGCAGACTGCTCCTCCTCGACTGCTGTGAATGTTACAATCTGTTGCCGAAGGGATCTTGGGCTTTCTGGAGGTCTCACACACTCAACCTTCCAGGCCTCAACAGACTGTTGCATCTTTTCTGTCGCTCGAGCCATTTGTGAAGTTGTTCCCCAATGGCATTTGTGACATCTGCTATCTCCAACCAAGCAGTATCTTGCAGCCCTCCAGGTACAGGAGCCTCACCTCTCCTGAACAAGGAAATGCAGATCAAAGTCGCAAAACCCAGCTCCCTTGACTGCTAGCTGGCTAAAACATTCTGGCATTAGAGTACATGAAGCATGTAGGTCAGTAAGTGTGTTCGCTTCATGTTGGGTACATAGGTACATAGAAGATAGAAGCAGGAGGAGCCCTTTTGGCCCTTAATGCCTGCTCCATTATTTATCAGGATCATGGCTGATCATCCAACTCAATAGCCTAATCCTGCTTTCTCCCCATAGCCTTTGATCCCTTTTGTCCCAAGTGCTATATCTAACCACCTCTTGAATATATAATGTTTTAGCATCAACTATTTCCTGTGGTAATGAATTCCACAGGCTCACCACTCTTTGGGTGAAGAAATGTCTCCTCATCTGTCCAAAATGGTTTACCCTGAATCCTCAGAATTTGACCCCTGGTTCTGGACACACCCACCATTGGGAGCATCTTCCCTGTCTAGTCCTGTTAGAATTTTATAAGTCTCGATGAGACCCCCCCTCATTCTTCTGAACTCCAGCGAGAACAATCCTAACCTAGTCAATCTCTCCTCATATGACAGTCCCGTCATCCCTGGAATCATCATCAGCTAGGCTTGATTACAGAAATAAGAGAGACTGCTGGGTTCTCGAATGAATACTAGTAATGGGTTTGCAATGCCTAGGCTTGGTGCCCTCACTGTTTGAGTGTGCATGACAGCATGGCATGGCTTTCTGCTGTGCAGCAATATTCCTGGGAGGCAGCACTCTTTAAGGTATATACATGTACCAGGATGGTATGCGGCTCAGAGTAGCCAGGAAAATGTCCTGTGCTGGTCCTCTTCTGTTGAGATTGGAGGGATAGGGGTTCTGTGAGACAAAGTACACATAAAGGCCAGATGTGAGCAGTGGTCTCTGAGATGGGCTGCTCTCCTCAAGTGCAGGACTGTGCTTTGACTGCTGAAGCTGCACATGGCAGATTATGGGTATGTGCAAGGGAGAATAGATTCCTGCTTGTCCAGTAGATTAGCCCCACTCCAGTGGGGAGCTTCAGGGGACAAGCAAAAACTGCTCAACCTCTGACGCCTCCAGGACAGAACCAATGTGGACAATGTGGATCATTTCCCATACCTCGGGAGCCTCCTCTCGGTGCGAGATGACGAAATCCAACATTGACTCCAATGCACCTGTGAAGTCTTCAGATGCCTGAGGAATAGAGTTATCACTAGGAGGACAGAGGAAACACTACAAGGACACTCTGAAAGCCTCCTTTATTAAATGCAACATCTCCACTGCCAAGTGGGAATCGCTTGCCTTAGAATGCACTAACTGGACTAAAAGCATCCGCGAATCACCTTGAACGTCATAGGCAGAGCACTTGGAGGCTCGTCGTAAATAGTGGAAAGACAGCGCAGAACCCGGAGCGTCCCACCCACCTAATCAAGCAGTACCTGCCAAACCTGTGCCAGAGTCTGTGGATCCAGGATCGGGGTATTCAGCCACCACAGAACCCCCTCCACAGAGAGGAAGCAAGTCATCCTCGACGATGAGGAACAACCCAAGAAGAGAAGCAAGCAGAAGGCGAGCAGACGCAGGTTACAGTTGTGGTGGGGATTTGAGGCTGCAGAGTGAAGACTCAAGGAGGCCTGCAATGGTTTGGAACTTAAAAAAGGTTTCTTCATGCTCACCCAACCTTCACAAAGGTGGCAACCTGTCAATCAAGAGGAAAAAGAGAGAAAACATTTCTTACATTCAGGGTTGCAGGCAATGCTTTAAATGACATTCCTCTCCTGAAGATCCAAACACCAGCAACATCTGGTACGGAACCCACTCCAAACCTGTGTCGGGCCTGCAGCAGGAAAACGCCGGCCCATCTTAAAACTATGACTGCCAGAAAATCCCGTTTCCTGGCAGTCTGAAACTGCAGTTAGGAACGTGACAGCAGGGTTAGACCCAACTCCCAATCCCCATCTCCAAAAGAAAAAATAGCCCTGGATTTTGTGGAAACCCATGAACCACCGCACCTAAAATTACTCCAGCTCTTTCCATTACGTTTCAAAGAAAAGATAGTTCTAATAACAATGTGGAAGATATCATGCGCCAAGCTCCCTGACCTCTTACCTTTCAGCCTCTGCCAGCAGGAACCCCTTGGAATCAAAGAATTCACAGAATTACTCCAGGGCAGAAGCAGGCCATTTGGCCCATTGTGTCTGCCCTGGCTATCCAAGCAAACATTATGGCTTAGAATCAGAGAATTTACATTGCAGGAGACCATTTGGCTCAACGAGTCTGCACAGGCCCTTGGAAAGAGCACCCCTCTTAAGCCCATGCCTCATTTCTATCCCCATAACCCTGCCTAATCTTTTGGATACTCAGGGGCAATTTAGCATGACCAATCCACATGACCTGCACATCTTTGGACTGTGGGAGGAAACCGGAGCACCCGGAGGAAACCCACGCAGACACGGGGAGAAAGTGCAAACTGCATACAGTCACCCAAGGCTGCAATTGAACCCGGGCCCCTGGAGCTGCGAGGCTGTGCCAGCGTGCCGCCGGTGCCATTCTCCTGCCTATTCCCCAAAACCTACATATTGTTTCTATTTTAGTAATCATCTAATGCCATCTTGATTGCCTTGTTTGAACCTGCCTCCACCACACTGCTCCTCTAGGCAATATATTCCAGACCCATGCCACTCATCGTACAAAAGTTTTTTCTCACATCACATTTGCTTCTTTGACTAATCAACTTGAATCTATTCCCTCTCATTCTTCGTCTTTTTTGAGGAGAGCAGTTTCCCCCTATTTACTCTGTCCAGCCCCCTCATGATTTTGAACATCTCTATCAGATCTCCTCTCAGCCTTCTTCCCTCCAAGGAGAACAGTCCCAACCTCTCCGATCTATCCTCATCCCTCGAACCATTCTTGTAAATCTCTTCTGCACTCTCTCCAATGTGTTCACATCCTTCCTATAGTGTGGTGCCCAGAATTGAACAATATTCCAGCTGAGGTTCAATTAGTGCCTTGTATAGATCAGCATAATCTCCTTGCTCTTGTATTCTACGCCCCTATACCGAATGTGTTATTAACTGCTCTCCCCACCTGTTCTACCGTGTTCAATGATCTATGCACACATACACGCAGGCCACTTTTCTCCTGCACCACATTTAGAATCTTACACCTTATTTACTGCCTCTTCATATTCTTCCAACCAAAATTAATCACTTCACCTGCCACCTATCTGCCCACTCCATCAACTTGTCTGTGTCCTCTTGAAGTTCTACAATGTCCTCTTCACAGTTGACAATACTTTCATATCTTGTATCACTGTAAACTTTGAAACTGTCCCCTGCATACCCAGATCTAGATCATTAATATATAATCAGGAAAAGCTAGTGTCTTAATACCGATCCCTCGGGAACATCATTACAAACCATCCTTCAGCCCGGAAAATATCCATTGAACACTATGGCGAAGGGGGAAGGAAAAGAGTGCCCCCACGGCACAGGCCCTCCCGCCGATCGGTGGGCCCCGATCGCGGGCCAGGCCACCGTGGGGGCATCCCCCGGGGCCAGATCGCCCCCCAGGGCCCCGGAGCCCGCCCGCTCCGCCTGCTCCCGCCGGTATGGTAGGTGGTTTGTCCACACCGGCAGGAGAGGCTTGACAGCGGCGGGACTTCGGCCCATCACGGGCCGGAGAATCCCGGGGGAGGGGCCTGCCGACCAGCGCGGAGCGATTCCTGCCCCCACTGAATCTCCGGTGCCGGAGAATTCGGAACACGGCGGGGGCGGGATTGACGCCGGCCCCCGGCGATTCTCCGACCCGGTGGAGGGTCAGAAAATCCTGCCCCAGATCTCTATTGGCTTTTCAAAAAACAGAATCAAGTGAACAGCCACAGAACTTCAGGCAGCTGTCTCCAGGATTTTAACCCAGCAATGATGAAAGAATGGCAACATGTTTCCAAGTCATGATGAGGGGGAGGGGAACCTGTTGTCAATTGCTGGAGATGCCTAGGGAGCATATTGAAGACGTCTTTCTCTTCTGATTAGAAAGCTATTGCAACTGGAAAACATGTCTTTCCCATTGAATTGGCAAATTGGCCTGCATTTTCACCGAGGTAGCTTGACTCCAGCGCCCTTTGAAAATGGCGCAATGTGGATGACCCTTAATTGCCCTCAGGATTGGACAATAAATGCTGCCCCAGCCAGTGATGCCTACATCCCATGAATGAATTTTTAATAAAAGACAAAAAGCTTTAAAAAAGCCTCTAACTCAGAGATAAGTGTTGCGCCTGGCGCCGATCTGAGTGCACTGGATTCATCGTGAGGCTCAAATCGAGCTTTGCGTCGTCACCCTCGCTGGACATGATTCAGATAATAATACTTTAATGAGCCATTAGGCTAATTTAAATATGCACGTCTTCGTTGAGGCTACATTCTCTCGGTGTCCAGTAGCCATCAGCTGCACCGGTGAGGTGCGATTAATACTGGTCTCCATAACCAGGTGTGATGGTCACTTGAGGGGGCTCGAAGGCTATTAGAGCCCTTGGGTATTCGGGGACAAGGCAGGGCAGTACTCTGACACTTCCCTGACACCGGGGCACCCCTGAAGTGCCAACCTGGCATTGCCAGGGTATTCAATTGGTGCTGCCAGGGAGCTGGGACCCCGACTGGGTACCAAGCTGATAGTGCCAGGGTGCCCTGGTGTCAGGTTGGCACTGAAAAGGGTGATGTGTTATCTGTGCTGGTCTAACATCGACTGCAACTGGATTCAGTAAAACGAGAAACAGGCTTCCGACACAGGAGATGGTCCAACACTGTTTTATTGAACCTGCTGATTGCTGTACATAATCTCCTGTGGTTTGACACTCTATTAGCCTAACTGATAACCTCCTACTGGCTTGGCCAGACTAGCTCTCTATCACATGGTAATGATGTTCATTGGCCTGTGCACTGTGACTATCTCCCTCGCCGTGTCCTGTAAGAGAGGGAGAGCCTTACTGCCCTGTGGGCTTTATAGTGGTGATGTCCTGTATGGTGATTGGTTGTTCTGTGTCATGTGTGTTCATTGGTTATCCTGTGTGCCAATCACTGCCTGTCTGCATCTCATGATATACATAAGTGGATATTATGACAAAGGGTTGTGGCCTGAGGGGGGTAGTGATGAGGTGGTATGAAGGGTGGGGGGGTTGAAGGGGGTATGTAGGGGTGGGCTTCATAAAGACTGGGGGATTAAAGGGGGGGTCCTGAAAAGGGGTGCCTCAGTGACCCCTTGATGGGGTGTGCTCATTTGGGCCTTTCAAAAGCTGCCCCAATCTCAAGGGAGCCAGTCTCACCAGCAGGTTGAACTCCCCACTGGTGAAAAAATGTCAAATGGTGCGATTCTCTGAAAAAAGGTTTGAAGTGTGGTAGCGAGCGGGAATTGCCGCGAGCTTCCCGGCGCTTGGCCCACCAAGGCCGGTAATGCTATTCAACATTAATTGGTCCACATAGCAAGACCTCACGGGCTTCTCATCGCAAATGCAGGCTTGCCAGCTGATTCGCCGGGACTGCACTCGCCTGCTCCCCCCTCCCCCCGCTAACAAGGTCGAGCAGCACTTAAGCTGCACTTGCTCAGCCGCTTGCAACAAGACACAGAGGAGACCAGCCCCACGATTCGGGGACGCTGACCTGGAGAGGCTCCTGGACGCGGTGGAGATCACGAGGAATATCATGTTCCCCTAGGGTTCCGGAGGGTGAGCCAGAGGGCAGCCGATGCTGCCTGGGATGAGGTGGCAGCAGCTGTGAGCTCGGGGGGTGTGACCAGGAGGATTGGCCTCCAGTGCCGCAAAATGGTCAGTGACATATACCAGGCAGTATGAGTGAGTACACACCAATGCCACCCACCCACCTCAAGGGAGCATCTAGCCCCCAACTCCCCATGTGACCCCCCCAACCCTCCCACCACCACCCTGCCCCTTCAAACCCTACAACTCTCCCTCCACACCCGCCCTCTCCACCACTGTGAACCACGTGTGTGGCAAACAATGCCCCCTCTGTGTGTCCTCAGGAAAAGCTCTCCCATAATCGTCGGGAGAGAGCCCAAACTGGCGGAGGGGTGCCAGACTTGAAAATCCTCACCTCCTACAAGGAGCAGGCCCTGGAGGTCACTGGGGTGGCCAAGGACAGGGCGGTCACCAACGTGGAGGCTAGCAGACGCTGCAGAGGTGAGGAACCACGGGGCTCCAGCTGGGGGACCTGCCATACATGCGTAGTGATTACCTTACCGACTGCCCCATCCCTCCCACTGATCACATGTCCATTCTCCCGCAGGTACTACAGCCGACGGCGCCGGGCTACACCCTCTCCTGACTCTGAGGAGACCATCTCGGTAAAGAGCTCTGCGGATGTCACCGTATTAGTTGCGGCATAGCTGTCGTTCCCACCCTCCACCAGCGCAGATACACACACCTTGGTGGGAAATGTTAGTGAGCACAATCTGGTGAGCACCACACTGCTGCTGATGCACATCAGGTGGAGGCAGGAACCTCCAGGCGAGACAGCAGTCAGATATTTGCTGGATCTCTGGACCCAGCTGGGTCCTGTAGTAATCTGCATATCTGTGAAAATGTAAAGGGTTAATATACAAAAGTAACAGCTAGATAACCACTAGATGGCAGCACCAGATATGGGTTAAAAAAGATAAACTAAAGGAGAGTTCCCACCTCTTCATGTTAGAAGCCACTAGTGAACAGAGTTAGAGAGAGACAGCTTAGTGTGCAGGTGTAGTTAATCGTAATTATACATATTCAATATTGTTAATCTTATCTATCGAGTTATTAAAGAGAGAACAAACTCATAGTTAAATTTTTTATCGTTACTCAATAAACAGTATTTGCTTTATTTGAAGACTTTGAGTGTTACTGAACATCACACATACGACCATTCTGGCAGAAACAAATGAGTAACAAGATATTACACAACGTAATATAACAGGTCCCAGTTTGATGGTGAGCCTGGAGAACAGTTACCCAGAACTGATGGAGACAATAGGGAGCAGATGGGACATTCAGAGGGAGATGTCTGCGCCACTCCAGCAGATCCATACCCTCTTGGAGGAGTCCCAGAGGCTATGAGCACAGGAGATGTCACCGGCAATGCGTAGCACTGAGGCCAACACTGCGAGGGTGGTGACCGCAATGGAAAGCCTGGTGCACGACGTTGGCACTATTAGTGAAGGTGTCCAAGGCGTCGTGCAGTCAGTGAAGGCCATGGCTGTGGGTCTCGGCAGAATGTCCTATGCACTGGGGCATGTCAGCCAGTACCAGGCTAACCTTGATGAGGTTCTGCTGGACATGTTCCGGTCTCTGATAGGAAGGGCCGAGGCACTGCGGAGCTTGTCTCAGTCACAGGTGGGCATTGCCGATGCACTGGAAAGCATGGCCCAGTCACTGAGGAGCATTGTCGAGGGCATCAACACGATGGTGCAGACATTGGTAAACCACCACGGCTGGCAAAGCCAGATGCTACAGGGGCAGCCAGGGCTCAAACCAGCTGCCCCTCTGTCTCAAGGTGAACCCCAGGGCAAAAGAGCACCGAGCGGAAGGAGGGGACGCTGGGTGCCAACCCAGACCCGTCCGTTGGAGTGGGACGGTGACCACCAGCTCCTCCGAGTTCCAGCCATCTGATGAGGCCACGGGAATCCACTTGGAATGTGTGAGATGCTCACTTAACCATGATTGCCAATTCCCTATTTGAAATAGCCTTCAGCCGACAACCAGAGGCCTTGGCTGTCTGTGGGGGTTATGGGTGGTCAGTGGGACAGATAGGCAGGGACAAGGGTTGTCCCAGAAATGGGTACACAAGATCCAGGGGTTAGCCTGGTGGTGCCGCACGGGGTTTCCCCCTGGTTGCCCACTGAGTGCCTCTCCCTGCCCTCCTATAGTGCCCACCCCTGCAGAGGGTCCCCACATGCAGCCGAGGTTCCCTCACCTCCCGACAAGTACAGGGCGTCAATCCCAGCACCCCCGGGCTCTTTGCCTGTGACCAAAGATAGCTATTCACCTCCTTGGCTCCCCACTGAAGCCCTTCTGCCAGATTCACGTTTTTCAAAAGGGGTTCTCATTGGCGCCAGTGTGACCACTTGCTAGGGAGGCCAAAGAATGGCAGGAGGCCATTGGATATGGGGTGGCTTTCATTAATTACATTGAAATAGGGCTTTAGTGGTGATTATTGGTTTCTCGCCACGTTACGGCGAGATCCCGATTTCACCAATGGGAGCGGGCCTATTGCATTGCAAACTGTTTGGTGCCTGGCCTGGTTCTCATTTTTGGCCTCTCCCGCAAATCACCGGCCTCGTTTCGCTTGAGCAAGAGCGCAGCAAGGCCTGAGGATCATGCCCTAACTGTCGGCTAGACCAGGGCCCAAAGATTGATGAAGTGTGGGTGAATTAATCGTGAAACATCCCTCTAAACCCACCCAAAATGGTCGTTATTTTTTGCGTGAATCGCCCCAATGTTTCCTTTGGGCAGCAGGTTTTCTAATATTCTAATAGCTGTTTGGGCTCTTAACCAAGTCTTACTGTATATCCTTTCCCAGGAGGTAGTGTTGCTTAACTCCATGAGACCACTATGCAGACCCGAACATGGTGTTGTGTCTGAAGCCAAATGTTTCAGCTTCTATTGCAGCACAAAGAGAAATCACCCGACATCTGAGTGCTGCAGTGGAAGCTGAGACATTGGCCATCAGATGCTGGCATGAAATCCCAGCTTGTTGCCATGCAGGCTCAGATTGTTACCAGCATAGCTGCAAGTGCAAGCACTCAAAATAGCTTTAATGGTCTCACAGTAGTTTAGCCATCTGTGCCTTTCTGGTGCCCTTGCTGTTGCCTGTCAGTCAGCCCAGATTGCTGTCACCAATACCGAGAAGATATAGTCCAAATCCTGGCCTTCTAAACTCAAAGCTGCTTAAGGGGGTCCAGAGAATAGAATCCCTACAATGTAGAAGGAAGCCATTTGGCCCATCGTGTCTGCACCAACCCTTTGAAAGGGCACCCTACCTAGGCCCACTCCCCTGCCCTATCCCCAACCCCATAATCCCACCAACCTGCACATTTTGAAGGAGCAATTTAGCATGGCCAATCCATCTTACCTGCACATCTTTGAACTGTGGGAGGAAACTGGAGCAGACGGATGAAAATTACGCAGGCACAAGGAGAACGTATAAGCTCCATACAGACAGTCACCAAAGGTTGGAATTGAACCCAGGGTCTGGGACTGTGTGGCAGCAGTCCTAAAGACTGTGCCACCATGCCACCAAGCATGGTCCTGCGTGGCCATCTGCAATTTTCCCTATTAAAGTCAGTAACCTTTCCTCATCCATGCTTCTGCTACTGTGGTAGCAACCTGTAGGAGCATGGACCTTGGCATAGGGTTAGGCAAAGGCAGCTGCAAGACAGACACATGGGGATGCACAAAGGCTATTAATTGAATTTTATGTAAAATATTCAAAAGTTTGTTGGATAAAGCTGGTTTGGAATGGTTGCTCATAAGATCATAACATATCGGAGCAGAATAGGCCATTTAGTCACTCAAACCTTCTCTGTCATTTGATAAGATTATGGCTGCTCTGATTACCACCTCAGTCAGTTCCACTTTCTTACCTACTTGCCAGTCAAAAATCCATCCAAATCTGCCTTGAATATACTCAATGATTCAGACTCCACTGCTCTCCGAAAGGGAATTCCAAAGTCTAACAGCCAGATGAGAGACGATGTTCCTCCTGATCTCTGTATAAAATGGGGGCAGAGGCCCCTTATTTTAAACTATGCCCTCTAGTTATATATTTCCTCATGACAGGAAACATCCTACCCTGCTATGCTCCCTCATAATCTGATGTTGAAATGAGATTACCTTTCATCCTTCTGAACTCAAATAACAATAGGCCCAACCTACTCAACCTTTCCTCAAAAGATAAAGCTTCATCCCAGGAATAATCCTTGTGAATCTTCTATGAACAGAACTCCACCACCTCTTCCAACCAGACCTGCAACCTCAGAGTGGTTGCATTGTGGTTCATTAATGTCCTTTGGGAAGGAGTTTGGTCTAGCCTCCATGTGACTCCAGATCCATAGCAATGTGGTTGGCTCTGAAATGGTAGAACTGGTAGAGTTCTAAGAGCACCTATTTTGTACGCAGATGATGTATGCACTGTTCTTGGTTGAGGCAGAGTCAAGAGAAATGTTCCTGGTCAACATTATTCTCCCATCAGCTGTCTATCGCTCCATTCATTCTACTTGTTTGCTGCCTCACCATCTTCCTCATGTGACATTATGGAAATGTACAGCATGCGAAGAGTTAATGTCATGTTACAATTAGGCACTAGATGGAGCTAGGGACAGAACTATAAAAGGCACTGACTCTTAGGCTTCTGGGAAAGAGTGGAATAGAGGAGAAGTGACTGGCGTGAAGTGCATAGTAGAGCTAGAGAGGATAGACTGTAGTTATAGTTAAAGTATAGAGATAGTGTTAGTGAATGTAATTTAATATAATCTATTTGTTTACGATTAATGTTAATGAACACAGCTTCAAGTGTCTTTGTGAACACTGTGCTTTCCATCCTGAAGTCAGCCTCACAAAGATTACGACACCTCATGTTGTGGCCCAAGGTGGACTGCAACTACGCACCATGAACGGGAGTAAGTCGTAACCAAGGCCTTCTTCACATGCAGCACCAAATTTAACAAACCACTTCTGCACACTTAAAAAGTAGAATATAATTAGCAACTAACCTGAGGGTAGTTGATAATCCCAAGAGATAAAGCTGAGGGTGGGGTGTGGGGGGGTGAGCGGGGGTCCTTCCTGCTGCTAGACATATGTTCAACTTTGCAGGTTTAAGACTCATGGAATAGTTACAACACAGAAGTCTGTTCCTGCTCTTTGCTAGAGCAGATTAGATAGTCCCACCTCCTTGCCTTTTGTCCATAGCACTGCGAGTGTTTTCTCTTTAGCCTGTTGTAGTCAGTTGTTCAATTGTTCAGTATTTGATTCAGTGACTGTTGATTCTTCTCTGTTCTGTATGCTATTGGTCAAGCCTGGGTGTGGTTCCAGAGAGAAATAGAAACTAAACTGAAAACAAGAAGCTGGAAGCTTGCAAGAGCAGACATTTTATAAAGCTTTTGTAAATAAAGCTCCTACGCACGTAGAACCTGGTGTGTTATCTCTAAATATCTCCGAGGCATAAAACACAAGCTGCTTATCCAAATCCCTTTGGAAAGCCATGATTGAATCTGCCGCCACCACACAGTCAAGTTATGCATTCCAGATCTTAACCTCTCACTCTGTAAAGATATTTTCCTCATGTCGCCATTGGTACTTTGCCAATTACCTTTTATTGGTGTCCTCTGGTGCTTGACTCTTCTGCCAGAGGAACATTTTTTCTCTATCTACTATGTCTAGACACCTCATGATTTTGAACTGAATCAAATCTCCGTCCAACCTTCTTTTCTCCATGGGGAATAAACCCAGTGTTTCTAATCTATTCATGTAACTGAATATTCTCATCCCTGAAACCATTCTTGTAAACCATTTCTGCACCTCTCTAAAGCATTCACATCCTTCCTAAAGTGTAATGCCCAGAATTGTACAAAACTCTCCACTTGAAGCTAAACAAATGTATTATAAAGGTCCATCAGAACCTCTTAGCTTTTGACTTTGATATTTCTAAAACCAGGAACTGGTATGTCTTTTTAACCACTTTTCAATCCACCTTGTCACGTTCAATGATTTGGGTATATGTTCCTCGGTCTCTCTTTTCCTGCACCCCTTTTATTATTGCCCCCTTTAGATTATATTGCTTTTCCTCATTCCTCTGACCACATTGTATCACTTCACACTTCTCTGAATTAAATGGCATCTGGCGTATGTCCGCCCATTCCACCAGTCTGACTATGTCTTCTTGAAGTCTATCACAGT
Source organism: Scyliorhinus canicula (assembly GCF_902713615.1). Classification (NCBI taxonomy): domain Eukaryota; kingdom Metazoa; phylum Chordata; class Chondrichthyes; order Carcharhiniformes; family Scyliorhinidae; genus Scyliorhinus; species Scyliorhinus canicula. The sequence continues at coordinate 76,025,088 of NC_052155.1, forward strand.
CTATCCCCTTCACAGTTCACAGTACTTCCAAGATTTGTGTCAGCTGCAAAGTCTTAAATTCTGCCCTGTACACCCAAATCTATCTCACTATAAATCAAGAAAAGCAACGGACAAGAGGAAATATCAGCTGAAGTAGCAAGGTTAAAATGATGGCACTGATGTCAAATCAGCATTACATGTTGACTGACTTCACAGTCCATCTACTCTGCATACTTCCGGGACACATTCCTAATGTCAGCGCTAACACCCTCACCAAAATGAAATTCAGCATAGGTTGCACCAGAAGTGCGCACATGTGGTACATATACCATTTTTGTACCAAAACAACACTCGTAGATTCAAAACATAGCACCATAGATTCAAATTTCACAAAAATTGTTCCCTCAAAGGTTGAACAGTATTTTTGATTAGTGAGCACAAACATGAATCATGTGATTGGAAGCATTCAGTGAAGACCCAGTATATGAGAGTGTTATAGAATTATAGAATCCCTATAGTGCAGAAAGATACCATCCGGCCCATCGAGTCTCCACCAGCCCTCTGGAAGAGCATTTGACCCAAGCCCACACCCCGTTGCCCTATCCCAATATCCACTTTCCCAGCCTACATATCTTTGGACATTAAGGGATATTTTACTTGGCCAATCCACCTAAACTGCACATCTTTAACTGTGGGAGGAAACTGGAGCACTCAGAGGAAACCCACACAGACATGGGAGAATGTTCATGGTCCACACAGTCACCCAAGACCAGAATTGAACCCGGGTCCCTGGCACTGTGAGGCAGCAGCGCTAACTACTGTGTCACCGTGACACCCACCTGTTCCTGTGGTTGGAAGGAGAAAACAATAAATAGGAATTCGGCATGGACACCCCTTGGTTTATCTGTTGTGGGAATGAGGAAGTTGTAGATAAAACTTGTGTATGTGCACCTTCAGGTCTATCTGGGAAAGGAAGGGGGAAGCTATAGGTAGGACTCTTCCTGAAATTAGATACAATAATCAAAAGAAAATATCCCATGAAAGATTAGAATGAATATATCTTGCAACTAGGAAGACATTTTCCTGTGCATTCTCTTTGGGTTGCTCCGCTTGCTAATTGTTCTGCTGCTTATGAAGTGCAATTTACTCCATGCATCCATGATGAGGCCTTGCTGTAAGGCAACATTGAGCACCAGAAAACACACAGCCATTAGCCTTGAGATACTTCCTGAACTATGTTGCGCAGCACTTCCAGAAATGAAGTGTGCTTTCAGATTCCAAATATAATAGGGATCACGAATAATGGTTGTAAAAGATTTACTCAATCCCTTAATCGGCTTGAAAATCAGGCAGCTATAATGAGAAAGTGATCCACTTCCCCCGGTTACAGTTTGCTCAGCGAAGATGAAAATTAGCTCTGGGGTGTACAATAGCAACAAATCATTCTTGCATTATTTTAAAAATGGCTGCGATTTAAGGACAGCCACTATTTATCGTTACCAGAAATGATGGTGGGCCATTGAACAGGAATCCAGTTTTATGCATCCTCATTCCACTTTCTGTTCCTGCCCCAGCTCACCATATTACTGCCTGAAAAGAGGAGATCCAAAATAAATGATGATTTTAACCTCACCCATTGACTAGAAACTTTTGATTTTTAATTGACTTTATTGGAGATTAGAATCAGTTGCAAAATAAGTAGCTTACCAGATCCTACCCATTCCCAATAGGTCAGTTTAGGATAAATTAGAACTTCAGCTTTCATGCCAATGTTGATTTTGCTCCAAAATCCGATATTTAGAAGTTAAATAAACCGCTGACAGACAAGGGTAATAATATAGAAGGAAGGCAAACACTAGCTGTGCAGGTCTTAAGGGATTACTTACACAACTTTAATTATAAATAAGAAAATCAGACCTACAAAGTAACCCACTTCTTGGCAGGAGAGCTGAATGGTTTTGACTGCTGCCTTTCATCCTTGAGATCCTTAGCTCAATCAAAAAGAAAAGGCAGCATCTGGAGAAACTTTGTTACCTTGTCACTTTGTGCTAATTTTTTAAAAGCTGAATTTTGAATCAACCATAGAATAAGGCAATTTTCGGATAACTGCAAATAATGCTCATTTGCTGAAACACGAGTCATGGGAATGCACTGTTTATTACTTTGCCACATTATGGTTCTGTCAAAAAGATTTCTTCACTCTGAGTGAAATAATATTATATGGCTCAACAGAACAAAACTGAAGAGCCAGCATCACTGTAGGCCTGGAATGGAAACAAGAAAAGTTATGAACATTTTTTAAAGCTGGATGTAGTTTTGTTGGTTATCATATCTGCAACTTAAGTTTGACTTTATTGTAAAGTCTGAAAGTATCAAAGTCTTGAATACCCAGTGCTGAAATGACAATGGTACTTGGGACAACAGTAAGGTAATTAGAAAATGACAGTCCTCGTTGAGTTTGGACACGCCTGTTTATCAGCAGTTATCTGTGCTCTCAAAAAATGAGGGCAGCACGGTAGCACAGTGGTTAGCACTGTTGCTTCACAGCGGCAAGGTCCCAGGTGCGATCCCTGGCTTGCGCCACTGTCTGTGCGGAGTCTGCACGTTCTCCCTGTGTCTGCATGGGTTTCCTCCGGGTGCTCCCACAAGTCCCGAAAGACGTGCCGTTAGGTCATTTGGACATACTGAATTTTCCCTCCGTGTATCCGAACAGGTACCGGAAAGTAGTGACTAGGAGCTTTTCACAGTAACTTCATTGCAGTGCTAATGTAAGCCTATTTGTGACAATAAAGATTATTGTTATTATGTTATGAAGAGTGCTGCCTTAACCCAATCAGTAATCCAAATTCACAAACATACAATAAAGCTAGGTCACATGTCACTTCCATGAAAATAAGTGTCATTTTGTTCCACAGCAGTGAACAAATGCTTCCTGTGTTTGTTCAAATCAGTAGTCATGTCCAGCTGCTTATTATTTCCACAGAATAAGATAAGGGGCAGAAAACTCCGGCTGGAAGGAGTGGTGTAAACCACTCCGGCACCGGGCCGCGCCAAACGCACCTTCAGGGGCCCCGGAGTGGTTTGCGCCCCGCCGGCTGGCGGGGAAGGGGAAGGGGCTTGGCGCCTTGCCAACCGGCGGCAAAGGGCCTCCGCCGGCCAGCGCAAGTTGGCGCATGCGCAGGAGCGCCAGCGTGTGCTGGCATCATCCCAGCGCATGCGCGGGAGGGTTCGTCTCCGCATCGGCCATGGCGGAGGACCACATCGGCCAATGCGGAGGAATAGAGTGCCCCTATGGCACAGGTCCGCCCGCGGATCGGTGGGTCCTGATCACGGGCCAGGCCACTGTGGGGGCACCTCCCAGGGCCAGATATCCCCCACGTGCCCCCCCACCGAGAACCCCGGAGGCCGCCCGCGCTGCCAGGTCCCGCCGGTATGGACCTACTCCAATTTACGCCAGCGGGACCAGCAAAAAAACGGGCGGCCACTCGGCCCATCGTGGGCCGGAGAATCGACAAGGGGGGCGCTGCCAGCGGCCACCGACCGGCGCGGCGCGATTGCCACCCCCACTAAATGCCCGGTGCCGGAGAATTCGGCAGCCAGCGGAGCGGGATTTGAGAATCCCGCCCAAGATGTTTTTGGTTCTTGTGCTACCAATTATCTTGAAACTTCATAACAGTTACTCATCTGTAATCAGGATACGGAACAATTAAAGAATGAACACTCACCATACAAACTAGTTTTTACACCCTAGAGTATTAGCGGGTTCATCCTGTTGAATAAATCAAGTGATGGCGTAGATAGAAATAAACTATTTCTGCTGGTTGAGGGGTCTAGGACTGGGAACATGGCCTCAAAATTCATGCCAGGCCTTTTGGGAGTGAAATTAGAAAATCATTTGACATGCAATAGATGGTAGAAATAGATCACTTGATTTAATAAACAGGATGAACCAGTTACTCAAGGGTGTAAAAACTTCCACAAATGACAATTGCGCTAGGTCAATTGTAAATTTTAAATCTGAGATTGATAAATTTTTATTAACCGAGGGTATTAAGGAATGTGAGGAAATAGGATTATGGAGTTAGGTCATAGATCAGCCAGGATTCATTGAATGGAGAACAGACAAAAGGGGCTAAATAGCTTTTTCATGTTCCTTTGTTCCCATACGTTATATTCAACTTTAGAAATGATCATTTTAATTGCGATATTTTAGCTTTATGTCTATTGTTATGCTTCTTTGTATTCACTGTAGTTCATTAATTCTTTACTTATATTATTCTACATAATGACTGTATACGCCTGCTGGATCTTAATTTAAGTTTCAGCTCAGCTTCTCTTTGCACAGAAATATCATAAGGTTTCAAAGTGTCCATATGATGGAGTTTTTTAACCTGTGATACAACATAGGGTTACTAAAAATAGTAACTAGAAACTTGGGGCCATGAAAATTTCAAACAATGACAAAAAAAACTCAAGGGCATAAAATATAACATCAAAGTCTAGGAAAAGTTCAGAATTTATCTTGGCACTGGAAGAAATTTTGCAAATTATATCCTTAATAGCATTACTATATTGTGTAGCGTACATGGAGCTCCTATCGCTCTATGCCCCATCAGATGTGGTTCATTTGATCCTGCCAGTTTCTCTCCAGCTATAGTTATTTAAGACTACTGCTTTTGATACACAAACCGTTCAGAAACTCCTGGATGGAGTTACAACCTTGAAAGCTGTCTTTTTCTTGCTTAATTCTGTTCTTTAGTTAAGTTATGATTAATCTATCCAGCAATGAAAAGTTCTATATATAGCAAGGAACATGAAGGTGAATATACATATGGTACAATGGATTGTTACAATCTACTTACAGACAGATAGAAAATAAATAGTTATGGTTTAATGCAGGAACATGAGCACAAAATGAAAAAAATACACACAATCAATAATAATAATTACTTATTGTCATTTGGCTTCAATGACGTTACTGTGAAAAGCCCCGAGTTGCCACATTCCGGCGCCTGTTCACGGAGGCTGGAAGGGGAATTGAACCCATGCTGCTGGTCTTGTTCTGCATTACAAGCCCACTGTGCTAAACCAGCCCGTCAAGATGTCAACTTGATCAAATTATCAAATTCTGGTTTCTGATCAAAGGGATTGAGAAGGATCACAAACATGTGATTTGATTATTGATATGTCAAGTATTTACAATATCTACATTTAGGCTAACAGATTCCTGGCAATGAAAAGGTTGGAAATCCTAACCTATGCTGAAGTGGGCCAAGAATCTGACTCAAAATCCAGATTTTTTTTTTTAAATTTAGAGTACCCAATTAATTTTTTCTAATTAAGGGGCAATTTAGCGTGTTCAATCCACCTACCTTGCACATCTTTGGGTTGTGGGGGCGAAACCCACGCAAACACGAGGAGAATATGCAAACTCCACACGGACAGTGACCCAGAGCCGGGATCGAACCTGGGACCTCAGCGCCGTGAGACTGCAGGGCTAACCCACTGTGCCACCGTGCTGCCCTCAAAATCCAGATATGCAGGAATTCCACCCCATTTACACTGGCCCTTTAAACTTTAATAGGAGGGGAGGAATGATTCTTCTGCTATTCCTGTCCATATATGAAAAGGCATTCCCACAGGTTTCTTCTCTTGTATAGCTTTTGTGTGTTTCTGTGCAATTGCCGTGACTGAAACCTCATGGGCGGGATTCTCTGAAAACGCCGGCGGGAAAACTGGCGCCAACAACTCCGGCCCTCCAGGGTGAGGCATTCTCACCTTTCTAGGGGGCCAGGTGGATGCCAGAGGGGTTGGCAGCACTCCAGCCGATGCCGAAGGGCTGGCGCAAGTTCGCGCATGCATGGAACGTCCGGCATGATCTCGCGCATGCGCGGGCCACCTGGAGTATTTCTGCGCAAGCATGGTGGGTATTCCTCTCTGCGCCAGCCTACGGGCAATATGGCAGAGCCCCACAGTGGCCCGGTGCAGAGGAAAGAAGGCCCCCATGGACCAAGCCCGCCCGCGGATTGGTAGGGCCCGATCGCGGGCCAGGCCACTGTGGGGCCCTCCCCCCCCAAGCCCCGGGGCCGGATCCCACTGTGCATCCCAGAGGATCGCCCCTGCACACTCAGCTGCCAGATCCTGCCATGCGTGAGGTGAGTAATTCACGCCGGTGGGACTGGCCAAAACTGGAAGGCCACTTGGCCCATCGGGTCCCGGAGAATCGCGGGGGGGTTGGTGCTGTCAACGGCCCCTGACCGGTGTGGTGGGAATCGTGCCGCTGCCTGAAAACCGGCGCTGGAAAATAGGGCATCTGGCATCGGGGTGGGATTCGCACCTTCCCCCGGGGATCCTCCGACCAGCAGGGGGTCGGACAATCCCGGCCGATCTATTTTTGGCTAATATCTTCCAAAAGATTTCCTTTTCCAGACTTAAATGCTCTTGGATAGCTCACTTGTACCAGAAGATCTTTTCATCTACTTCCTATGTGGCTCTACGATAAATCATGATGATTCCTCAGGCTGCTTCATTTTCCAGGTGACAAAACAGGCACTGCTGAATCACTTTTGTAGGCTCAATAAGTCCATCCCAGGCATGGACATGACTTAATCCCTCAGATTTGCAATGGGATCTTGAGTCTCAAGCTACAGCAAATGGCAGATTGACTCACCGCATTTGCAAGTGTGTGAAGAAATTTCCTGGGAGGTTTGGTACAATTGCCTCTGAGTTTGCATTACATAAGCATCCATCATATTGCTTATTTGTAGGATCTTATTATGTACAAAACGATACTCAGTATCCACTCAAATTTCTCCATTTCAAATATTAATTCTGTGTGGAAAGCTTTGAGAGCTTTGATAAGATGCCAATAGATTTCTTTTCAAACAAAATCAAAATCTTTGATTTGACGTCCCAAGGTTTTTGATCCTGTTTGGAAATGGGAGACATGGTCCACAAAACCAGCCCTCGTTCTAACCTTTTTAGGCCATTAAAAGGTTCATTTTCTAGGCCCATGTCCTTTACCAAAATTCGTTCTACTACAATTTTATTAACTCATGGGATGAGGACGCGGCTGGCTAAGCCAGCATTTATTGCCTGTCCCTAATTGCCTTTTGAGAAGATGGTGCCTTCTTGAACTCTGCAGTCCATGTGGTGTAGGTACACCTACTGTGCTGTTAAGAAGAACATTCCATGATTTCCATTCAATAACAGTGAGGGAATGGTGATATATATCCCCAAGTTAGGATGGTGAATAGCTTGGAGGGGAACTTCCAGGTGGTGGTGTTCCCATGTCTGCCGCCCTTGTCCATCTAGACAGCATTGGTCTTGGGTTTGAAAGGTGCTGCCGAAGAAGTACATCTTGTAGATGGTACACACTGGTGCCACTGTGTGTCAGTGGTGGGGGGAAGTGAATCTTTGTGGATTGTGTGCCAATTGAGTGAGCTGCATTGTCCTGGAGGTGTCAAGCTTCTTGATTGTTGTTGGAGCAGCACTCATCCAGATAGTATGCGCTATCTTTTCTCTCAGCTTCTTTTACATTATTTTCCCCATATATCATCCATCTTACACCTGGAACCATGATTGTGTCATTTCTCTATACCTATTCAATACTTTGACATATTTTCTCATTGTGTCATTACTAGACTGTAAACACCATCCAACTGTGGACTGACCAACACTGAGCATGAACCCAAGATAGGCTCAGCAGCTTTTTATCATTCCCTTACGGTTAAATATCCAACATTTGTTTTTTAACTACCTCACCAAACTGTCTCGATATTGTCAGTGACAAATCCACTACTACTCCCAAGCTTGTTTCTGAGTCACCCTGTGCTAATTCTGTTCTGTTTGTTTGCACTTATATCATAGATTATTTCTTCCAATATGCATCATTTTTACATTTCATCTGACATCTGTCCACCAATATGTATAAGTTATCCAAATCGCTCTGAAATTCCTCACAATTATCTTATTTATCAACCGCAAGTTTTACAGTTGATTTCAAAATCAAAGCCATTAATGTCAATGAGAAATGACAGGGATCCAGGCACCAACTGCTGAGGAATTGCTTTCAACATTTCCCACCCAACCTGACAAAATACCTTTCATTAGCACATCTGATTCTCATGCTTTCCATTTAACTAGAATTATTTGCATTAAGAATCTTAAGTTATCCAAGCAACTAAATAGACTATATTACAGGGAATTCCACTGCCTTTTTCTGTAGCACCCTTAGTTATAGAACATAGAACAGTACAGCACAAAACAGGCCCTTCGGCCCTCGATGTTGTGCCGAGCATTGTCTGAAACCAAGATCAAGCTATCCCACTCCCTGTCATTGTGGTGTGCTCCATGTGCCTATCCAACAACCGCTTGAAAGTTCCTCAAGTGTCCGACTCCACTATCACAGCAAGCAGTCCATTCCACACCTTAACCACTCTCTGAGTAAAGAACCTACCTTGGATATTCCTCCTATATCTCTCACCCTGAAACTTATAGTTATGCCCCCTTGTAACAGCTACATCCACCTGAGGAAATAGTCTCTGAACGTCCACTCTATCTATCCCTCTCTAATCATCTTACAAACCTCTATTAAGTCACATCTCATCCTCCTCCACTCCAAAGAGAAAAGCCCTAGCTCCCTCAACCTTTCCTCATAAGACATATCCTTCAAACCAGGCAGCATCCTGGTAAATCTCCTTTGCGCCCTTTCCAATGCTTCCACATTCTTCCTATAATGAGGTGACCAGAATTGCACACAATACTCCACATGTGGTCTCACCAGGGTCATGTATAGTTGCAGCATAACCCCGCGGCTCTTAAACTCAAGGCCCTGTTAATAAACGCTAACATACTATTAGCCTTCTTCACGGCTCTCTCCACTTGAGTGGCAATCTTCAGAGATGGGTGGACATGAACCCCAAGATCTCTCTGTTCCTCCACATTCCTCAGAACCCTGCCATTGACCCTGTAATCCGCATTCAAATTTTTTCTACCAAAATGAATCACCTCGCACTTATCAGGGTTAAACTCCATCTGCCATTTTTCGGCCCAGTTCTCCATCCTATCAATGTCTCTTTACAGCCTACAACATCCCTCCACCTCATCCACTACTCCACCAATCTTGGTGTCATCAGCAAATTTACTGACCCACCCTTCAGCCCCCTCCTCCAAGTCATTGATAAAAATTACAAATAGCAGAGGACCCAGCACTGATCCCTGTGGTACACCGCTGGTAACTGGTCTCCAGTCTGAAAATTTTCCATCCACCACCACTCTACTGGGTTTAGCCCATTTGGATTGGTCTCAGGCCATGAAGAGCTGGTTTAGCTCAGTGAGCTAGATCACTGGTTTGTGATGCAGAACAACTCCAGCAGCGCGTGTTCAATTCCCGTACCAGCCTCCCCGAACAGGCTCCAGAATGTGGCGGACAGTGGCTTTTCACAGTTTCTTCATAAAAGATTATTATTAAGTATGATGAAAGAAAGGTTTCAAAAACACAAAGACAAATCCTCAGTATTGGATTACATGTCCATGTTGTCAGGAAGCCCAAGAGTAGTGAAAGTTTTGGGAGCAAGACTAAAAATGTGAGCAGACAATCATGCCCAGAACATTGCAAGCCGGAGATGAGGTACTGATATTGTTGTCTTTGGAGGCCAACATCTGAAAGAGAAATTCAGAGACTCCTATAAGGTATTTAAGAGGGAGAGTAAGGTAACTTACCTAATCAATACTCCAGACCGTAGGATCAATTATGCCCCATAAATATGTTGAAATAATATTTTCGTAGGGAAGAATATACAGGAAGGAACCAGCATGACAGGTGGTAGAAGTAATGGAAGAGGACAGAGATGGTAAGAGTGAGGTAGGGGAAGAGGTCAACAGTTCACAGAATGAACCCTCCAGTGGTATGACTATCAAATACGGTAATACGGCGTGGTGGGAATTTTCAGCGTCAACGGCATTTTTCCGACCTGGCGCAGGCTCGGAGAATCTCGGCCATAATCTGTATACCTTAACCTAAGTTCTTTTAACTGTATTACGACAACAATAATACATTCAATGTAAATATTTCCTACATTCATCACAGTTTGAATCACAGGAGAAAGATCTTAAACGAATAATGCAACACCATAAGCAGATTTGTAGTGACACACTGGGGTGCACTACATTAACTGAACATTATTTAGATGTAGGTGACTCTGGCCTGAAAAAACAGCATCCATACCGACTGAACCCACAGAAAGTAGCTCAGAGAGAAGCGGAAATCCAATGCATGTTGGAAAATCATTTAATTGAGCCGAGTCAGGGTAGTATTGATACCTTTTCTAAAAAAAAAATTAAAAAATAAATTTAGATTGCCTAATTCTGTTTTTCCAATTAAGGGGCAATTTAGCGTGGCCAATCCACCTACCCTGCACATTTTTGGGTTGTGGGGGCAAAACCAACGCAGACACGGGGAGAATATGCAAACTCCACACAGACCTAGGGCCGGGATTGAACCCGGCTTCTCGGTGTTGTGAGGCAGCAGTGCTAACCACTCTGCCAATGTGCCGCCCCTTCGTGTTGGTACCTAAGCCAGATGGTATAACCCAGTTGTGTAAAGATTACGGGACGGTGAATACCACAACCAAAACAGATTCAGATCCCATTCCAAGATTGTGCCTCATTCCGCTCAATAATCGATCTGTTACAGGGGCATTGGCAGGTTAATTTAAAGCCCAGGGCTAAAAGGTCTTTGTGAATCCAAGGGGATTGCATCAACGTAAATTGATGCCGTTCAAATTTAAGAACGGACCAGCTACATTTCAGCGACTCTTATGTCAAGTACATGGTTAGGGTGCCTAACTGAGGGCAGGGCCTCAGACTAAAGGGGCGATCCTTTAAAACAGAGATGAGGAGGAATTTCTTCAGCTAGGGGGTGATGAATCTTTGAAACGCTTTACCGCAGAAGGCTGTGGAGGCTAAATCACTGAGTGACTTTAAGACAAAGATAGCTAGGTTCTTGATTAATAAGGAGATCAGAGGTTATGGGGAGAAGGCAGGAGAATGGGGATGAGAAAAATATCAGCCATGATTGAATGGCGGAGCAGAGGCGGTGGCCAAATGGCCTAATTCTGCTGCTTTGTCTTATGGTCTTAAAATTCAGGCCGTTGACAATTTTAATCGTCAATGAACCAGATCACACAATGGAAATATTCCTGACTTCCCACATAGGGCATGGGGAGCACACTACGGCTTGGCACTCTCCTGCCATAACTTACCCCTAGAAATTAAACCTGCTTTATATCATATCCAGCTCTCTCGGCCCTTCTTCCCTGGCCTTTGTTACGGCAGAATAGAGCACTTACAAACTATAAACCACAAAAGACATTACAGACTATAAGTGATAAAAGAGTAAATATTAACCCGAACTTACCCACTACTTTTCAATTAGCTCTCTCTCTTGTACCTCTACTACTGCAGCAGTGCAAGACCACTCCCTGAAGATTAAAAAGTTAGAAAGCAAAGAAAAACCAGCAGCATTTTCCCCTCTGCACCAAATTCCCATTGGGCTCCAAATTCCCAATACCCACATTCATTCTGGCCGTGTGAACTCAAGATGTTCTCTCTCCTACTGCTTGGGCGCAAAGCTCACTAATCACCACCTTGTTGTTTCTGAGACTTCACTAGGTGCTGGTATGGAGGATCTATATTTCCCCACGACAGTGACTATGTTTTAAAAGTATTTCATCGCTAGTTGCGCACTTTTGTAGAAGCCAGCTATTTTCTATTGGTAAAAGATAGCAATTTAGCATTGAGCCCCTAGTCTATTAAAAACCATTTTAAAACTCACTCATAACCTCAGGTCATTCAAAACACACATTCAGCATTTCAGAACATAGCTGCAAACAGAACACAGAACAGCAGAATTCCTATGCAGCTACCAAATACAATTCCAAGATAAATAAACCCAAGGACAAGTAAAGCTCCATGGCAACTGCATAGAGACCATTGTCCGAACAAGCAAGTTTACGCGATAAAGAAGCCGAATCGCATTGCACAGCTCATAAAAGAATACATTTTAGGTTAATGTTGCCTATTAATGACAGGTGGCTGAGTGTCAAATCAAACTTATTTGATTCTAACCCAAACCAATTGGGATTACATCGTGGTGTAGACAGATGGCTAAAGTCTGATATGATTTAGTATAACTGTGATAGATCATATGGCAATTTTTTACTTCTTGAATCATCTCCTTTGACTTAACTATTCGCTGTCTTCCTGTCTTTCATATTTCATTTTCTGACTTTGACTTTTTGAAGTTATTGCAAGCTGTTTGCCGTAAGCAAGAAAATCATTTCTGTATTACCCGAAAGTTGAATTGTCTACAAGATTGCTTCTATTGAGTCCTTTGCTAGCTGGACTTATTAGACAATATGACTGTAAATGATTCTCAATTGTAATCAATAGAGACTAATAAACAAATTCTTATTTGCACCTGAGAAGTTTTAACTCAAACGTCTACTGAGTTTTAGTGATCACAAAATGCCGCTAAATGCGCACGGTAGATCTATCAACTTTGAGACATCCTGATATAATGACCCAAGTGAAGTGCCTCAAGCCACAAATTGCAGGAGTCCAGCAAGATTTCAGAATTATAGGACAGAAAATGAGGTGATTCATGGGCTAATAATCCATCAGACTTCAACAATCTAAATGATGAGGGAAAGGTAGATGATTGCTACAGTTTGCAGGAAATAAATCTGACAAGAGCCAATCTGGAAGATTCCTTGATATCCTATTTGATGATTCAAAACAGAGTTAGTGCTGAGTCAGAAAGAAGCAGGGCCGCACGGTGGCCTAGTGGTTACCTCTGTTGCCTATGGCGCTGAGGACCTGGGTTCAATCCCGGCTCTGGGTCACTGTCTGTGTGGAATTTGCATATTCTCCCTGTGTCTGTGTGGGCCTAACCCCCATAACCCAATGATGTGCAGGGTAGGTGGATTGGCCACGCTAATTTGCCCCTTAATTGCACAAAAGAATTGGGTACTCTAAATTTTAAAAAAAGAAAGAAGGTAGAATTGGCCAGGATTCATGATTCTGATCTTTACCAAGTAACTCCCGCTGCATGTCTGTCTCTGTGTGGGAACATTGTGAATCAAACAGGGTTAAGTTTTACTTTTCCCCATCAGCTGCTGATACTCCAAGCTCACGTGGTCTTTCTCTCGAGCTGGGTCATTCTTGTTGGATAATTTTCCTTTATCAGTATTTTGTACATTGGAATAAATTGGAAAGAGTGCTGCACTGTCAGAGGGTCAGTACTGAGGGAGTGCTGCACTGTCAGAGGGTTAGTACGGAGGGAGCGCTGCACTGTCAGAGGGTCAGTACTGAGAGAGTGCTGCGCTGTCAGAGGATCAGTGCTGAGGGAGTGCTGAACTTTCAGAGGGTCTGTACTGAGGGAGTGTGCAACGGTCAGTGGGTCTGTACTGAGGAAGCGCTGCACTGTCATTGGGTCAGTACTGAGGGAGTGCTGCACTGTCATTGGGTCAGTACCTAGGGAGCGCTGCACTGTCATTGGGTCAGTACTGAGGGAGTGTGGAAAGGTCAGAGGATCAGTACTAAGAGAGTGCTGCGCTGTCAGAGGGTCAGTAGTAAGGGAGTGCTGCATTATCAGAGGGTCAGTAGTGAGGGAGTGCTGCACTGTCAGAGGCTCAGTAGTCAGGAAGCACTGCACTGTAAGATGGTCCGTAGTGAGGGAGTGCTGCACTGTCTGAAGGTCAGTGCTGAGGGAGTGCAGCACTGTCAGAGAGTCAGTATTGAGGGGGCGCTGCACTGTCAGAGGGTCAGTATTGAGGGAGTGCTGCAATATCAGAGGGCCAGTACTGAGGGAGCGCTGCACTGTCAGAGGTTCAGTACTGAGGGAGCGCTGCACTGTCATTGGGTCAGAACTGAGGGAGTGTGGAACGGTCAGAGGGTCAGTACTGAGGGAGTGCTGCACTGTCATTGGGTCAGTACTGAGGGAGTGTGGAATGGTCAGAGAGTCAGTACTGAGGGAGCGCTGCACTATCAGAGGGTCAGTACTAAGGGAGTGCTGCGCTGTCAGAGGGTCAGTGCTGAGGGAGTACTGCACTGTCAGAGGGTCTATAGTGAGGGAGTGCTGCACTGTCAGAGGGTCTGTACTGAAGGAGTGGCGCACCGTCAGACGGTCAGTATTGAGGGAGCGCTGCACTGTCAGAGGGTCAGTACTGAAAGAGCGCTGCACTGTCAGAGGGTCAGTACTGAGGGAGTGCTGCACTGTCGGAGGATCAGTACTGAGGGAGTGCTGCACTGTCAGAGTTATGGGTGGGGAAGGGGTACGGGCAGCAGGAGTGGGTTGAGCAGGGGAATGGTATGGGCTGGGGGATGGGTATTGGCAGGATAAGGGTAGCAGGAGGGATATGGGCAGGGGGAGGGGTATTGGCAGGGGGGTATGGGCTGAGGAAGGCTATGGGCAGGGGCAGGGTGTGGGCAAGGTGTGGGGTATGGGCAGGGGAGGGGTATTGCAGGCGACGGATATGGGCAGGGGAGGGGAATGAGTACGGGGAAGGATATGGGCAGGGAAAGGGTACGGTCAGGGGGAGGGGAATGGGCAAGAGGTAATGGGGACAGGACTAAGATCTGGAAGGCAGCCATGAGTGCTTGCGCCTCAACCCTTGATGCCAATGATGAGTCTAAAGACCGGCTTCTACACACTGGACATAGCACTCTCCAAAATTCCCAAGGACGATAAGACCATCCTCCTTGGGCGGCACGACAATGGTTAGCACTGCTATCTCTCAGCGCCAGGGTCTCAGGTTCGATTCCTACCTTAGGTCAGTAACTCTGCAGGGTATGCACATTCTCCCCGTTTCTGAGTGGGTTTCCTCAGGGTGCTCTAGTTTCTTCCCACAGTCCAAAGATGGGCATGTTAGGTGGATTGGCCTTGTTAAATTATCCCTTAGTGTCCATGGATGTGCAGGTTAGATCGATTGACCATGCTAAATTGCCCTTTAGTGTCAGGGATGTGCAGGTTAGGCTATGGGGATAGAACAAGGTGGAACCTCTTTCAGAGGGTCAGTGCAGACTTGATAGGCCAAATGGCCTCTTTCTGCACTTTAGGAATTCTATAATTCTAAGACTTCAACATCTGGCTGTAAAGGACTCACAATTCAGGAGAAGAACCATCGGAATGGAAGGAGTTGGGAATTGCAACTCCAACAGGGTTCTCCTGCTCGCCAAATTTGCGGAACACTAGCGTGTCATCATTAACACACTGTTCTGCCAAAAAGTCAAGTTCAAGGTTTCCCCGAGACGTCCACAATCATTGCACCAACACATCATTGACTTTGTCATCGTTCGCTTCCAAGACCAAAACAATGCCCTCACCACCAAAGCACGGACCAGTGCAGATGCTTGCTGGTCAGACCACCGGCCCATTCACTCCTCTATGTTCATCAAACTCCACCAGAAGTAGCTGAAGAAGAAGAAATAGCTCAGAAAAAAGATCAACATTGAGCGGCTTGCTAGAGCCAAGCCTGCGAGTGAATTTCCAACAATGTCTGTGCCAAAATCTCCAAGGTGTCCATTCTAACGGGATGGAGGAAAACTGGAAAGAGCTGAAGATTGCCATCATCTCAAGCTGTGAAGAAACCATCGGCTACAAGACCAGGAAACACCAAGACTGCATCAATGAGAATAACCGCACCATCCAAGACCTCATCGATAAGAAGAGGAAAGCTATCCACGCCTGGCAAAATGATACAACCAGAAAGACAAAGAGGACAGCTGATCAATTAGCCACTGCAGAGGTACAAAGAACAACTCGGGGAAATCTAGAACCAACAGTGGACTGAGAAAGCTAAGGAGCTGCAACTCCTGGCTGACAGGCACGACACCCAGGGCTTCTTCAGTGCCACCGAAGCATGATATGGACCAGTTTCCTTTGCCTTAAACCAGTACAGAGTAGTGTCAAACCCTCTTGAGAGACAGAGAAAACATCAGCCTTCAATGCAAAGAAGACTTCAAAGAACTCCTAAACTGTGATACAATCCTAGATGAGGACTGCCCGAGGGAATGCCGCAGGCCCTGGAGTCCCAATGCAAGTGAAGCAATAATTTGAATGTTTTCCTGACCTCATTGGCTCGCGCCTGCTCCAATGACTGACAGGCACCAGATTTGAAAGGAAAACATTTAAAATAATGTTTATTTATAATAGGAGAAGAGATAAACATGTAATGGAAACAATGAACAATGATCTACTAATCTAACTATTCCCCAAACCCCGTCCCACCCTACACCCAGACACACACAAGACAAGCATATAATGGAGGGGTAGGAAAGGTTTAAAAATGACAGGAATTAAAAGGGCTGAGAAGAATCTTTGCTGCTGAGGTGGTAGTCTTTGCAGTCGGTGATCTTGAAATCATCAGTTTACTTGGATCTTCTAGCGATTGTCTCCAACTAGAATTCTCAGGCTGTAAGGTTTCCTCTGGGAAGTTACTTTCACTTTCAATGACCTGGGCTTTCACAGAGAAGGTTCCCCGCTGGTCTGTACAATTCTTACTTGCATCCACCAGATAGACCATCAACCTCACGGAGTCAAGCTGAAGTTCTCACAATGAGAATTTACAGGAGGGTTTTCTGTCCACTCTGCCTCGAGAAAGCGTGTCTGCTCTTTCTGCAGATCAAGATTAACTGCAGTGAAGAGAAAGTAAAAGACCCTTTCCGCCGGGCCTCTACAGATCTCAGGGGACAGCTATCAGAACTGTGCCCTCACCAGCCTTCCAAACAGAGGTTAGGCTTTCACAGTTTAATCTGGAGATTGTTTGCAGCCTATTGATCAGAGGTGAAACTTTCACAGGTATGTAGGGTTCAGGTACAATCTTACTAGCTTGGTGGGGAGGGTGAAAGCGGATCTGGCAAGGTGGGATGGTCTTCCTCTGTCATGGCAGGTCAGGTACAGGTTTATATCTCAATGCTGCCGAATTTACGACCAAAGTCATTTTTTAAGGAGGTGGATAAGTTGATCACCTCGTTTATTTGGGAGGGGGAAGGTAGCCAGGGTTAGGAAGGTAGTTCTGCAGGCAGGGGGTTTGGTTCTCCCCAATCTATTATACTATTATTGGGTGGTGAATGCCAAAATGGTGCAGAGATGGGTGGGGGGGTGGGAGTGGGGGGTGCGTGGGGGGCGGAGGGGGGAAGTCCCGGGGGGGTGGGGGGGTGTCCCAGTGGGTTAGAATGGAGGAGAATATGTGCAGGAGGTCAGGGCTGAGGGCATTGGCAACAGTGGTGCTCCCAATGGGCCAAAGGTCCAGTGATGGTGGCAACGCTGAAGATTTGAGACAGTTGATGCAGCATTTTAAGCTGTGGGCGGGGTCGAGGGAGTTGCCGATTAGGGGGGAACCATAGGTTTGAGCCAGGGAAGATGGAAGGGAAATTTCAGAGATGGGAGGAGAGGGGAGTTAGGGTATTAAAGGCCTATTCCTGAGAGGTGGTTTTGCGAGGCTGGAGGAGTTGTGGGGGGGGCGGGGATATGTACTGGGGCAAGAGGAAGGGTTTAGGTACCTGCAGTTTTGGGGCATTGCTTGGCAGGAAGCTCGGAGCTTCCAAATGGCACCGGCCCTCTCGTTGTTGGATGAGGTATTGACGGCAGGGGAAATGGAGAGGGGGTGTGGTGTCAGCAATCTACGGGAGGATTTTGGGGAAGGATGGGGTATTCTTGGAAGGGATTAAAATTAAGTGGGAGGAGGAGTTGCGGGAGGTTGTAGAAGACGGTCTGTGGTGTGAGGTGCTCTGGAGGGTGAACGCCTCAACCTCGTGTGCGAGGTTGGAGCTGATGCAGTTGAAGGTGGTGTGTAGGGTGCACCTCACGAGGGCGAGGATGTGCCGATGAAAAGGAAAGACCAGAGAGGCAGGATTCGGAACCCTGGATGACCAGGGAAATTGCGAGGCTATTCAAAAAGAGAAAGGATGCATACGTGAGGTCCAGGCAACTAAAAACAGACGAAGCGCTTGAAGAATACAGGAAAGTAGAAAAGAGCTGAAACAGGGTGTTAGAGGTCATAAAGGGGTCACAAAATGTCCTTGGCAGACAGGGTTAAGGAGAATTCCAAGGCATTTTATACGTATATTAGGAACAAGTAGATAGCTAGAGAAAGAGTTGATCCACTCAAGCACAAAGGAGGGAAATAATGCGTAGAACCAAAGGAAGTGGGTGAGATCCTTAATGAGTATTTTGCATTGGTATTCACAAAGGAGAGGGAAACGTTGATTGGTGGTGTCTCAGAGGGATAGGTAAACATTAGAACAGGCTGTTATTACGAGGGAGGAAGTGTTAGGAGTGTTAAAATGCATTATGAATTGGTAGACAATTCCCCAGGGCCAGATGGCATCTATTCCAGATTTCTGAGGGAAACAAGAGCTGATATCGCTGAGCCTCTGACAGAAATCTTTGTGTCCTCATAGGCCACAGGTAAAATCCCAGAGGATTGGAGGATAGCCAATGTTGTCCCATTATTGATGATGGGTAGCAAAGATAACCCAAGTAATTATAGGCCAGTGAGCTTGAGGTCAGTGTTAGTGAAAGTGTTGGAAAAGATTCTCAGATCTATGCACATTTGGAAGTGAATGGTCTTATTAGTGACAGACAGCATGGTTTTGTACGAGGGAAGTCATGTCTCACTAACTTAATTGAGTTTTTTTGAGGAAGTGACAAAAATGATTGGCGAGGAAAGGGCTGTGGATGTTGTTGACATGGACTTTAGTTAAAGCATTTGACAAGGTCTCTAATGCAGGTTGGTGCAAAAGATTAGATCTTTTTACACAGAGGGTGGTGATGGCCTGGAATGCACTGCCACGTGAGGTGGTTGAGGCAGATATATTAGTGACCTTGAAGGTTTATCTGGATAGAGTATAGAAGGATACAGGTGGTTGGTCGAACTAGGAGGCGTGATCGGCGCAGGCTGTGAAGGCCGAAAGGCCTGTTCCTGTGCTGTATTGTTCTTTGTCTATCCAGTCAATGATTTGACTTGAACATTCTCTTCGTGTTTTCAAATCCCTCCATAGCTTTTCCCTTCCCAATGTGTAATCTCCTCGGCGATATCTGCATACCTCTAATTCAGGAACCTTGTGCATCCCTGATTTTAATTGTCCCACAATCAGTGGCCGAGCTTTCAGTTGCTTCAATCCGAAGCTCTGGAATTCCATTCCCATACACCTCTCTGCCACACGGCCTCACCCCTTAATAACCCACCTCTTTGACCAAACTGCTCCCTGACCTAATGTCACCTGATGTGGCTGGGTATCGTGTTTTATTTTGTCGTGCTCCTGTCAAGCACAATGGAGCATTAGGTTACATTAAAGGTGCTTTATAAATGAGGGCAGCACGGTAGCATTGTGGATACCACAATTGCTTCACAGCTCCAGGGTCCCAGGTTCGATTCCGGCTTGGGTCACTGTCTGTGCGGAGTCTGCACATCCTCCCTGTGTGTGCGTGAGTTTTCTCCGGGTGCTTCGGTTTCCTCCCACAGTCCAAAGATATGCAGGTTAGGTGGATTGGCCGTGATAAATTTCCCTTAGTGTCCAAAATTGCCCTTAGTGTTGGGTTGGGTTACTGGATTATGGGATAGGGTGGAGGTGTTGACCTTGGGTAGGGTGCTCTTTCCAAAAGCCGGTGCAGACTCGATGGGCCGAATGGCCTCCTTCTGCACTGTAAATTCTATGAAAAAAAAGTATTAAAGTTGTTGTTGCCACTTAGATCAGCACAGAATAAGAATGAATGTTCTGGTTTAGCACACTGGGCTAAATCGCTGGCTTTGAAAGCAGACCAAGGCAGGCCAGCAGCACGGTTCAATTCCCACACTAGCCTCCCTGAACAGGCGCCTGAATGTGGCAACTAAAGCTTTTCACAGTAATTTCATTGAAGCCTACTTGTGACAAGCGATTTTCATTTCATACCGTTCCAACTGCAGACCAGCCAATATCAGTGAGGTCTTGTGTTACTCTGCTGGGATTAACAGATTCCTGTTGGTTTTATGTTTTTATAAAATCAATAAAATTTATAAAAATTATAAATATGTCGCTGTAAAGTTTATAAAAATTATAAAATCAATAAAATTTATAAAATCAAGTTTATAAAATTTATAAAATCACCCCCTTCCCGTCCCCACCCCCTCCCCTCCCCATCCCTCCCTCCCAATCCCCATCCACCCATCCCCACCCCCTCCCCTCCCCATCCCCCCTCCCAATCCCCATCCACCCATCCCCACCCCCTCCCCTCCCCCTCCCCATCCCTCCCTCCCCATCCCCATCTCCCCACCCACCCCGTCCCCACCCCCTCCCCTCCCCATCCCCACCTCCCCATCCCTATTCCTCCCATCCCCACCCCTCTCTTCCCCTCCCCCCTCCCCACCCCCCTCCCCTTCCCCATCCCTCCACCCACACCCTCCCCATCCCCCGCATCTCCACCCCTCGCCTCCCCTTCCCCCCTTCCCATCCCCACCCCCTGCCCACCCCCTCCCCTCCCCATCCCCATCACCCCTCCCCATCGCCATTCCCCGACCCACCCCTCCTCATCCCTCTCCCCATTCCCCCATCTCCCTCCCCATCCCCACCCCCTCCCCTCCCCATCCCCATCCCCCCACCCACCCCCTCCTCATCCCCACACCTCCAGAAGCTGGGAGAAAGGATGGGCAGAAGGTGGAGACAGTCATGGGCCGGGGCCCCCACGCCGGAGTCCGCATATCGACCCGATACTCTGCCCCACCCCCTCCCATTCACCCAACATTCCACCCATTTCCACCTCGGCCAGCCCAATGGTTCAGTGGAACAGAGTGATGGAATGGCCAGCTCACCTGCAGGAATCACCCATTGTGGATGGTGGAAAAAGCTAACATGGTATGGCAGTCAACACCGTTGTATTATATTGTATATACTGGTATTACTGTAAGGCCCCTGTACTACAGATATGGGTGTAGATCCCTGCCTGCTGGCTCCGCCCAGTAGGCGGAGTATAAATGTGTGTGCTCTCCGAACAGCAGCCATTTCGCCAGATGTTGTAGGAGACCACACATCTCTGTAATAAAGACTCTATTACATTCTATTCTCGTTTCGTCGTAATTGATAGTGCATCAATTTATTACTCAGAGACTTTTCAAAGATGGACCTCTGCATCAACCGGATCGCCTGCAGATGAATCTTCAAGCAGACAACGCCAAAAAGGACTTTGAACATTGGCTAGCTTGCTTTGAAGCATACATCGGGTTTGCGACAGACTCAACCTCAGAGGCACAGAAGCTCCAGATTCTGTACACGCGGCTAAGCTCCAACATCTGTCCCCTCGTCCAGGATGTGCCGACCTACGCAGAGGCCATGGCACTACTGAAGGAGAATTACGCTCAGCAGACCAACAAAATCTATGCCAGGCACCTCCTGTCCACACGGCATCAACTTCCCGGTGAGTCTGTGGAAAATATCTGACGTGCCTGCTTGCCCTGGTGAGAGACTGTGATTGCCAGGCAGTTTCGGCCTCAGAACATTCGAACCTGCTAATGTGAGACGTGTTCGTTACGGGCATAGGGTCTGACTACATCCGGCAGCGCCTCTGAGAAGGGGCCACGCTTGACCTCGCGGCGACCAAGAAACTAGCGCTTTCGCTCATAGTCGCCTCACGCAACATACAAACTTATGCCCACGCAAGGACCATCCATCCTGTGCATCATGGACCCCGCCAGCGGCCACCCCATCATGGACTCGATCAGCGACCGCCCCAAGCCAACCAACCCCGGGGGACTCAAGTGCTACTTCTGCGGCCAGTCAAAACACCGGGCAGCGCTGCCTAGCGCGGAGCATAGTCTGCAAGGCCTGTGGCAAGAAAGGACATTTTGCTGCAGTGTGCCAGGCCCGCTCAATCGCCGCTATTGTCCCTGCGCTCCTCACTGCGGCCAGTGGGCGCTACCATCTTCCTCTCCTCAGACCACGTGCGGCCCGTGGGTGACACCATCTTGCTCCACCCACAACACGTGTGGCCCGTGGGCGCTGCCGTCTTGCTTGCCTCAGAATCAATGGGCCCCGCCGCCATCTTGCCTGCCCCAGGACACGTGCGGCCCGTAGGCGCCACCAGCTTACCTGCCTCAGGGACCCTGCCCATCGGGCACCTCATCGGGCCGCTCATCGCTGGCAACCGCCGATGACCAGTTACGTCTCGCCTCCGACCCAATCGACCAGTCTCGACAACACAACCTCGCGACTGCGTCAACAAAGGTGAAGGTCGACGGGCACGAGATATCCTGCCTTCTGGACTCTGGGAGCACTGAGAGCTTCAACCACCCTGATATGGTAAGGTGCTGCTCCCTCGCGATACACCCCGTTAACTAAAGAATCTCCCTGGCCTCCGGATCCCACTCTGTGGCAATCCGGGGGTATTGCATCGCCACCCTCACCATCCAGGGAGTAGAATTCAGCGGCTTCCGGCTCTACATCCTCCCCAACCTCTGCGCTGCCTTGCTACTCGGCCTGGACTTCCAGTGCAACCTCCAGAGCCTAACCCTGAAATTTGGCGGGCCCCTGCCACCCCTTACTGTTTGCGGCCTCACGACCCTTAAGGTTGACCTGCCTTCCCTGTTTACAAACCTCACCCCAGATTGCAAACTCATCGCCACCAGGAGCAGACAGTACAGCTCCCAGGGCAGGACCTTCATCAGGTTCCCTTAAGGTTCCTTAAGGTTCCCTTCGGCGTCGCCAACGGGGTCTTGGTCTTCCAACGGCAGATGGACCGAATGGTTGACCGGTATTGACTGGGGGCCACCTTCCCATACGTGGACAATGTCACCATCTGCGAGTATTCCCGATTCCCCTTCGCCGTCCAGTGCCCCGATATAACATCTGCCACCGTCATCAAAGCCCTTCACACAATCTTCGCGCTGTTCAGCTTCCCCGCCTACATCCACAACGTAATTTATGAGCGATGATCTACGCCAGTTCCTGCTCAATAGGGGCATTGTCTCGAGGCTGGATAACCAGCTACAACCCCCGGGGAAACGGGCAGGTGGAGCGTTAGAATGGGACGGTCTGGAAGGCGGTCCAGCTGGCCCTACGGTCCAGAAATCTCCCGGCCTCCCGCTGACAGGAGGTCCTCCCCGACGAACTTCACTCCATTCGGTCGCTCCTGTGTACTGTGACTAACAAAACCTCAGGAAGTCCACCTCCGGGGTTTCGCTCCCAACGTAGCTGGCAGCTCCAGGACCCGTTCTCCTCTGCAAGCACGTGTGGCTCCACAAGGCGGACCAGTCGGTTGAGAGGGTATGGCTACTCCACGCTAACCCGCAGTACGCCTATGTAGCATACCCCGACGACCGCTAAAACACAGTCTCCCTCAGGGACCTGGCACCAGCTGGGTCCCCACACACCCCTCCTCTCTGCCCCGGTGCCACCCTCCCTCCCCCCAGCGCACCCCACCGCATCCCCCCTTGGACCCACCCGGGGATGAAGAGGATGTTGACACGCTCCTGGAGTCACCGAAGACCAAGCCGACGCCTGAGTCGCCACCAGCACTGCGGCGCTCTCGACAACAGATCAAGGTGCCCGATCGTCTAAATTTGTAACCTTCTCTGTAATTTTAAACCCAATCTGTGTGTAAATAGTTATTCCACCACCGCCGCTGGACTCATTTTTAACAGGGGGTGAACGTGATAGTCACCAGTGTTGTATTATATTGTATATACTGGTATTACGGTAAGGCCCCTTTACTACAGGTACGGGGGTAGATCCCTGCTTGCTGGCTCCGCCGAGTAGGCAGAGTATAAATGTGTGTGCTCGCCGAACAGCAGCCATTTCGCCAGCTGCTGTAGGAGGCCACACATCTCTGTGTAATAAAGCCTCGATTACATTCTACTCTCGTCTCGTCGTAATTGATAGTACATCACATGGGTAGGTATCAGACTTGTCAAATGTCATCATCATCCTCCATCCCATGGACCAGACCTGCTGTAACTGCATTCACATCAACAGGTAGGGGTCATGGAATGGTTGCAGGCGGCGGGATAGGGAGGTATGGTGTAGGATGCGTGGTCATGGGAGGGGCTGGTCGGCCATGGAATGGGGGGTAATGGGGGTCGGCCAGGCCCCCTAATCAGTGAACCTAGAGGTGACTAGAGTGTTCTGTGCGCACCGTTCGTGGTGCACACATTTTGCGGCCTCCTGTGTCTGCCCGGGCCCCATGTCCTGCCTATCCCATCTATCCTCCTTGTTGGATGAGGCCTGGCTTTCATTCCCCTCCTCCAGCACATAGGCCCTCTGTTGCACAATGTTGTGGAGGATGCATCAGGCCACCACAATGTGGGAGACTCTCTTCGCACTATACTGGAAGGCCCCTCCTGTGTGGTCCATGCAACTAAACTGCATCTTCAGGATGCCTAGACACCGCTCAATCACACCCATGGTCGCGTCATATCCGTCAGTGCAGTGTGTTCCGGATAGACGTCATGAGGCATGACCACAGAGGATAACCCCTATCACCCAACAGCCAACCCCTCATCTGAGAGTGTGCCTCGAAGGTATCAGGAACCATGGGCGCAATTCTCCGCACACCACGGCGGGTGGGAGAATCGTGGGAGGGCCGGGCGACTCGTTTCACACCCCCTGGTGCCCCCCGTGATTCTCCCACCTTCCGCTCGGAAGAATCGCCGCTCGCCGTTTATCACAGCGACCGGCCCGGATGGGCTGAGCGGCCTGCCGTTCGCGACCGTTTCTCGATGGCGGCAACCACACCTGGTCGCTGCCGTCGTGAACATGGGCGCCAAATGCTGGTTTGAGGCTTGTGGGGGCGGAGAGGGGAATGAGCACCACGGCCGTCGTGTCATTCTAGGCGCGCCGCCTTGACACAAGTGTCAAGGCCCAGGCACCGAGAATAATGGAGCACCGCTCGTAGCCCCACGGGTGGGGGTGAATACGGTGAGAGGATCGGCCTCCGAGGCCATCGTGAAACTCGGCCGAGTTCACGACGGCCATCCCGATTTTTCCCGGGAGCGGAGAATTCCGCCCCATCCGTGTTGCAGGATGAAGGCATCGTGCACACTGACTGGGTATTGGACGCAGGCGGGTATGATGTGCAGCTCATGGTCACACACCAGCTGTACATTCATCAAGTGATTTCGGTTTGTGAACTCTGGCCTGTCATGGGCTGGTGCTCATGGTGGCCCCTGGCCGTTTTCAGGCTGATGTATTGCGCTGACCGGGCATACAGGGTCTCGGTGATGGTGATGGTGTGGATGTACCTATGCATCAAGGTCTGTGAGATTCCCGACAGGTCCACATTCCTGTGCCTGGAAGGACTCAGTGGCATAGAAGTTCAGGTTAACCATCACCTTGATGGCCACCGGTCAGATGCGGCACTTCCTTCCCACCTCCTCCTCAGCCTGTTGAGCGGCCAGTTCTCCGTCCTCACTGGCTGCCTTCTGTTCATCAATGCCGGGCTCCATCGCTGCAGGGTCCTCCCTGAGCAGCTCCTGCTCGATCAGCCTTAGTACATCCCACAGGGATGTGGCGGCCAGGATGAAGGCCACCATTCCTTATTGGATTGCGAAGTCCATTATCTGCAGGGGGTGAAAGGAAGCCATCTTCTCATGGTACATACCCCAGTGCCCAGCCAGGTCCAACGGGCTACACAGTGGCCCTGGCCAGCTCTGCAGCACCTGCCCCTTATGTCCCTCTCCCCGTCACTACCTCCCCCATGTCCACACCCACCCCCAGCCATTTCCCCTGACCACATCGGTGCCCTGAAACTGTCCCTGCTGACAAGCACCCGTCCCTGCCAGCAGGGATACTGGTGGTTAGTCTTACCCTTGCCGGCGGTGCGTTCTACCGCACATTCCCACACTGGCACCCTCCCTTCCCCACACAGCCTTCACCACAGGTCCTCACCCCTACCTGCTCCTTTTCTCCGCCCTCCCTTGTCCTGCCTCCACTGCATCCTTCCATGCAGCTATCTGTGCTTCTACCAGTTTGGGGAGGAGCTTTCATCTGAGCAATATTCTTATAATGCTGTGGAGGATGGTAAAAAGTTTGGTAAACTGTCTGCCAAAATCATATTTGCACAATGGTGTAAAAGCTATAACCAATTTATTGTGCTTCTTCAACATTGAGATGAAATACAGAAGCATTAACTTTTATTCCTTAATAAATCTATTTTAAATTGGATAAATGAAAGTGGAAGTATTTAGGCAATTCCCCTGGATACTTTAAGTGCTAAAGAGTCTCTGAGGTGGACAAGAGAGAATCGTAAGCTGAAAACTAGTTTAGTTTGTCTTTAGCATTTTGGTAATGCAATGGGCAGGTCGCATTGTCCTCCTGCCGGACACATGAGCTGGGATTCTCCAAAATCCCGGCTAAGTGTTGACGCCAGCGTAAACACCGGAGTGTTTCACGCCAGCGTCAATGGGTCTCTTGATTCATGATTCATAGGCCCACAGGGGGCTAGCATGGTGCCGGAGTGCGACACGCAGCTCCGGCGCTGGTACGTGACCCTGCACTGTCGGCACGGGTCCGTGCATGTGCTTGGCGGCCGATTTTGTACCGGCACATGCACGTGGCACCCGTTTCCATGCCAGAGCCGCGCAACATGGCGTAGCATCACAGTGGCCTGGCACAGAAGAAGGCAGGCCACCCCCCGGATCGCGGGCCTGGCCATCATGGAGGCCCCCCCCTGAGTCTGATCCCCTGCCCCCCCCCCCCCACCAGGATGGCCAGTACAGCCATGGGTCCAAGCTCCCGCCAGGTGGAAACAGGTTGGAATTACGCCGATGGAACTTGGCGAGAACTCGGCCGGTCAATCGCGGAGAATCGCCGCGGGGGCCATTTGCAACAGCCCCCGACGGGTGCCGTGTCGAGCGCGTGATTGCAACTGCCGTCGCTTCTCCAGTCATCGGAGAATTGCTTCCCACCGTTGGAGCAGCTCAGTGACCGCGGGCTCAGTGAATCCTGGACATGACTTCCGAAACAAGGGCTCCACTCCAAGCCCCGCAGTGGCAAACGATCACAAGGACGGCTGAGGAAACAAGGACAATCTGAAAGCATCCCAAAGTAAATGAAACACCCCCATCGACAGGTGGGAATCACTTGCCTTAGAACGCAGAGACTGGAGAAGAAGCATCCGCGAAGGTGCCAATCACCTCGAGTGTCACAGGGAGACTAAACATAAACAGTGGAAAGAGAGCGCAGAATCCAGAGCTTTCCACCCACTGAAGTCAAACACCATCTGTCAAACCTGTGGATCCAGGATTGGGCTATTCAGCCACTGCAAAAACCACCTCTCTGGAGTGGAAGCAAGTTATCCTCGAAGCTGAGGGACTGCCCAAGAGCAAGAAGAAAAGGTTGAAGCTTGGTCGAGGATTGTTAAAAGCTGATTTTCATTTAAATTGCTTGATAGCTGCATTATCGTGCCCCTAGAATGGGTGAGGTTTTGAAGGGTCGTGTAACCTAATTAGCCAGTCGGGCTGCAGTGCGTGAGCTTTCCTGGGCAGAATTGATCCCAAAGCTGTAGAAGTTGGTAGCACATCCTAGCACTCTGTATAAAGTTATAGTCATTTCAACATGATTGAATGGTGGAGCAGACGCGGTGGCCAAATGGCCTAATTCTGCTCCTTTGTCTTATGGTCTTAAAATTCAGGCTGTTGACCATTTTAATCGTCAATGAACCAGATCACACAATGGAAATATTCCTGACTTCCCACATAGGGCATGGGGAGCACACTGCGGCTTGGAACTCTCCTGCCATAACTTACCCCTAGAAATTAAACCTGCTTTATATCAGATTATATCCAGCTCTCTCGGCCCTTCTTCCCTGGTCTTTGTTACGGCAGAATAGAGCACTTACAAACTATAAACCACAAAAGACATTACAGACTATAAGTGATAAAAGAGTAAATATTAACCCAAACTTACCCACTACATTCCAATTAGCTCTCTCTCTCTTGTACCTCTACTACTGCAGCAGGGCAAGACCACTCTCTGAAGATTAAAAAGTTAGAAAGCAAAGAAAAACCAGCAGCATTTTCCCCTCTGCACCAAATTCCCATTGGGCTCCAAATTCCCAATACCCACATTCATTCTGGCCGTGTGAACTCAAGATGTTCTCTCTCCTACTGCTTGGGCGCAAAGCTCACTGATAACCACCATGTTGTTTCTGAGACTTCACTAGGTGCTGGTATGGAGGATCTATATTTCCCCACGACAGTGACTATGTTTTAAAAGTATTTCATCGCTAGTTGCGCACTTTTGTAGAAGCCAGCTATTTTCTATTGGTAAAAGATAGCAATTTAGCATTGAGCCCCTAGTCTATTAAATACCATTTTAAAACTCACTCATAACCTCAGATCATTTCAAAGCACACATTCAGCATTTCAGAACATAGCTGCAAACAGAACACAGAACAGCAGAATTCCTATGCAGCTACCAAATACAATTCCAAGATAAAGTAACCCAATCATATACTATGATTTAGTATAACTGTGATAGATCGTATGGCAATTTTTTACTTCTTGAATCATCTCCTTTGACTTAACTATTCGCTGTCTTCCTGTCTTTCATATTTCATTTTCTGATTTTGACTTTTTGAAGTTATTGCAAGCTGTTTGCCGTAAGCAAGAAAATCATTTCTGTATTACTTGAAAGTTGAATTGTCTACAAGATTGCTTCTATTGAGTCCTTTGCTAGCTGGACTTATTATAGAATATGACTGTAAATGATTCTCAATTGTAATCAATAAAGACAAATAAACAAATTCTTATTTGCACCTGAGAAGTTTTAATTCAAATGTCTACTGAGTTTTAGTGATCGCAAAATGCCGCTAAATGCGCACGGTCTTATAATCCATCAGACTTCAACAATCTAAATGATGAGGGGAAGGTAGATGATTGCTACAGTTTGCAGGAAATAAATCTGACAAGAGCCAATCTGGAAGATTCCTTGATATCCTATTTGATGATTCAAAACAGAGTTAGTGCTGAGTCAGAAAGAAGCAGGGCCGCACGGTGGCCTAGTGGTTACCTCTGTTGCCTATGGCGCTGAGGACCTGGGTTCAATCCCGGCTCTGGGTCACTGTCTGTGTGGAATTTGCACATTCTCCCTGTGTCTGTGTGGGTCTAACCCCCACAACACAGTGATGTGCAGGGTAGATGGATAAGCCACGCTAATTTGCCCCTTAATTGCACAAAAGAATTGGGTACTCTAAATTTAAAAAAAAGAAAGAAGGTAGAATTGGCCAGGATTCATGATTCTGATCATTACCGAGTAACTCCCGCTGCATGTCTGTCTCTATGTGGGAACATTGTGAATCAAACAGGGTTCAGTTTTACTTTTCCCCATCAGCTGCTGATACTCCAAGCTCACGTGGCCTTTCTCTCGAGCTGGGTCATTCTTGTTGGATTATTTTCCTTTATCAGAATTTTGCACATTAGAATTAATTGGAAAGAGCACTGCACTGTCAGAGGGTCAGTACTGAGGAATCGCTGCACTGTCGGAGGGTCAGTATTGAGGGAGTGCTGCAATGTCAGAGGGTCAGTACTGAGGGAGCGCTGCACTGTCATTAGGTCAGTACTGAGGGAGTCTGGAACGATGAGAGGGTCAGTAGTCAGGAAGCGCTGCACTGTCAGAGGGTCCGTACTGAGGGTGCGCTGCACTGTTTGAGGGTCAGTAGTCAGGAAGCGCTGCACTGTCAGAGGGTCCGTAGTGAGTGAGTGCTGCACTGTCAGAAGGTCAGTGCTGAGGGAGTGCAGCACTGTCAGAGGGTCAGTACTGAGGGGGCGCTGCACTGTCAGAGGGTCAGTACTGAGGGAGTGCTACAATGTCAGAGGGCCAATACTGAGGGAATGCTGAACTGTCAGAGGGTCAGTACTGAGGGAGTGCAGCACAGTCAGAGGGTCAGTACTGAGGGAGCGCTACACTGTCAGAGGGTCAGTACTGAGGGAGCGCTGCACTGTCAGAGGGTCAGTACTAAGGGAGTGCTGCACTGTCAGAGGGTCAGTACTGAGGGAGCGCTGCACTGTCAGAGGGTCAGTACTGAGAGAGCACTGCACTGTCATTGGGTCAGTACTGAGAGAGTGTGGAACGGTCAGAGGATCGGTACTGAGAGAGTGCTGCTCTGTAATTGGTTCAGTACTCAGTGAGCGCTGAACTAACAGTGGGTCAGTCCTGAGGTATCGCTGCACTGTCAGAGGGTCCGTACTGAGTGAGCGCAGCACTGTCAGAGGGTCAGTAGTGAGGGAGTGCTGCACTGTCAGAGGGTCAGTACTCAGGAAGCGCTGCACTGTCAGAGGGTCCGTAGTGAGGGAGTGCTGCACTGTCAGAAGGTCAGTGCTGAGGGAGTGCAGCACTGTCAGAGGGTCAGTACTGAGGGGGCGCTGCACTGTCAGAGGGTCAGTACTAAGGGAGTGCTGCACTGTCAGAGGGTCAGTACTGAGGGAGCGCTGCAATGTCAGAGGGTCAGTACTGAGAGAGCACTGCACTGTCAGAGAGTCAGTACTGAGGGAGTGTGGAATGGTCAGAAGCTTGGTACTGAGGGAGCGCTGCACTGTCATTGGGTCAGTACTGAGAGAGTGTGGAACGGTCAGAGGATCGGTACTGAGAGAGTGCTGCTCTGTCATTGGATCAGTACTGAGTGAGCGCTGAACTAACAGTGGGTCAGTCCTGAAGTATCGCTGCACTGTCGGAGGGTCAGTACTGAGGGAGTGCTGCACTGTCAGAGGGTCAGTACTGAGGGAGTGCTGCACTGTTAGAGGGTCAGTACTGAGGTAGCGCTGCACTGTTATTGGGTCAGTACTGAGGGTGTGCCGCACTGTCAGAGGGTCAGTACTGAGGGAGTGCTGCACTGTTAGAGGGTCAGTACTGAGGGAGCGTTGCACTGTTATTGGGTTAGTACTGAGGGAGTGTGGAACGGTCAGAGGGTCAGTGCTGAGGGAGTGCCGCAGTGTCAGAGGGTCAGTACTGAGGGAGCGCTGTACTGTCATTGGGTCAGTACTGAGGGAAAGCAGCACTGTCAGAGGGTCCGTAGTGAGGGAGTGCTGCACTGTTGGGGTCAGTACTGTGGGAGCGCTGTACTGTCAGAGGGTCAGTACTGAGTGAGCACTGCACTGTCAGTGGGTCAGTCCTGAGGTAACGCTGCACTGTCGGAGGGTCTGTACTGAGGGAGTGCTGAACTGTCAGAGGGTCAGTACTGAGGGAGTGCTGCACTGTTATTGGGTCAGTACTGAGGGAGTGTGGAATGGTCAGAAGCTTGGTACTGAGGGAGCGCTGCACTGTCATTGGGTCAGTACTGAGAGAGTGTGGAACGGTCAGAGGATCGGTACTGAGAGAGTGCTGCTCTGTCATTGGATCAGTACTGAGTGAGCGCTGAACTAACAGTGGGTCAGTCCTGAGGTATCGCTGCACTGTCGGAGGGTCAGTACTGAGGGAGTGCTGCACTGTCAGAGGGTCAGTACTGAGGGTGTGCCGCACTGTCAGAGGGTCAGTACTGAGGGAGTGCTGCACTGTTAGAGGGTCAGTACTGAGGGAGCGTTGCACTGTTATTGGGTTAGTTCTGAGGGAGTGTGGAACGGTCAGAGGGTCAGTGCTGAGGGAGTGCCGCAGTGTCAGAGGGTCAGTACTGAGGGAGCGCTGTACTGTCATTGGGTCAGTACTGAGGGAAGGCAGCACTGTCAGAGGGTCCGTAGTGAGGGAGTGCTGCACTGTCAGAGGGTCAGTACTGAGTGAGCGCTGCACTGTCAGGGGGTCAGTACTGAAGGGGTGCTGCACTGTCAGAGGGTCAGTACTGAGGGAGTGCCGCACCGTCAGACGGTCAGTATTGAGGGAGCGCTGCACTGTCAGAGGGTCAGTACTAAGGGAGTGCTGCACTGTCAGAGGGTCAGTACTGAGGGAGCGCTGCACTGTCAGAGGGTCAGTACTGAGAGAGCACTGCACTGTCATTGGGTCAGTACTGAGAGAGTGTGGAACGGTCAGAGGATCGGTACTGAGAGAGTGCTGCTCTGTAATTGGTTCAGTACTCAGTGAGCGCTGAACTAACAGTGGGTCAGTCCTGAGGTATCGCTGCACTGTCAGAGGGTCCGTACTGAGTGAGCGCAGCACTGTCAGAGGGTCAGTAGTGAGGGAGTGCTGCACTGTCAGAGGGTCAGTACTCAGGAAGCGCTGCACTGTCAGAGGGTCCGTAGTGAGGGAGTGCTGCACTGTCAGAAGGTCAGTGCTGAGGGAGTGCAGCACTGTCAGAGGGTCAGTACTGAGGGGGCGCTGCACTGTCAGAGGGTCAGTACTAAGGGAGTGCTGCACTGTCAGAGGGTCAGTACTGAGGGAGCGCTGCAATGTCAGAGGGTCAGTACTGAGAGAGCACTGCACTGTCAGAGAGTCAGTACTGAGGGAGTGTGGAATGGTCAGAAGCTTGGTACTGAGGGAGCGCTGCACTGTCATTGGGTCAGTACTGAGAGAGTGTGGAACGGTCAGAGGATCGGTACTGAGAGAGTGCTGCTCTGTCATTGGATCAGTACTGAGTGAGCGCTGAACTAACAGTGGGTCAGTCCTGAGGTATCGCTGCACTGTCGGAGGGTCAGTACTGAGGGAGTGCTGCACTGTCAGAGGGTCAGTACTGAGGGAGTGCTGCACTGTTAGAGGGTCAGTACTGAGGTAGCGCTGCACTGTTATTGGGTCAGTACTGAGGGTGTGCCGCACTGTCAGAGGGTCAGTACTGAGGGAGTGCTGCACTGTTAGAGGGTCAGTACTGAGGGAGCGTTGCACTGTTATTGGGTTAGTACTGAGGGAGTGTGGAACGGTCAGAGGGTCAGTGCTGAGGGAGTGCCGCAGTGTCAGAGGGTCAGTACTGAGGGAGCGCTGTACTGTCATTGGGTCAGTACTGAGGGAAAGCAGCACTGTCAGAGGGTCCGTAGTGAGGGAGTGCTGCACTGTTGGGGGTCAGTACTGAGGGAGCGCTGTACTGTCAGAGGGTCAGTACTGAGTGAGCACTGCACTGTCAGGGGGTCAGTACTGAAGGGGTGCTGCACTGTCAGAGGGTCAGTACTGAGGGAGTGCCGCACCGTCAGACGGTCAATATTGAGGGAGCGCTGCACTGTCAGAGGGTCTGTGCTGAGGGAGTGCCACACTGTCAGAGGGTCAGTACTCAGGGAGTGTGGAATGGTCAGAGGCTTGGTACTGAGGGAGCACTGCACTGTCATTGGGTCAGTACTGAGAGAGTGTGGAACGGTCAGAGGATCAGTACTGAGAGAGTGCTGCGCTGTCATTGGATCAGTACTGAGTGAGCGCTGAACTGTCAGTGGGTCAGTCCTGAGGTAACGCTGCACTGTCGGAGGGTCTGTACTGAGGGAGTGCTGAACTGTCAGAGGGTCAGTACTGAGGGAGTGCTGCACTGTGAGAGGGTCAGTACTGAGGGAGCGCTGCACTGTTATTGGGTCAGTACTGAGGGAGTGTGGAATGGTCAGAAGCTTGGTACTGAGGGAGTGCTGCTCTGTCATTGGATCAGTACTGAATAAACGCTGAACTAACAGTGGGTCAGTCCTGAGGTATCGCTGCACTGTCGGAGGGTCAGTACTGAGGGAGTGCTGCACTGTCAGAGGGTCAGTACTGAGGGTGTGCCGCACTGTCAGAGGGTCAGTACTGAGGGAGTGCTGCACTGTTAGAGGGTCAGTACTGAGGGAGCGTTGCACTGTTATTGGGTTAGTTCTGAGGGAGTGTGGAACGGTCAGAGGGTCAGTGCTGAGGGAGTGCCGCAGTGTCAGAGGGTCAGTACTGAGGGAGCGCTGTACTGTCATTGGGTCAGTACTGAGGGAAGGCAGCACTGTCAGAGGGTCCGTAGTGAGGGAGTGCTGCACTGTCAGAGGGTCAGTACTGAGTGAGCGCTGCACTGTCAGGGGGTCAGTACTGAAGGGGTGCTGCACTGTCAGAGGGTCAGTACTGAGGGAGTGCCGCACCGTCAGACGGTCAGTATTGAGGGAGCGCTGCACTGTCAGAGGGTCTGTGCTGAGGGAGTGCCACACTGTCAGAGGGTCAGTACTGAGGGAGTGTGGAATGGTCAGAGGCTTAGTACTGAGGGAGCATGCACTGTCATTGGGTCAGTACTGAGAGAGTGTGGAACGGTCAGAGGATCTGTACTGAGGGAGTGCTGCACTGTTAGTGGGTCAGTACTGAGGGAGCGCTGCACTGTTATTGGATCAGTACTGAGGGTGTGCTGCACTGTCAGTGGGTCAGTACTGAGGGAGTGCCACACTGTCAGAAGGTCAGTACTGAGGGAGCGCTGCACGGTCAGGGGGTCGCGCTGCACTGTAAGAGGGTCAGTACTGAGGGAGTGCCACTCTGTCAGCGGGTCAGTACTGAGGGAGCGCTGCACTGTCAGAGGGTCTGTACTGAGGGAGTGCTGCACTATCGGAGGGTCAGTACTGAGGGTGTGCTGCACTGTCAGAGGGTCAGTACTGAGGGAGTGCTGCACTGTTAGAGTTATGGGCGGGGAAGGGGTAAAGGCAGCAGGATTGGTTTGAGCAGGGGAAGTGTATGGGCTGGGGGATGGGTATTGGCAGGATAAGGGTAGCAGGAGGGATATGGGCAGGGGAGGGGTATTGGCAGGGGAGGGGTATGGGCAGGGGAGGGGTATGGGCAGGGGCGCGGTATGGGCAAGGTGTGGGGTATGGGCAGGGGAGGGGTATTGCAGGCGAGGGATATGGGCAGGGGAGGGGGATGGGTAGGAAGAGGGATATGGGCAGGGGAGGTATATGGACAGGTGAAGCATATGGGCAGGGAAGGGGTATGGGCAGGGGGAGGTGTATTGGCAGGGGAGGTGTATCGGCACGGGAGGGATATGGGCAGAGAAGGGGTATGGGCAGGGTGAGGGGTATTGGCAGGGGAGGGGTATTGGCAAGAGGTAATGGGTCAGGACTGTGTGATCTGGAAGGCAGCCGTGAGTGCTTGCGCCTCAACCCTTGATGCCAATCATGAGTATAAAGACGTCTTCTACACACTGGACACCGCACTCTCCAAAATTCCCAAGGACGATAAGATCATCCTCCTTGGGCGGCATGACAATGGTTAGCACTGCTGTCTCATAGCGCCAGGGTCTCAGGTTCGATTCCGGCCTTGGGTCACTGTCTGTGCGGAGTTTGCACGTTCTCCCCGTGTCTGAGTGGCTTTCCTCCGGGTGCTCTAGTTTCTTCCCACACTCCAAAGATGGGCACGTTAGGTGGATTGGCCTTGCTAAATTATCCCTTAGTGTCCAGGGATGTGCAGGTTAGGTGGATTGACCATGCTAAATTGCCCCTTAGTGTCAGGGATGTGCAGGTTAGGCTATGGGGATAGAACAAGGTTGAACCTCTTTCAGAGGGTCAGTGCAGACTTGACAGGCAAAATGGCCTCTTTCTGCACTGTAGGAATTCTAAGACTTCAACATCAGGCTGTAAAGGACTCACAATTCAGGAAAGCAACTCCAACAGGGTTCTCCTGCTCGCCAAATTTGCGGAACACTAGCGTGTCATCATTAACACACTGTTCCGCCAAAAAGACAAGTTCAAGGTTTCCCCGAGACGTCCACAATCATTGCACCAACACATCATTGACTTTGTCATCGTTCGCTTCCAAGACCAAACCAATGCCCTCACCACCAAAGCACGGACCAGTGCAGATGCTTGCTGGTCAGACCACCAGCCCATTCACTCCTCTATGTTCATCAAACTCCACCAGAAGTAGCTGAAGAAGAAGAAATAGCTCAGAAAAAAGATCAACATTGAGCGGCTTGCTAGAGCCAAGCCTGCGAGTGTATTTCCAACAATGTCTGTGCCAAAATCTCCAAGGTGTCCATTCTAACGGGATGGAGGAAAACTGGAAAGAGCTGAAGATTGCCATCATCTCAAGCTGTGAAGAAACCATCGGCTACAAGACCAGGAAGCACCAAGACTGCATCAATGACAATAACCGCACCATCCAAGACCTCATCGATAAGAAGAGGAAAGCTATCCACGCCTGGCAAAATGATACAACCAGAAAGACAAAGAGGACAGCTGATCAATCAGCCACCGCAGAGGTACAAAGAACAACTTGGGGAAATCTAGAACCAACAGTGGACTGAGAAAGCTAAGGAGCTGCAACTCCTGGCTGACAGGCACGACACCCAGGGCTTCTTCAGTGCCACCGAAGCATGATATGGACCAGTTCCCTATGCCTTAAGCCAGTACAGAGTAGTGTCAAACCCTCTTGAGAGACAGAGAAAACATCAGCCTTCAATGCAAAGAAGACTTCAAAGAACTCCTAAACTGTGATACAATCCTAGATGAGGACTGCCCGAGGAAATGCCGCAGGCCCTGGAGTCCCAATGTAAGTGAAGCAATAATTTGAATGTTTTCCTGACCTCATTGGCTCGCGCCTGCTCCAATGACTGACAGGCACCAGATTTGAAAGGAAAACATTTTTAAAAATGCCCGACCCACCCTACACCCAGACACACACAA
The DNA here is from genome assembly GCF_902713615.1 of Scyliorhinus canicula. NCBI lineage: Eukaryota > Metazoa > Chordata > Chondrichthyes > Carcharhiniformes > Scyliorhinidae > Scyliorhinus > Scyliorhinus canicula. Next base: position 76,061,546 of record NC_052155.1, read on the forward strand.
GACAAGCATATAGTGGAGGGGTAGGAAAGGTTTAAAAATGACAGGAATTAAAAGGGCTGAGAAGAATCTTTGCTGCTGAGGTGGTAGTCTTTGCAGTCGGTGATCTTGAAATCATCAGTTTACTTGGATCTTCTAACGATTGTCTCCAACTAGAACTCTCAGGCTGTAAGGTTTCCTCTGGGAAGTTACTTTCACTTTCAATGACCTGGGATTTCACAGAGAAGGTTCCCCGCTGGTCTGTACAATTCTTACTTGCATCCACCAGATAGACCATCAACCTCACGGAGTCAAACCGAAGTTCTCACAATGAGAATTTACAGGAGGGTTTTCTGTCCACTCTGCCTCTAGAAAGCGTGTCTGCTCTTTCTGCAGATCAAGATTAACTGCAGTGAAGAGAAAGTAAAAGACCCTTTCCGCCGGGCCTCTACAGATCTCAGGGGACAGCTATCAGCACTGTGCCTTCACCAGCCTTCCTAACAGAGGTTAGACTTTCACAGTTTAATCTGGAGATTGTTTGCAGCCTATTGATCAGAGGTTAAACTTTCACAGGTATGTAGGGTTCGGGTACACTCTTACTAGCTTGGTGGGGAGGGTGAAAGCGGATCTGGCATGGTGGGATGGTCTTCCTCTGTCATGGTAGGTCAGGTACAGGTTTATATCTCAATGCTGCCGATTTTACGGCCAAAGGCATTTTTTAAGGAGGTGGATAAGTTGATCACCTTGTTTATTTGGGAGGGGGAAGGTAGCCAGGGTTAGGAAGGTAGTTCTGCATGCAGGGGGTTTGGCTCTCCCCAATCTATTATACTATTATTGGGTGGTGAATGCCAAAAAGGTACGGAGTTGGGTGGGGGGGGGGGGGGGGGGGAGCGGCTGGGGGGGGGGGGGGGGGGGGGGGGGGTAGGGGGTGCACGGGGGGAGGAGGGAGGAAGTCCCGGGGCGGGGTGGTGGGGGGTGTCCCAGTGGGTTAGAATGGAGGAGAATCTGTTCAGGAGGTCAGGGCTGAGGGCATTGGCAACAGTGCTGCTCCCAATGGCCCAAAAGTCCAGTAGTGGTGGCAACGCTGAAGATTTGAGACAGTTGAGGCAGCATTTTAAACTGTGGGCGGGGTCGAGGGAATTGCCGATTAGGGGGGAACCAGAGGTTTGAGCCAGGGAAGTTGGAAGGGAGATTTCAGAGATGGGAGGAGAGGGGAGTTAGGGTATTTAAGGCCTATTCCTGAGAGGTGATTTTGCGAGGCTGGAGGAGTTGGGGGGACAATATGTACTGGGGCAAGAGGAAGGGTTTAGGTACCTGCAGTTTTGGGGCATTGCTTGGCAGGAAGCTCGGAGCTTCCAGATAGCACCGGCCCTCTCGTTGTTGGAAGAGGTATTGACGGCAGGGGAAATGGAGAGGGGGTGTGGTGTCAGCATTCTACGTGAGGATTTTGGGGAAGGATGGGGTATCCTTGGAGGGGATTAAAATTAAGTGGGAGGAGGAGTTACGGGAGGTTGTAAAAGACGGTCTGTGGTGTGAGGTGCTCTGGAGGGTGAACGCCTCAACCTCGTGTGCGAGGTTGGAGCTGATGCAGTTGAAGGTGGTGTATAGGGCGCACCTCACGAGGGTGAGGATGTGCCAATGAAAAGGAAAGACCAGAGAGGCAGGATTCGGAACCCTGGATGACCAGGGAAATTGCGAGGCTATTCAAAAAGAGAAAGGATGCATACGTGAGGTCCAGGCAACTAAAAACAGATGAAGCACTTGAAGAATACAGGAAAGTAGAAAAGAGCTGAAACAGGGTGTTAGAGGGTGTTAGAGGGCATAAAGGGGTCACAAAATGTCCTTGGCAGACAGGGTTAAGGAGAATTCCAAGGCATTTTATACGTATATTAGGAACAAGTAGATAGCTAGAGAAAGAGTTGATCCACTCAAGGACAAAGGAGGGAAATTATGCGTAGAACCAAAGGAAGTGTGTGAGATCCTTAATGAGTATTTTGCATTGGTATTCACGTTTTTAAAAAATTAACTTTTATTGAAAAAGTTTGTATTTATATAACAACAACGAACAGCAATAAAATACCAACAATAACAATAACAATAACAGTCATAAACATTCTCCCAACCTCAATGAACAACAAAACATATTAACAACAACTAAATTAGCACAATATTAAGCTAAATAACCATAGAAAAAAAAATAGAGAAAATAAAGAACCCCCCCCCCACCCCGGGGTTGCTGCTGCTATTGACCAAGATACCTATCTTTGAGTCAGAAAGTCCAGAAAAGGCTGCCACCGTTTATAGAACCCTTGTACTGATCCTCTCAGGAGATCTTTCGCCTCCTGGACTCCCGGCTCCACCCCAACCCCAAACATCGCGAGTCCCCAACCCAGTTTGACCCCTGGATCCAACCACCCTCGACACCGTCCTCACCACCCCCTTCCAGAATTCATCCAGGCCCTGGGGACGAAGATGGGCAGGCACTAAAGAGGAACAAGTCCCCCAGTCCCTGGCCACCTGCACCCCCAGGTACCTAAAACTCTCCCCAGCCCTCTTAAGCGGGAGCCTACCAATTCCTTCCTCCTGGTCCCCAGGGTGCACCACAAACACCTCACTCTTGCCTAGATTTAGTTTATCGCCTGAAAAGGTCCCAAACTCAACTAGCAGCTCCATCACCCCCGGCATCCCTCCCACTGGGTCCGCCACATACAGTAGCAGGTCATCGGCATACAACGACACCCTATGTTCCTCCCTGCCTCGCACCAAACCTCTCCACCTCCCTGAATCCCTCAACGCCATTGCCAACGGCTCGATTGCCAATGCAAATAACAAGGGGGACAGGGGATAACCCTGCCTGGTCCCTCGGTAAAGCCGGAAGTACTCCGACCTCCTCCCATTCGTGGCCACACACACCATCGGTGCCTCATACAGTAGCCTCACACATCTAATAAACCCTTCACCAAATCTAAACCTTCCCAACACCTCCCATAAGTACCCCCACTCCACTCTATCAAAGCCCTTCTACACATCCAGCGCCACCACTATCTCAGCCTCCCCCTCAATCGCCGGCATCATGATGACATTTAACAACCTCCGCACATTTATGTTCAGCTGCCTTCCCTTAACAAAACCTGTCCGGTCCTCGTGTACAACCCCTGGCACACAGTCCTCTATCCTGGTGGCCAGGATCTTTGCCAGCACTTTGGCATCCACATTAAGGAGAGATATGGGCCTGTATGAACCACACTGCTGGGGGTCCTTGTCCCTCTTTAAGATTAAAGAAATCAGCGCCTGCGACATCGGGCAAAGTCCCCCCCTCCCATGCCTCATTAAGGTTCCGCACCAACAGGGGGCCCACTAGGTTCACAAACTTTTTATAAAACTCCACCGGGAACCCATCCGGCCCTGGCGCCTTCCCTGACTGCATCTTCCCGATCCCCTTAACCAGCTCCTCCAGCTCAATCGACGCCCCCAACCCCTCCACCTGCTCCTCCTGCACCTTCGAGAAGATAGCCCGTCGAGAAACCTCTCCATTCCCCTCCTCTCCACTGTTGGCTCCGACCGGTTCAGTTCCCCGTAAAAGTCCTCGAAGACCTCATTCACCTCTACCCCCTTCCGCACCACATTCCCACTCTTATCTCTCACTCCAGCAATTTCCCTAGCCGCATCCCGCTTGCGGAGCTGATGAGCCAGCATCCTACTCGCCTTTTCACCATGTTCATACACTGCCCCTTGTGCCTTCTTTCACTGTGCCTCCGCCTTTCTAGTGGTCAGCAAATCAAATTTAGCCTGTAGGCTGCGCCTCTCCCCCAACAATCCCTCCTCTGGTGCCTCCGCGTACCTCCTATCTACCTCCAGGATCTTCCCCACCAGTCTATCCCTCTCACTCCTCTCACTCTTCTCCCTGTGTGCCCGGATGGATATCAGCTCCCCACGAATCACTGCCTACAGGGCTTCCCAGACCATCCCCACCTGGACCTCCCCCGTATCATTCGCCTCGAGGTACCCCTCAATACTTGCCCGGAACCTCCTGCACACCTCCTCCTCCGCCAAAAACCCCACATCCAACCTCCGCAACGGGCGCTGGTCCCGCACTTCCCCCATCTCCAACTCTATCCAATGTGGAGCGTGGTCGGAGATTGCAATGGCCGAATACGCGACCTCCTCCACTCTCGGAATCAGTCCCCTACTCACCACGAAGAAGTCTATCCGAGAATAAATCCTATGTACATGAGAGAAAAAAGAATACTCCAGTGCCCTCGGCCTCACAAACCTCCATGGATCCACCCCTCCCATCTGGTCCATAAACCCCCTCAGCACCTTGGCCGCCGCCGGCCTCCTACACGTCCTTGAACTGGACCGATCCAGTGAAGGATCCAAAACCGTATTGAAGTCCCCACCCATAATCAGACCTCCCGCCTCTAAATCCGGGATACGTCCCAACATACGCCTCATAAAGCCCGCATCGTCCCAATTTGGGGCATACACATTAACAAGTACCACCTTCTCTCCCTGTAGCCTGCCCCTTACCATAACAAACCTACCCCCCTTATCCGCCACCACCTCAGATGCCTCAAACGACACACTTTTCCTCACCAGAATCGCCACCCCCCGGTTCTTCACATCCAACCCGTAGTGGAAAATCTGCCTCACCCACCCCTTCCTCAGACGGACCTGGTCCGCCACTTTCAGGTGGGTCTCCTGAAGCATTACCACATCTGCCTTTAGCCCCCTCAGATGAGCAACTACCCTAGACCGCTTCACCGGCCCATTCAGTCCTCTCACATTCCAGGTGACCAACCGGATCAGAGGGCATCTCGCCCCCCTCCCCCACCGACTAGCCATAGCCCGTCGACTGCCCGCCCCAGGCCAGCACCCCCCACCCGACCCAGTCCCCACGGCGACAGCACCTCACCTCTGTCCCCACGGCCCACACCAGCAACTTCCTGACCCTGCCAGCAGCAACCCAGTATTCCCCTTTCCCCCGCTCCCTCCCCCCCAGGCTAGGAACCCTCCTAGCCGCGACCCGTCCTCCATTGTACTTCCGTGGGTCAGCTAACTTCTGCTGACCCCGGAAACTCCCCCCCAAAACCCGACCCCTCCCAAAGTGGGATTGTCCCCCCTCCTGTCACTCCTCAAGGCACCGCTCCAGCGCGGGAAGGAGCCAGTAAAGGCCCAAGATCCTCAGATTCTTCCGCCTCATGCGGAGATCAAGCTCCTCGAAGCGATCTTGCCAATTCTTATGGAGTTCCTCGTGCCCCTCCACCTTACTCATGAGACCACGGCCTGCTCCTCTCGTTCAGCGGCCTGCTCCTTCAAAGCCTGGATGGCAGCACCCTGGGTCGTCTGGATCTCCAAAAGCTTTTTGTTTGTTTCCTGCAGAGAGCTCAGAAGTTCAGCCTTAAAATCTGCAAACAGCGCAGGAGAGCAGCTTGCTGCTCCTGGGCCCACAGCCTCCACTCCTCAGGTGCTCCGCCGGCCGCCATTTTGAAATCCTTCCCCCGTTTTTTCTGGGGAGCTGCTGCCGTTTTTTTTCTGCGTTCCACTCCGAGTTCGATGCATTATATACCGGGAGACGTCGAAGAAACTCCGTTTTGGGCTCTAAAAAGAGCCGAAAAGTCCATTTAAATCGGGAGCTCCCAAATGCGCGGCTTACTACGTCATTGCCGCCACGGGAAGTGGTCTTGGTATTCACAAAGGAGAGGGACACATTGATTGGTGGTGTCTCAGAGGGATAGGTAAACTTTAGAACAGGCTGTTATTACGAGGGAGGAAGTGTTAGGAGTGTTAAAATGCATTAAGGTAGACAATTTCCCAGGGCCAGATGGCATCTATCCCAGATTGCTGAGGGAAACAAGAGCTGAAATCACTGGGCCTCTGACAGAAATCTTTGTATCCTTATAGGCCACAGGTAGGATCCCAGGGGATTGGAGGATAGCCAATGTTGTCCCATTATTTAAGAAGGGTAGCAAACATAACCCAAGTAATTATAGGCCTGTGAGCTTGAGGTCAGTGATAGTGAAATTGTTGGAAAAGATTCTCAGATCTATGCACATTTGGAAGTGAATGGTCTTATTAGTGACAGACAGCATGGTTTTGTACGAGGGAAGTCATGTCTTACTAACTTAATTGAGTTTTTTTGAGGAAGTTTCAAAAATGATTGACGAGGAAAAGGTTGTGGATGTTGTCGACATGGACTTTAGTTAAAGCATTTGACAAGGTCGCTAATGCAGGTTGGTGCAAAAGATTAGATCTTTTTACACAGAGGGTGGTGGTGGCCTGGAATGCACTGCCACGTGAGGTGGCTGAGGCAGGTACGTTAGTGACCTTGAAGATTTATCTGGATAGGCACATGAACAGAGTATAGAAGGATACAGGTGGTTGGTCGAGCTAGGAGACGTGATCGGCGCAGGCTGTGAAGGCCGAAAGGCCTGTTCCTGTGCTGTATTGTTCTTTGTCTATCCAGTCAATGATTTGACTTGACAATTCTCATCCTTGTTTTCAAATCCCTCCATGGCTTTTCCCTTCCCAATGTGTAATCTCCTCGGAGATATCTACATACCTCTAATTCAGGAACCTTGTGCATCCCTGATTTTAATTGTCCCACAATCAGTGGCCGAGCTTTCAGTTGCTTCAATCCGAAGCTCTGGAATTCCATTCCCATACACTTCTCTGCCACACGGCCTCACCCCTTAATAACCCACCTCTTTGACCAAACTGCTCCCTGACCTAATGTCACCTGATGTGGCTGGGTATCGTGTTTTATTTTGTCATGCTCCTGCCAAGCACAATGGAGCGTTAGGTTACATTAAAGGTGCTTTATAAATGTAAGTTGTTGTTGCCACTTAGATCAGCACAAAATAAGAATGAATGTTCTGGTTTAGCACACTGGGCTAAATTCATGGCTTTGAAAGCAGACCAAGGCAGGCCAGCAGCACGGTTCAATTCCCATACCAGCCTCCCTGAACAGGCGCCGGAATGTGGCAACTAGAGGCTTTTCACAGTAATTTCATTGAAGCCTACTTGTGACAAGCGATTTTCATTTCATACCGTTCCAACTGCAGACCAGCCAGTATCAGTGAGGTCTTGTGTTACTCTGCTGGGATTAGCAGATTCCCATCGGCTTTATGTTTTTATGAAATCAATAAAATTTATAAAAATTATAAATATCTCTCCGTAAAGTTTAGAAAAATTATAAAATCAAGTTTATAAATCAAGCTTATAAATTAAGTTTATAAATCAATCAGCAGGACAAAATAAAGCTGCCGCAACCATGGCGATAGGACATTGTGACATCACCACTAGTGTAAACAATGACTCAAACATGGTGACACATCACCCAACACCTATATAGCCCCCTCCCCCACCCCACATTGCCCCCACATCACCCCACCCACCCCCTCCCCATCCCCATCCTCTCCCCATCCCCGCACCCACCCCATCCCCATCCCCCTCCCCATCACTCCACCCCATCCCCTCCTCATCCCCACCCCTCCCCCTCCCCTCCCCACCCCCTCCCCTTCCCAATCCCCATCCCTCCCACCTCCCTGGATGCTCGCCGACAACCCCTCATGTAGTCCATGGCTCTGTAACTGCATCTTCACGATCGATGGAACCTTCCATTCCAGAAGTCTGAACCCATCTGGACGCCAGCTAGTCCTTGGGTTCAGCCCACCCTTCAACCGTCTGTCCCCTCTGGAGTTCCTAACTCCATCTGCTGGGGTTCTGGGTGTGGCTGTGGCTGGGGTTGTGAGTGGGGCGGATACTGGAAAAGGCCATGGGCCACGGGGGGATTTGGGGCTGGGGATGTGTGATGGGAGGGGGCAGAGGGTGTGTTGGGGAGGTGGGTTGTAGGGGTTGCGGGTCCAGCGATTCCCCTCAGTCTTCTCCCATCCCAGGCGGTTGTGAGCGGCCTTCGCCTGGCACAACGTTAGACAGTCTGATGCATTCAGCCCAGGGGTTGGTTAGCTGGTGGCTTCAGTGGCCAGGGCACCCGGCCATGGCGGCCGCTATGGGTGCCAGCATGTGGTGCAGGGTGGGGGTTCGGCCACTCTCCAGGTGGGGGGGTGGCGGGGTTACGGTTTGTGGGACTGGGGTTGGTGCTGGAGGAACGGTACTGCTTACTCACCAGGCTGCCCTGATTGGTTGTGCAGTTTTTTTCTGGTAATGTAAGGCTGGTCCAGACAGTGTTGCCCATGGTGCTGACCAACTCTGCCACCTGTGTCCAGGCTCGGCGAACGGATGGTGGTTGGCAGCCTCCTTCCCACCACGGGGTACAGGGCCCCCGCCTGTCCTCCATAGTGTCTAGCAGGATCTCCAGTTCCACGTCATTGAACCTCGGTCCGCACATTCTGCTGTCACCCTGTTGGCTGAGATGGTGTGTGTGGGGACTGCAGTGTGTATATGTGGCTGCAGCTTGCCAGCCTCCTGTGTGCCAATCATGGACCCGGCGAATCCGGCACGGTTTCTGATGGAATTGATTGTGTTCCACAGGCCGCCTGGGCTAGCCCCTCATCGTTCGCTGAATTGGTCCAGGTGCAGCACCAGTTTTGCTGTCATGGAAGTCTGCGAATACTGCCCTGGCGTCAACACTTAGTCTCAGGAACAGAGAATCCAACAACCTATATTTCACCTTCTGGCTTGCTGAAGTGATTACTTGTTGATGCTATAGCCAGTCTGTAAATACCTCTTTAAGGATAGAAGCTTCCTTACCTGTGGTAGCGTGGCCCCATTAAGGGGCTGGCCAGGTGGCCCACATGACCGGCTTGCGGTCAATCGCATGGAAGAGCGTGAAACTCAGCCATAACGAGTTAGTGTGGAACTTTGGGATCAGGGGCCCAGGCAGTGTAGATCCCAGAGACAAAGAGACAAGAACCCATCCTATTGTGTTCTGCTCCTGTATATTACCGCCTTTGCCTTTCGTCAGTAACCCCTTGTGTTAGTAATGGAAGCCTCCAGAGTGTTTCTTGAGCCATCTCAACATCTACATAAGAGATGAGCGCATGATTCACAAAAAAGCAGGACAATCCAGACTTGGCCAAGAAATGTGAACTCCTACATCCATGTTCCTCACTTCACCCTCAGCCTTATATCCCACCCTGGATTTAGAAAGGGAAAATTCTGCATTCCCCACCTGCCCATTCAGCCTGTGCACCGACCATAAAAATGCACGAGCCTCTTAAAATTGTAATCCATTGTCATTAATTGCCTGAATTGACCCTCTATTTGACGTCAAGCATTCGGGCACACTTATCAAGTCAAATATCACAATACGTCGTGATGCCATCAGGAACGTCTCCTGGTGTCATCATATTCTATTCCATGGGATTTCGGGAGTGTGGGGTGAAATTCAGGCCCATCCTTCGGAAGGAGAGAAAGAGTAGTGCGAATATATTAGGAGAAGTGCCAGACACTCAAATGCACTTGCATAATTATGTGAGCCTTGAATAGACTGTGTTAGCATATAAATTAATAAAACTTTGTGGAGGTTTCATTCCTTTAATTACTGTGTCTACTCTGGAGGATTGAGACATGACAGATTTGCAAATGGAGTTCTGGGGATTCTATTTTTTCTTGTCACCTGACGAAAGAGGGGGTGGAATGGAGCAAAGCTCTTCATCAAATTGGGGAAAAGCCAAATGGATATCTTTGATACTACTGGAAATAAGACCATGTGTACTTTGATTGATTGGATCGAGCATTCCTGCTGTGACTTTCTGAGTGATATGCTAGGACATTGCCTGCTGTATTCCTTTGTGTTTTGTGTTTCTGTTTCTGAGTGATGAAGTTGGCCGTCTGCCCAATTGGAAAAAAGGGCACAACACTTATCTCTGATGCTTGATTTGCTGTCTCATGTTCTTATGAATCTCAAATAATTTATGTTCCGTCTAAAAGACTCTTTGCTATTAGTTGCTGCAAGACCGTTGCTATGCATTTCAACAGGTTAAATTTAGCCTAAGAATTTAACAATTATAAGGGTAAAATCAAGTCCTCTGTCCCAAAATAATTGCTTTATTTTACCAATTGTATTTATGGAATAACAGAATGTTTATGGCACAGCAAGAGGCCTATTGGCTTAACATGCCTGTGCCAGCTAGAAAATGAGCCTCATCCCACTTTACAGCATTTGGTCTTTAGCCCTGCAGGTTACGGCACAGAGGTGCATATCCAGACACCTTCTAAATGTTTTAAGGTTTGCTGCCTCTACTATCCTTTCAGTTTTCCGCAGCTCCTCTCTAATCTTTCTACCAACCACTTTAAACCTATGCCCTCTATTTACTGATCTCTCTGCTAAAGTAAATTGGCTTTCCCATCCACTCTAACCAGACCCATTACAATATTCTACATCTCAATCAAACTCCCTCTCAGCCTCCTCTGTTCTAAGCCAGCCCATCCAATCTTTCCTTACGGCTGCACTTTTTTAGTCTTCCGACATTCTCCTAAATCTCCTCTGAACCCGCTCTACTGCTTTCTGTCATAAGTCGACCAGAACTGGACTCAGAACTCAAATTGAGGCCCATAACTAATGTTTTAGATAGTTCCAGTATAACCTCTCTGATATTACATTCTAAGCCTTGGCTAATAAGTGAAAGAATTCCATATGCCTTCTTAATCACTTGATAACCTGCCCTGCTACCTTCTGGGATCTGTGGACATTCACTCCAATGTCCTTCACTTCCTCTACTCCTTTCAGCATCCTCCTATTTATTTTATAACCCTTTGCCTTCTTTGGCTGCCTCAAATGTATCACCCCACAATTCTCCGGGTTGAATTCTATTTCTTGTGGAATTAATCAAAAGCAAAAAGAAGTCATTGTTTCTTGTTGTAATGTTTTTGCGTGTGTCTGACAGTGGGGGATTTTAACTCCCCTCAAGTGGTATAAATCAGGCAGCGGGGACAGTTAAAATGGAGCATGTCACCATCTCCATTCCCAATTCTTTGTGATTTTGAAATACCTGATTATTCCGGCTGGTGCTTCATGAAGATATGTATATCAGGATCCCCCTCAAGCTAATTTAAACAGGAAGTCCAGAACAACAAAATCTGGTCAGACCACAAGAGGTCAATTTAAAACTTTTCTATATGATTATTACGGCATGGAAGCTACGATTTGCTAATTCACCTTAATCCATTCTGCTGCGTAGGAGTCATTTGGAAATCCAGAAGAGCTCCCAATAAGATTGCCAGTAGCAAATGGGAATGCGCCACTGAAGAGAGGGTTTCTGCCCCTGGACAGGAAGAAGCAGCATTAAAGGATGAGAATGAGATAAATGATTGCAAGAGTTGTCCTATGAAAGAGTTCAATTGGACTGGTGCCTTTATCATGAAATGACGGGGGGGGAAATTGAGAGATGGGGGTTTGTTAAGTGATTACTGCTATTTTCTGGATCTCCTGTGAACTACCACATGGTGACTCCACGGCACAATTTAATGGGGACGTGTGCCTGGAAAATTCAATAGACACCTGGGCCCTGCTTCCTCTCATGCTTCTATTCCACAACATTATTTGCATGCGCTGGGTGAAGAATGATCCGTTTGTAGGTCACCACACTCAGTCCTGTTTAACCTATGGTGATGTTCAATGTACAGATCAAAAAGTTTGTTATTGGTAAGACAAATCCTTTAACTCAGGGTTTTTCAAAGTGCTGGTCACGACGGTGGGTCGCGGGTGGGTGTCAGAAGGGTCGCAGAGCTAAGGGTCACGGTGTTCCCGCCACAGACTGAAATAGCTTTGCAATGAATGGATTTTGTATTCTTACTTTCGGGATATCTGACCCTCCTGTGCTTCATTTCTGATATGGGGCGAAATTCTCCGACCCCACGCAGGGTTGGAGAATCGGCCGGCGGCGGCGTTAATCCCGCTCCCGCCGGGTTTTTTATTCTCCGACCGGCCAAAAACCGGCGCTGTGCAAATCCCGCCGGCAGCCTCTGAGAACATCTGGCGCCGGCGGGATTTCATTATATTTTTCTTTCACCAAATCTCCGGCCCGGATGGGCCGAAGTCCCGCCGACGTGGCCACGGGTCACGTCAGCGAAAAACAGAGTAGCTTTAAAATGGTTGACGCCGTTCAGTGACCTGGGGGCGAATGTGCGTGGGGTGGGTAGCGGCATTGGAGAGCGGTGGGGAGCGGTGGGGGGGCGGTGGGGGGGGCGGTGGTGGAGGCATTGGAGAGCGGTGGGGGGGCGGTGGTGGAGGCATTGGAGAGCGGTGGGGGGCGGTGGTGGAGGCGGTGGGGGGGAGAGGGGGCTGGGGAGGGGGGGTAGGGGTGGTGGGGAGGGGGGTAGGGGTGGTGAGGGGGTAGGGGCGTTGGAGGGGGTAGGAGTGGTTGGGGGGGGTTTGGGGTGGGGGCAGCGGCGTGCAGAGAGGGGGGGGGCGACCGATGCCCGGGGCCAACGCACCGCCGCCCCCCCCTGCACGCTGCTGCCCCCTACCCCAAACCCCCCTCACCACCCCAACCTCCCTCCAACGCCCCTACCCCCCTCACCACCCCTACCCCCCCTAACCACCCCTACCCACTCCAACGCCCCTACCCCCCTCACCACCCCTACCACCCCTCCCCACCACCCCCTCCCCCCCTCCAATGCCGCCCCCATCTCTCTCAACGCCTCAACCCCCCTCAACGCCGCAACCCCCCCTCAACGCTGCAACCCCCCCTCGCAACGCCGCAACCCCCCCCCCCTCAACCCCTCCCCCCTCTTCGCCGCAACCCCCACCCTCTCAATGCCGGGTCCCCCCTCCTCAACGCCGGGTTCCCCCCCCCCAATGACGGGTCCCTCGCCCCCTCTCCTCTCAACGCCGGGTCCCCCCCCCTCTCCTCTCAACGCAGGGTCCCCCCCCTCCTCTCAACGCAGGGTCCCCCCCTCTCCTCTCAACGCAGGGTCCCCCCCCCTCTCCTCTCAACGCAGGGTCCCCCCCCTCTCCTCTCAACGCAGGGTCCCCCTCTCTCCTCTCAACGCCGGTACCCACACCCCGCTCCCTCTGAAGGCCGGTACCCACACCCCCTTCCCCCTCCCTCTGAAGGCCGGTACCCACACCCCGCTCCCTCTGAAGGCCGGTACCCACACCCCTTCCCCCTCCCTCTGAAGGCCGGTACCCACACCCCCCTCCCTCTGAAGGCCGGTACCCACACCCCCCTCCCTCTGAAGGCTGGTACCCACACCCCCCTCCCTCTTAAGGCCGGTACCCACACCCCCCTCCCTCTGAGGGCCGGTACCCACACCCCCCCTCCCTCTGAAGGCCGGTACCCACACTCCCCTCCCTCTGAAGGCCGGTACCCACACCCCGCTCCCTCTGAAGGCCGGTACCCACACCCCCCTCCCCCTCCCTCTGAAGGCCGGTACCCACAACCCCCTCCCCACGCCGGTACCCACACCCCCCCCTCTCTCCTCCTCCCTTCCTTCCTCCTCCTCCCCCCCTTCCTTCCTCCTCCTCCCCCTTCCTTCCTCTCCCCCCTTCCTTCCTCCTCCCCCCCTTCCTTCCTCCTCCCCCCTTCCTTCCTCCTTCTCCCCCCCCCCACCTTCCTTCCTCCTCCTCCCCCCACCTTCCTTCCTCCTCCTCCCCCCACCTTCCTTCCTCCTCCTCCTCCCCCCACCTTCCTTCCTCCTCCGCCTCCCCCCACCTTCCTTTCTCCTCCTCCTCCCCCCCACCTTCCTTCCTCCTCCTCCCCCCACCTTCCTTCCTCCTCCTCCTCTCCCCCCACCTTTCTTCCTCCTCCTCCTCCCCCCCACCTTCCTTCCTCCTCCTCCTCCCCCCCACCTTCCTTCCTCCTCCTCCTCCCCCCACCTTCCTTCCTCCTCCTCCTGCCCCACCTTCCTTCCTCCTCCTCCTCCTCCCCCCACCTTCCTTCCTTCCTCCTCCTCCCCCCCCACCTTCCTTCCTCCTCCCCCCACCTTCCTTCCTCCTCCCCCCACCTTCCTTCCTCCTCCTCCTCCTCCCCCCCACCTTCCTTCCTCCTCCTCCTCCTCCCCCCCACCTTCCTTCCTCCTCCTCCTCCTCCCCCACCTTCCTTCCTCCTCCCCCCCACCTTCCTTCCTCCTCCCCCCACCTTCCTTCCTCCTTCCCCGCCACCTTCCTTCCTTCCTCCCCCCCCCACCTTCCTTCCTCCTCCCCCCCACCTTCCTTCCTCCTCCCCCCACCTTCCTTCCTCCTCCCCCCCACTTCCTTCCTCCTCCCCCCACCTTCCTTCTTCCTCTCCCCCCCCACCTTCCTTCCTCCTCCCCCCCACCTTCCTTCCTTCTCCCCCCCACCTTCCTTCCTCCTCCCCCCCACCTTCCTTCCTCCTCCCCCCTCACCTTCCTTCCTCCTCCTCTTCCCCACCTTCCTTCCTCCTCCTCTCCCCCCACCCTTCCTCCTCCTCTCCCCCCACCTTCCTTCCTCCTCCTCTCCCCCCACCTTCCTTCCTCCTCCTCTCCCCCCCCACCTTCCTTCCTCCTCCTCTCCCCCCCCACCTTCCTTCCTCCTCCTCTCCCCCCCCCCACCTTCCTTCCTCCTCCTCTCCCCTCCCACCTTCCTTCCTCCTCCTCTCCCCCACCCTTCCTTCCTCCTCCTCCTCCTCCCCCCCACCACCTTCCTTCCTCTTCCTCTCCCCCCCCCCACCTTCCTTCCTCTTCCTCTCCCCCCGCCACCTTCCTTCCTCCTCCTCTCCCCCACCCACCTTCCTTCCTCCTCCTCTCCCCCCCCACCTTCCTTCCTCCTCCTCTCCCCCCACCTTCCTTCCTCCTCCTCTCCCCCCCCACCTTCCTTCCTCCTCCTCTCCCCCCCACCTTCCTTCCTCCTCCTCTCCCCCTCCACCTTCCTTCCTCCTCCTCTCCCCCACCCACCTTCCTTCCTCCTCCTCTCCCCCCCACCTTCCTTCCTCCTCCTCTCCCCATGCCGGTACCCGTCCTCTCTCTCTCAACGCGCCACTTCTGCAGCGCATTAAAATGACGCGTATCGCGTCGGTCCGATGCTGGCCCCTCCGGGAACGGGGATTAGCGGCCTAAAAGTAGGCCCCGACGCCGGAGTCATCTGGGCCACTTTTGCTCGCCGGAAATCAGCGTCACGACGGTCCGCGGAGAATTTCGCCCATGATGTGGAGATGCTGGCGTTGGACTGGGGTGAGCACAGTAAGAAGTCTGACAACACCAGGTTAAAGTCCAACAGGTTTGTTTCAAACACTAATTTTCGGACCACTGCTCCGTCACCTGAGGAAGGAGCAGCGCTCCGAAAGATATTGTTTGAAACATAGATACATAGAATTTACAGTGCGGAAGGAGGCCATTCGGCCCATCGAGTTCGGCCCATCCTACCCAAGGTCAACACCTCCACCCTATCCCCATAACCCCATAACCCAGTAGCCCCACCCAACACGAAGGGCAATTTTGGACACGAAGGGCAATTGATCATCATAGAATTTACAGTGCAGAAGGAGGCCATTCAGCCCATTGAATCTGCACCGGCTCTTGGAAAGAGCACCCTACCCAAGGTCAACAACTCCACCCTATCCCCATAACCCAGTAACCCCACCCTATCCCCATAACCCAGTAGCCCCACCCAACACGAAGGGCAATTTTGGACACTAAGGGCAATTTAGCATGGCCAATCCACCTAACCTGCACATCTTTGGACTGTGGAAGGAAACCGGAGCACCTGGAGGAAACCCACGCACACACGGGGAGGATGTGCAGACTCCGCACAGACAGCGACCCAAGCCGGAATCGAACTTGGGTCCCTGGAGCTGTGAAGCGATTGTGCTATCCACAATGCTACCGTGCTGCCCCTGAAACAAACATGTTGGACTTTAACCTGGTGTTGTAAGACTTCTTACTGTGCTTCATTTCTGATAGAGCAAGCATTACTTCCACCAGCATTCACCTGGCAGATAAGAAAGTGATTCTGACTTTCACACCATTTTTTTTTCCAATTAAGGGGCAATCTAGCGTGTTGAATCCACCTACCCTGGACATCTTTTTTTTTTAGGTTGTGGGGGCGAAACCCACGCAAACACGGAGAGAATGTGCAAACTCCACACAGACAGTGACCCAGAGCCGGGATCGAACCTGGGACCTCAGCGCCGTGAGGCAACAGGGCTAACCCACTGTGCCACCGTGCTGCCCCTTGTGGCGCTAACAATTATACATAAAGCCGAGAGACAGGTACAATAGAGGCTTTATTCCTGTACGATGTTGTCCCTCCATCCGCAACTGTAGACTGAGGGACTGAGCAGCTCTCGTACATATTTATACATAAGCTCCCTGTGGGCGGAGCTAGCCGGCAGGGGCTGACCGGAGGAACCTGTATTACAGGTACAGGCATACATCCCCCTACTGCAGTACACATGACTCACCTAACTACAGTGGTTATCTCACCACATTCACCCCCTGTAAAAATGAGTCCGGCGGGGGTGACATGTAACTGTAATATAAAAGAAAACTATTTACAAGAGGGTCCAACATAGAAAATCAAGAGTCCATCCGGTTAGCAGGTTACAGGTTGAGCCGAATCGGTGGTCGGACGTTCCGCTGTGATCGGCGTAGCTGTGGTGGTGACGTCGGCACAGGCGGTGATGGCCCCGATTGTGCAGGTGCTGGCGGTGTTGGTGCTGGCAGCTGGCGGGAGGACTCCGAGAGCAAGCCGAAATCTTCCATGTCCTCCAGGGTGGGCAGGGGGATGAGGGATGGACCTGATGGGGACGAATAGGGGGGCGCTGGGGTTGGCGCAGGAAGGGGTGTGGGCATGGGATCGGCACCTGAGGGAGCCAGGTCCCGGAGCGAGACAGTGTCCTGGCGGCCGTCGGGGAACTCCACGTAGGCATACTGGGGGTTGGCGTGGAGAAGGCGTACCTTGTCCACCAGGGGTTCCGCCTTGTGGTGCCGGACATGCCTACGGAGAAGGACTGGGCCCGGAGTCGTGAGCCAGGTCGGGAGCGACACTCCGGATGTGGACTTCCTGGGGAAGGCAAAAACACGTTCATGGGGTGTACTGTTAGTTGCGGTGCACAGTAGCGACCGAATGGAATGGAGCGCATCAGGGAGGACCTGCTGCCAGCGAGCGGCTGGGAGGTTCCTGGACCGTAGGGCCAGCTGGACGGCCCTCCATACCGTCCCGTTCTCCCTCTCTACCTGCCCGTTTCCCCGGGGGTTGTAGCTGGTCGTCCTGCTGGAGGCGATACCCCTGCTGAGCAGGAACTGACGCAGCTCATCGCTCATGAACGAGGATCCCCGGTCACTGTGGATATAGTCGGGGAAACCGAACAGGGCAAAAATGGAATCCAGGGCTTTGATGACGGTGGCAGACGTCATATCCGGGCATGGGATGGCGAAGGGGAACCTAGAAAACTCGTCGACCACACTAAGGATGTAGGTGTTGCGGTCGATGGAGGGAAGGGGCCCTTTGAAATCCACGCTGAGGCGTTCAAAGGGGCGGGATGCTTTCACCAGGCGCGCGCGATCTGGCCGGTAGAAGTGCGGCTTGCACTCCGCACAGACCTGGCAGTCTCTGGTGACTGTCCGTACTTCCTCGACGGAGTAGGGCAGATTGCGGGCTTTGATCAGATGGTACAAGCGAGTGACCCCCGGGTGGCAAAGGCTGTTGTGCAAGGCACGGAGCTGGTTCACTTGTGCGCTGGCACATGTACCTCGGGAGAGGGCGTCTGGGGGCTCGTTGAGCTTGCCGGGGCGATACAAGATCTCGTAGTTAAAGGTGGAGAGCTCGATTCTCCACCGCAAGATTTTGTCGTTCTTGATCTTGCCCCGCTGCGTGTTGTTGAACATGAAGGCTACCGACCGTTGGTCAGTGAGGAGAGTGAATCTCCTGCCGGCCAGGTAATGCCTCCAGTGCCGCACTGCTTCAACGATTGCCTGGGCCTCCTTTTCGACAGAGGAATGCCGAATTTCAGAGGCGTGGAGGGTGCGTGAAAAGAATGCCACGGGTCTGCCGGCCTGATTTAGTGTGGCGGCAAGAGCGACATCTGAAGCGTCGCTCTCTACTTGGAATGGCAGAGTCTCGTCTACGGCGTGCATCCCCGCCTTGGCTATGTCAGATCGGATGCAGGCGAAGGCCTGTTGTGCCTCGGCCGAGAGGGGAAAATGTGTGGACTGGATAAGTGGCCGGGCCTTGTCTGCGTATTGCGGGACCCACTGGGCGTAATAAGAGAAAAACCCAAGGCAGCGTTTGAGGGCCTTGGGGCAGTGGGGGAGCGGAAGCTCCATGAGGGGGCGCATGCGGTCGGGATCGGGCCCCAGTAGTCCGTTTTGGACTACGTAGCCAAGGATGGCTAAGCGGTCTGTGCGGAACACGCATTTCTCCTTGTTGTACGTGAGATTCAGGAGAGACGCGGTGTGGAGGAATTTATGAAGGTTGGCATCATGGTCCTGCTGGCTATGGCCGCAGATGGTGACATTATCGAGGTACGGGAAGGTGGCCTGCAGCCCGTACCGGTCAACCATTCGATCCATTTCCCGCTGAAAGACCGAGACCCCATTCGTGACGCCGAAGGGAACCCTCAGAAATTGGTACAGACGACCGTCCGCCTCAAAGGCAGTGTAGGGACGGTCCGATTTACGGATGGGGAGCTGGTGGTAGGCGGATTTCAGGTCAATAGTAGAGAAGACCCGGTACTGTGCAATCTGATTGACCATCTCAGAAATGCGGGGGAGGGGGTACGCGTCGAGCTGCGTGTACCGGTTGATGGTCTGGCTGTAGTCCACGACCATCCTGTGCTTCTCCCCAGTCTTAACCACTACCACCTGGGCTCTCCAAGGGCTGTTGCTGGCCTCGATGATACCCTCCCGAAGCAGCCGCTGGACTTCGGACCTGATGAAGGCCTTGTCCTGGGTGCTGTACCGTCTGCTCCTGGTGGCGACGGGCTTGCAATCCTCAGTCAGATTGGCAAAGAGGGAGGGAGGCTCGACCTTGAGGGTCGCGAGGCCGCAAACGGTGAGGGGAGGTAGGGGTCCGCCGAATTTGAGGGTGAGGCTCTGGAGATTGCACTGGAAATCCAGGCCTAGTAAGAGGGAAGTGCAGAGGTCGGGGAGAATGTACAGGCGGAAACGGTCGAAATCCACGCCCTGTACAGTGAGTTTAACCAGGCAGAAACCCCGGATAGGGACAGAGTGGGAACCGGAGGCAAGGGAGATCTGTCGGTCAGCGGGATGGACCGCAAGGGAGTAGCGCCTTACCGTGTCTGGGTGGACGAAGCTCTCGGTGCTCCCGGAGTCTATGAGGCAGGAGGTCACATGGCCGTTGACCAGCACCGATGTGGAAGAGGGTGCCAGGTTGCGAGGACGGGACTGGTCGAGCGTAACGGAGGCGAGCAGTGGCTGGTCGGCGATTGAGTCCGATGAGTCCGACGAGGAGCGGTAGCGACCCGTGTCCCGTGATGGCGGCCCCTGGAGTCTAGATGTCGGCATCCGCAGCACCTGTGGGTAAAATGGCGGCGTCCATGGAGCGCCCGTCATGGGGTCGGAACAAAATGGCGGCGCCCATGGAACGCACATGGCTGTGGTAGATGAAGATGGCGGCGCCCATGGGGCGCACGTGGCGGGGGCGGCAAAAGATGGCGGCGCCCACTGATCGCACGTGGGGTCGGGAGAAGCGGACGGCGGGGCCCATTGGGGGAGCGGCTGAGGCGAGGGGACCTGCGGCGCGATAGCGGCGACCGTCCGGGACTGACACACCGCTGCAAAGTGGCCTTTCTTGCCACAAGCTTTGCAGGTCGCTGTGCGGGCCGGGCAGCGTTGGCGAGGGTGCTTCTGCTGACCGCAGAAGTAACAGTGGGGACCCCCAGGGGGTGCGGTGCGGCGGGCAGCGCAGGCATGGTGCGCGGGGGCGGCTGCTGGGGGGGCCGTTTGCGGGTTCCACGCGGGGTAGGACGGATGGGCCTGGGGGGCCGTTTGTGGGGTCCACGAGGGGTAGGACGGGTGGGCCGAGTGGCTGGCGGAGTAGGTTTGCGCACTACGGGAGGCGGCCGTCATGGAGAGTGCCAGGGCCTTTACGGCCGCGAGGTCGGGAGCGACCCCTTCCAGCAGTCGTTGCCGGATGGGGTCCGATGCAATGCCTGTGACAAAGGCATCGCGCATGATTAGATTAGAGTGCTCCGTGGCTGTGAGGGCCCGGCAGTCGCAGTCTCGTACCAGAGGTATAAGGGCCCTCCAGAAGTCCTCAATCGACTCACCCGGCTGCTGGCTGCGAGTAGCCAGTTGATGCCTCGCAAACAGGGTGTTCGTCGATGGTGCATAATTCTCCTTGAGCAGTTCGATAGCAGCGGTGTAGT
Organism: Scyliorhinus canicula; assembly: GCF_902713615.1. Taxonomy (NCBI): domain Eukaryota; kingdom Metazoa; phylum Chordata; class Chondrichthyes; order Carcharhiniformes; family Scyliorhinidae; genus Scyliorhinus; species Scyliorhinus canicula. The sequence continues at coordinate 76,081,774 of NC_052155.1, forward strand.
CGGTCGCATCTCGAATGAGCGGAAAGACGCTGGAGCTCAGTCTGGAGTACAGGAGTTGCTTTTTCTGACCCTCCGTCGGGGGAGGGTGTGCTGAAGAGATGTAGGCCTCGAAGACTGCCAGCCAGTGATCAAAGTCTTTTCTGGCGTGAGGCGAGTGTGGATCCAGCTGCAGACGGTCAGGCTTGACTCTGATGTCCATGGTGACTGGGAAATCGTACAGGAATAAATTGTGGCGCTAACAATTATACATAAAGCCGAGAGACAGGTACAATAGAGGCTTTATTCCTGTACGATGTTGTCCCTCCATCCGCAACTGTAGACTGAGGGACTGAGCAGCTCTCGTACATATTTATACATAAGCTCCCTGTGGGCGGAGCTAGCCGGCAGGGGCTGACCGGAGGAACCTGTATTACAGGTACAGGCATACATCCCCCTACTGCAGTACACATGACTCACCTAACTACAGTGGTTATCTCACCACACCCCTCTTTCACGCCATTTTAAAACAAAATGCTGGAGCTGCAGTTTTCTCCTGAAAGCATTATGTAAGCTTCCCCAAAACAATGTTAGGTTATTACGATGCATGGCTGTTCCACCAAGGAATAATATAAACACAAACGATACTACACCCCCACAGCTAATCTGGTGTTTATAATCATCCCCATATAAAGCACATTATAATTTTTAAACTACAGTCAGAGACACCTTTCCCATCTTTCAGACTCTGAAAGATTTATTCTAAACTGATGGGAGAAGTTAGTAACTGACCGGACTGAAGTTAGTAACTGACCAGACTTTAGTTACTGTACATCAGGAAATAAAGCATAATATTGGCTTCAGGACAATCGGAATATCTGGAAACACAAACACCAATAAAAGGCTGGAATGTCGAAGGCTGGAAGTTAGTTATTCATGGTAACATGGATGTTTGTGGAATGGAGATGACCAGACTGTTCCCCCCCTACCCACCATAAATTTCCAATGCTTTATTCTGGTTTTAGTCATGATTGTTGTCTCTGTGTCGCATTTGGTTAGCACATTCGGCTGTTAGCGTGGCCCTTCAGTCACACCCAAGAACGGTGCAGTTTGCTATTTCCCCACTGGAATGCGTTGTCCTATGCAATTTGGTTTGTATCCTTCAGTTGCATTCCAATAATTGTTGAATATTGCCACCTCTATTATTAACTACTGAGTTCCCATCACATAACTTGATAATATTCATGACAAGTAAAGGATATCGACATTGACCAAATTAGAAATATGTCATGATTGATACTGAAGCTAAAAAAACTCAGAGAAACTATTTCTTCAGACATACTCCAAATAGAATGTAAGCATTGGGTACCTGCTGTAATTCATAAGGCAGATCCATTTTAAGCACATGGCTACATACTCAGTTTCTCTACACCTGATTGTCATAATATACACACAGGTATATGATGGTGCACAGATAGGCAGTGATTGATACACAGGATGACCAGTGAACACACAGAACACAGCAGCCAATCACCAGACAGGACACAACCACTATAAAGCCAGAGGGCACTAGTTTTCCCGCTCTCTCGGGATCCAGCCTCTGAGACAGTCAGAGCTCGTGAGCAGCAGCTAGAACATACACCATGTGCTAGTAAAATAGTCTGGTCAGGTTAGCCTCAGGTCTCCAGTCAAGTCAGCATAGTGTCAACCCACAGTTAAAGTATGTAAAATAGTTAAGAGTTCAATAAAATCGAGTTGCATTTCTTCAAGTGTTGGAAGCCTGTCTCTCCCACTATTGCAGTAAACGCAGTCCCCGCAGACCCAGCTTGCCCAACACATCACTGTTCACACTTGATTCAATGACGGCCTTCGCCTGCGCACGGTTACATTCCCAACAAAGTGGCTATTTCCAACACCTGGCCACGAGGAAATTATAAACCAACCAGTTTGACGTCTGTTGTGGATATTTACGAGAAGCAGTCACTAAAGACAGATTGATTCAACACTCTGAAAGAGTATCACAAAATGGTTCGGAAATATTTCAAAATGTTGAAATATGTTTTTAAAAATTCAGTGGAATGTATGATTATTCCCACCCCCAAAAAGCCAGCTTTAATCTTACAAATTATTGAGAGATATTATAAACATTGTAGGCAGGATTTAAGCCAGCGATGGCAATCCCAACAGACTGTCAGTGATTCCGCCCCAACTGCTGGTGTTGCCTCGTTTTACAGCCTGTTTACAAACCCAACAGAATTAAGAATGAAAACAAAGTCTTTCGGGCGTTTTATGGTAAATTGTATGAGTCGGAGCCCCCGCCGGGGAGGGGTGGGGATGAAGCAATTCATGGACCAACTGAGGTTCCCAAAGGTGGAAGAGAATCTGGTGGAGGGACTGGGGGCCCCGATAGAGCTGGAGGAGATGGTGAAGAGTTTAGGGGACATGCAGTTGGGCAAAGCCATGGGGCCGGGCGGCTACCCTGTAGAATTCTACAAGAAATTTTCGGAACTGCTGTGCCCACGCCTGCTAAGAACCTTCAATGAAGCCAAAGAGAGAGGGACCCTCCCTCCAACAATATCACAGGCTTCGATTTCACTCATCCTCAAACGAGAGAAAGATCTGCTACAGCGTGGATCTTATAGACCGATATCGCTCCTGAATGTAGACGCAAAACTGCTGGCCAAGATCTTAGCTGCTAGGATTGAGAACTTTGTCCCTGGGGGGATAGGGGAGGATCAGGCAGGGTTCATCAAGGGCAGGCAATTGAACTCCAACATACGGAGGCTCCGAAATATTATCATGATGCCCTCAGAGGGAGGGGAAGCAGAAGTGGTGGCGTCAATGGATGCGGAGAAAGCCTTTGACCGGGTGGAATGGGAGTACCTGTGGGAAGCGCTAAGAAGGTTCGGATTTGGTGAGGGGTTCATAGATTGGGTCCAGCTACTCTACCAGGCCCCAGTGGCAAGTGTGTGCATGAACAGGGTGAGGTTGGAATACTTTAGGCTCCACCGGGGAACAAGGCAGGGGTGCCTGTTATTATTCGCCCTTGCGATAGAGCTGCTGGCTATAGCACTGCGGACTTCAAAGAACTGGCGGGGGTTGGTTCGGGGGGGGGTGTGTGTGGCGGGGCATCGGGTCTCGCTTTATGCGGATGATCTGCTCCTGTATGTTTCGGAACTACTAGAAAGGATGGGGGAGGTCATGCAGATTCTGAGGGACTTTGGCAATTTCTCGGGGTACAAACTAAACGAGAAGAAAGCGAGATGTTTGTGATCCAAGCTAAGGGGCAGGAAAAGGGACAGGGAGAGCGTCCGCTGAAGTTGGTCGAGAAGAGCTTTCGGTACCTAGGGATACAGGTGGCTCGAAAGTGGGATGCCCTCCACAAGCTTAATTTATCTCGGCTGGTGGAGCAGATCCAGGGGGACTTCAAAAGGTGGGACATGCTCCCGCTATCTCTATCAGAGAGAGTGAAGACCGTTAAGATGACGGTCTTCCCCAGATTTCTGTTTGTCTTCCAGTGCCTTCCAATCTTCATCCCCAAGTCCTTCTTTAAGCGGGTGAACAAGATCATTTCGGGATTTGTACGGGCAAATCAGACCACGCGACTAAAGAGACTGTACCTAGAGCGCAGTCGGTGGGGGGTCGGGGGGTGGGTGGGTGGGCTGCCGCTGCCGAACTTTTGCAGCTACTATTGGGCGGCTAACATAGCTATGATTTAGGAAATGGATATTGGGGGAGGGTTCGACGTGGGAGCGGTTAGAGGCGGCCTCATGTAAAAGTACCAGCCTAGGGGCACTTGCAACGGCACCTCTGCCATTCTCGCTGGCCCACTACTCCTCTAGTCCAATGGTGGTGGCATCATTAAAGATCTGGGGTCAGTGGAGAAGGCACAGGGGGGTGGAGGGAGCCTCAGTCTGGACCTCGATATGCAACAATTTCAGATTTGTCCCGGGTAGGATAGACGGAGGGTCTCAAAGCTGGCATAGGGCAATCATTAAAAGGATGGGGGATCTGTTCAAAGATGGGACCTTCCCCAACCTGAAAACGCTGGAGGAGAAATTCAGTTTGCCCCCTGGATACCTTTCAGATACCTTCAGGTACGCGCCTTTCTGAAAAAGCAGGTGGTATCATTTCCGCTGCTATCCCCACGCAGGATACAGGATAGGGTTGTTTCCAGCACCTGTTTATGGGAGGGGAAGGTTTCGGACATTTACCGGGAACTTCAGGAGGCGGAGGAAGCCCCAGTGGAGGAGTTTAAGGGCAAATGGGAGGAGGAGCTAGGTGGGGAGCTGGATGCAGGCCTGTGGGCGGACGCCCTAAACAGGGTCAATTCCTCCTCATCATGTGCCAGGCTTAGCTTAATCCAGTTTAAGGTGGTCCACCGGGCACAGGATGAGCAAGCTCTTTGGGGTTGAGGTAAATATGCGAGGTGTGCGGGAATCCCAGCAGATCATGTCCATATGTTCTGGGCATGCCTGGCTCTTAAAGGATTCTGGTGGGGATTTTCTCAGGCAATGTCCAAGATCTTAGGCATGAGGGTGGTGCCGAGTCCAGAGATAGCGATCTTTGGCGTGTTGGACGATCCGGGAGTCCAGGAAGCGAAAGAGGCCGACATATTGGCCTTTGCCTCCCTGGTAGCCTGGAGATGGATCCTTTTAATGTGAGGGACTCGAAGCCCCCGAGTGTAGAGACCTGGGTTAGTGACATGGCTGGGTTTCTCAGTCTCGAGAAAATAAAGTTTGCCTTGAGAGGGTCCATGGCGGGGTTCTCTCGGAGGTGGCAGCCGTTCCTCAACTTTCTACGAGAGCAGTAAAGGTCAGCAGTAGCAGCATCCCGTGGAGGGGGTGGGGGGGGGGGGGAGGGGAGGGGGGTAATCGTTACGTTGTATTGTTCCTTTCTTTGTACATACGGTTGACATTTTTTTTCTCTTTATTTTGTTAATTGTTGCATACAGTTATGCAGAAATTATGTTTTTTGACAAAAATTTGAATAAAAAGAATTTTTTAAAAAAGAATTAAGAATGAAAGTATTGCATCAGGTTGCGGAGCAAATCAGGACATACGTGATCACATGTAAATCACTTTCCAAACCCACAAGCACTACCATTGAGAAGGATAAGAGCAGCAGATACCTGGGAACACTCACCACCCTGACTTGGAAATATAATCGCCGTTCCTTCACTGTTGCTGGGGCATCTTGGAACTCCCTCCCTAACAGCACAGTGGGCGCAGCTACACCTCAAGGACTGCAATGGTTCAAGAAGGCAACTCAGCATCACCTTCCTGTACCAGCCTCCCCTAACAGGCGCCGGAATGTGGCGACTCGGGGCTTCTTTCAGTAACTTCATTTGAAGCCTACTTGTGACAATAAACGATTTTCATTCATTTTATTTCATTGAAGGGCACCTGGGGCTGGGCAATAAATGCTAGCCCCGCCAGCGATGACTACATCTTGTAAATTAATTTTAAAAACTTTGGGATTTGGATTTGGGTTTATTTTCACATGTACTGAGGTCCAGTGAAAAGCAGTGCCGAATGGACAATGAGCAATCACGTTATTTTCTCACTTCCCAGCTGTCATGGAAGCTATTGTAACAAGTTCCAAATGCTTTCTGTACCTCTCTCTCTGGCCAAGCCCCAAAACAAATTCCATATCATTATGTTTACAATTGAAAGTCACAATTAAAAACAAGAGTGGGATAAATACAAGACAAAATAAAGTTCAAGGTGAGTTGGCTCAATGACAGCAGCAGATACTGGAATAGGGACGAGGCAAGATCGAAATTCAATGGAAGGTTGTAGACAGGGAATGAAACAAAACTGGATAGACAGGCTACAAGACTTGAAGCCTGATTGCGTGAGATTGTGACGACCAAGCAGGCTCACCTGTCACATTAAAGGTAAGCGAACGTGACCTTCGTCCCAAAGGTCGGCCGCCGTGGATCCCAAAGTTCGGCCAGTTGGCAAAAGTGTGTCCTGGAAAAAAAAAGTTTGTAAAACACTGCTTTAACTCATCCATATCCCCAAAGACGTGTTAATTAAATAAATTTAAAACAAGATTAAGAGATAGCTCATGTCACAAATATCCTGTGTTCATCATCTAATTACTATAGCCCAATCTACTTCTCAAAGCTTGCCTCTATTGCAAAGACCAAGGAAACGAGCATTTAATTTACCTTGAAATCAACTCTATGTACAGTTAATGCATAATCCATTTATTCATTGTTCTCCATTAAGTTTATATTGCTTTTAATTATTTGAGAGGAAATTAGATTAGAAAACAACAGTTTTTACAGTTGTATTTCAGGGAAGAGTCATAACCAGAGTTTTATTAAAATGAACTTTTTAAGTACTAACATTTACAGAAGCAAATAATAACCCCTGTTGAGTAAATATTATTACATTTAACTACAGTTAAGGCATATATTTAATCAAACATTGCTGACAAAACTGGATGCATTGCTTTATATTTCTGGCTGCTTTGATCTTATTTAAAAAATAGATCCATGTTTGCCTGTGTCCTGATGTAATAAGAAAGTGCACAATGATCAACAGCGTTCTAATCTGATACTTATTTGCCTTGCTCCTGTTAAATATAAATATCAAAAGCTGAGATTTGATTAAATACAGTTACTTGGTTAGCTTTTGATGTATTTTGTCAAGTAACAGTGCAGATAAATTGATCATGTTTGAATATGCAAACCTTTTCGTGGGTCAGAGATGGTGGGGAAAGACAAAGGGAAGGTAAATGGAACTGGCAGCACAAGGGGGATTTGCAATGAAAGGAACGGGAAGTGAGTTTCAGTGAAAACGGAGAATGGATTGCATCAAAAAGGGTGTTGGAAGTTGGATGGAGTGGCACCGAAATGGAGTTTGGCGCGGGGCTGCGCAGAATCAGTCCCATATGAATAAGGAGGGTGGCATGGTAGCATAGTGTTAGCACTGTTGTTTCACAATTCCAGACTCCCAGCTTCTCCACGTGTCTGCATGGGTTTCCTCCGGGTCCTGGTTTCCTCCCGAAAGACATGCTGTTAGGTAATTTGGACATTCTGAATTCTCCCTCTGTGTACCCAAACAGGCGCCGGAATGTGGCGACTAGGGGCTTTTTAAAGTAACTTCATTGCAGTGTTAATGTAAACTTACTTGTGACAATAAAGATTACTATTATAGACAGCTTATATTACAAAGCCCATGTAACTGTTTCTCATGTCAGTTAACTAAGAGTTGCATTAACATTCTCTTCTAGTTCTGAAAGATTGGTTCATTTGATTCATGCAGAACTGAGCCAACAAGCTGTTTCAAATCACGAAGTTGTGTATTATCAGGACAGGACTACTTCATGCCATTAATACTTTAATATTGCACAGTCATTTGAAGGCAATGTTGGCCCTCACAATACCATCATGTCTTGTGCTTTTTAAAGAAGTGCAGTTCAAGTAAAACAAAAATAAGCGAAAGACATAATGGTTTTGGACCCTTAGAGCCATAGAATCTCTATATTACAGAGGAGACCATTCAGCCCATCAAGTCTGCACCAATCCTCCGAAAGAGCACCCTACCTAGACCCATTCTACCTGCCCTATCCCTGTGATATAACCTGCCTGAATCCTATTGGCTGGGGACTATTGGCAATCTCATAACACTTGGGGAATATGAGCTCCCCCCAATGAGGTGTTGGGGGGGGGGGGGAGAAATCCATTAGTAAGTACACCTACGTGGCCAGTGTGGTACCGGCTAGAGTAGAAAGCAGTGATGTACTACTGCTGCTGTGTATATATAATTGTAAATAAAGTTACTTTCTGTTTGAATCTACAAACTCATGCTGGATTCTTCATGGCCCTCACAAAACCCTGTAAACCCACCTAACCTGCACACCTTTGGACTGTGGGAGAAATCCGGAGCACATGGTGAAACCCACACAGACACCGGGAGAACGTGCAAACTCCACGCAGACAGTCACCCAAGACTGGAGTCGAACCTGGGTTCCTGGCACAGCGAGGTAGCAGTGCTAAACACTGCCACCGTGCTGCCCCTTAAAAATAATTCACAGCCAATTAAGTACTTCTGAAGTGTAGTCACGATCATCAGATACAAAATACAGCAGCACATCAAGCAGCATTTAAATAAATCATTTGTTTTAGGTGTCACTGAAGGGATAAATATTGGACAGGACAACGGGAGAACTTCTGCTCTTTTAATTATTTGCTCTTGTGATATGGATGTCACTGGCAGGGCCAGTATTTATTGCCCAACCCTAATTGCTCTTGAGCAGCTATTGGTGCAGACTTGATGGGCAGCTATAACCAGCTAAGATGGCGCCAGAGCATGGCGACTCTCTGCGAGCTCTCCCCAACAGATCCACTTTTTACTTAACTTACACTCATTCTAATCTTTTAAAAATTAATTCTAAAACTAATATTATTACTAACCTCTCCCTTTTATCTTTTCTTGCAGGCTTGAACATCTTCTGAAACCCTTGGAGACCTTTTGACCCGACCCAACCTGACCTCCGCGATCTGGAAGAAGATCGGGTCCAAACCGGAAGTGAAGCCCCGACCTCGATTTGGAGTCGACCCGGACCTCAGAGCTCCCAACCCGCCTTAACTACCGACGCCAGCCCCCAGATCGCCAGGCCCAGTCCCCGGAGCTCCCGACCCGACCCCCGAGGCAAGACCCGGCCCAACATGACCTCGGGAGACCGGCCCAGCGACCCGACGAGGAGAGGCGCGCCCAGCAACCCAACCTACTGGTGATGGAAGAAAGAAACATCCATGTGGAGGCCCGACTGGGTCTACTTCAAGATCCGACTCCAGGAGCGCCCAGGGAGGGAACAGACCACAGGACCCAGCCCAACCTGCCTCAGGAAGCCCCTGCCCACGACCCAGGACCCCCAAAATGACAGAGACCCCGTGCGAGGACCCAAACACTCTGCAAGGTATTCACATGCCCGCATGTGGTGATCCACCACTCTATATATATGTCTGTGCCTCTATTAGGGGATGTACAATAGTACCTGCTATTACAGGTTTACCGGTAAGCCCCTGCCGGCTATCTCCACCCACAGGGAGCAGTATAAATATTCATGAGCTCTCCTGAGCTGCCATTCTACAGCTGCAGTTGAGGGAATAATATCTCATGGTAATAAAGCCTCTCTTGTACCGTTTTGTGTCTTTGTGTGCAATTGTTAGCGCATCACCGCAGAACGCCGGGACCCATCCAGATCGCAAACATACCCCCCTAGCAACCCGTCTACCTCAACCAGCACCCGGGACCCTGCCAGATGCGACCCCGGATACGTAAACAGCGCCTTGGTCCCCGCCAGCGCCCTGGACCCCACCAGACGCAACCACCCACCTTCCACAAGGGCTGACGTCTCCCATCGGATCCCAGGATCATCCAGCTGCAGTCGCCAACCGAGGGAGCGAGGGAAACGCGGCGGTCTGAAAGTTAGACTGAAGCAACACGGTTTCAAGACCCCTCTCCCCAACATACTCCTGGCAAACATGCAAGCGATCGAAAACAAGCTGGATGAACTTAACACCAGACTTACCTCTCAGAGGGAAGTAAGAGACTGCTGTGTGCTCTGTTTCACAGAGACATGGCTCACCCCCGCCTCACCTGTGCCATACAACCTGAAGGCTTCTCAATTCACCGGGCGGACCGCACGGCATCATCAGGCAAAGCGAAAGGTGGAGGGGTGTGCCTCCTCATCAACCCCTCCTGGTGCTTGGATGTGGCGACCCTGGTGACCTACTGCTCCCCAGACCTGGAATACCTGATCGTGAAGTGCCGTCCATACTATCTTCCACGTGAGTTCACTTCAGCCATTATCACAGCGTTCTACATCCAACCCCAGGCAGAAGTGAGGAAGGCGCTGGATGAACTGTACACAGTTACAAACAACTACGAAACAGAACACCCAGAGGCCTTGTTCATTGTGGCCGGAGACTTCAACAAAGCCAACCTCAAGAGTGTACTGCCAAAATTCCACCAGCACATCTCCTGTCCCACCAGGGGCGACAACACCCTTGACCACTGCTACTCAAAAATCAAGGGTGCCTACCGTTCCATCCCCCGACCGCACTTTGGGAAATCAGACCATAAGACGGTGCTCCTTCTCCCGGCATACAAGCAGAAACTCAAGCGGGAAAATTCAGCTGAGAAGGTTGTACAGTGCTGGTCCGAGGAGAAGAAGAGCTCTTACGTGACTGCTTAGAGACAGTGAACTGGTCCATATTTAAGAACTCAGCGACCAACTTAAATGAGTATGCCGCCACCGTCACAGACTTCATCAGCAAATGTGTGGACGACTGCATGCCAAAGAAAGCAGTACGTATGTTCCCCAACCAGAAACCTTGGCTCAATCGCGAGATTGACTCCCTACTGAAGGACAGATTTGAGGCGTTCAAGGCAGACGACCCTGACCTATACAAGAAATCCAGGTATGACCTCCGCAAAGCCATCCGAGATGCCAAGAGAGAATATCAAACTAAGCTAGAGTCACAGACAGACTCTCGGCGGTTGTGGCAAGGACTAAACAACATAACGGGCTACAAAGCAAAGCTCAGCAGTATCTCTGGCAGCAGCGCACCCCTCCCCGATGAACTCTATGCATTCTATGCTTGGTTCGAGAAGGTAACCAACAATCCACTGTCGAGTGCCCCAGCAGCCAATAATTCACCCATACCCACCATCACAGCTTCTGAAGTCAGATCAGCCTTCCTGAAAGTGACCCCTCGGAAGGCGACGGGCCCAGACGGGATGCCTGGTCGTGCACTCAGAGCCTGCGCAAACCAGCTGGCAGAGGTGTTTGCGGACATCTTTAACCTGTCCCTAGTCCACTCCGAGGTCCTCACCTGCTTCAAGAAGACCACCATCGTACCGGTGCCAAAGAAGAACCAGGCAACGTGCCTCAATGACTACCGTCCGGTGGCCCTGACTTCAGTCGTAATGAAGTGCTTCGAAAGATTGATCATGAAGCGCGTCACCTCCATACTCCCAGAATGCCTTGATCCACTGCAATTCGCATACCGTCGCAACGGGTCCACATCAGATGCCATTTCACTGGCCCTACACTCATCCCGAGAGAATCTCGAAAACAAGGACTCCTACATCAGACTCCTATTTATTGACTACAGCTCCGCCTTCTGATGTGTTGGGTACTCTGCATCTGTGGAGACTTTGTTTACCTTAGCAGTAACATAGACAGGCTACCAACACTTGTAATAGTACAACACTATTTTATTAAGCTAAGAACTGTTGAGCATACTTGCACTGTGGGTCGACACTATGTTAGATTAACTGAAGACCTATGCCTATCCTAACCAGTCTAAACTGTTAGCACATGGTGAAGGTTTGTGCTTCTAGCTGCGAGCTCTGTCCTTCTCAGAGGCTGCATCCCGAATGAGCGGGATAACTAGTGCCCTCTGGCTTTATAGTGACCGTCCCTAACTGGTGATTGGCTGCTGTGTTGTATGTGTTGATTGGTCTTGCAGTGTGTCAGTCAGTGTGTGTCTCTGCACCATTATATACTGATGTGTATATTATGACACCTGCAACACCATAATCCCAGCCAAGCTCATATCAAAGCTCCAAAACCTAGGACTTGGCTCCCCACTCTGCAACTGGATCCTTGATTTTCTGACCAACAGACCACAATCAGTAAGAATAAACAACAACACCTCCTCCACAATAGTCCTCAATACCGGGGCCCTGCAAGCTGCGTACTTAGTCCCCTACTCTACTCCCTGTACACACACGACTGCGTGGCAAAATTTGGTTCCAGCTCCATCTACAAGTTTGCTGATGATACGACCATAGTGGGCCGGATCTCGAATAACGACGAGTCAGAATACAGGAGGGCGATAGAGAACCTAGTGGAGTGGTGTAACAACAACAATCTCTCCCTCAATGCCAGCAAAACTAAAGAGCTGGTCATTGACTTCAGGAAGCAAAGTACTGTCCACACCCCTGTCAGCATCAACGGGGCTGAGGTGGAGATGGTTAGCAGTTTCAAATTACTAGGGGTGCACATCCCCAAAAATCTGTCCTGGTCCACCCACGTCGACGCTACCACCAAGAAAGCACAACAGCACCTATACGTCCTCAGGTAACTAAGGAAACTCGGCATGTCCATATTAACCCTTACCAAACTTTACAGGTGCACCACAGAAAGCATCCTACCTGGCTGCATCACAGCCTGGCATGGCAACTGCTCGGCCCAGGACCGCAAGAAACTTCAGAGTCGTGAACACCGCCCAGTCCATCACACGTAACCGCCTCACATCCATTGACTCCATCTACACCTCTCGCTGCCTGGAGAAAGCGGGCAGCATAATCAAAGGCCCCTCCCACCCGGCTTACTCACTCTTCCAACTTCTTCCATCGGGCAGGAGACACAGAAGTCTGAGAACAAGCACGAACAGACTCAAAAACAGCTTCTTCCCCACTGTCACCAGACTCCTAAATGACCCTCTTATGGACTGACCTCATTAACAATACACCCTGTATGCTTCATCCGATGCCGGTCCTTATGCATTACATTGTCTATCTTGTGTTGCCCTATTATGTATTTTCTTTTCTTCCCTTTTCCTCCCATGTACTTAATGATCTGTTGAGCTGCTCGCAGAAAAATACTTTTCACTGTACCTCGGTTCACGTGATAATAAACAAATCAATCAATCAATCAATCAGGTGTCGAGCCATTTCTTGAACTGCTGCAGTCAGTATGGTGTAGGTATATACACGCAATGCTATTCGGGAGAATGTGTTCCAGTGCCTTGATCAATACAAGGGGTTCGATCTGTATTTTTAACCTCTATAACGTTTCTCTTTGATACATCTGAGTGGCCATTTCAGAAGGAAATTAAGAGTAAACCGTATTGCTGTTGATCTCGAGTATAGAGTTCAGTCTGCAGACTGGGTAAAGCCAGTAGATTTTCTTTTTACAAAAATCCTGGTTTCACAAATGATATAAAATTAGATCATTGCAAAAATGGTGGACAAGCCCAAAAATCAGAAGTCCCGCCTCCGGACATAGCACTGACTATTTTCACAGAGGCAGCAGTCCACAAAAATCTGCAGCTGCCTCCACTAAACTGTCCAAAGTGGCAAGGGATATTGTTAAAGGGAGCGGTCAAGCCGTGAAGGAATTTAAAACTCCTGCCCTGTTACACTTTGAAAAAAATTGAATGGAGTGTTAAAACAAAATTGCATACTATTTCACTCTATCATGACATAAACCTTGGGGTTACCATTATTGGATTAGTGCTGCATGGATGATTTCATGACCATCCATTATAACAGTCGGGTGCCTGCTATTTCACAGTTTGATTGACAGATCCAGATACTTATGGATCTTTTGAAGTGGGACTATGGGTGAAATTTCATGGTCCTTCCTGCCAACAAGATCTTCCAGTTCTTGACTCATGGCTCATGACTCATTACATTTTCTGACTCTGCCCTGCCTTTACAGGGCTGTAAAATTCCACCCTATGAATTCCAATGGTTGCTTTTCTAAGGAATTTTGCAATTTAATGAAATGTTAATTGTGATATGGGACAATGTAGTTGGAGGAATGTAAATGTAGTAAATGGTGTTTTATCAATGAGCATTTAAAGCAAAATAAAGGGCGGGATTCTCCGTCAGCCGACGCCGGAATTGTAAAACGCGATTCGGCGGCGAATCGGTGTCAACGCCAAAATCGTGGTGAACACCGGTTTCACGCCAAATTGCAATTCTCCATCACCTCAAAAGTGGCGTCAATGATTTCCTGAATGCCAGGGCCAGAGGCCCTCACTGTGCTGGGCACCAACGTGTCGTTGCCATCATCACTGCTCCACACAAAGGCTGGATCTGGTTGTGGCACTGGCTGTGGCTGGGGGCGGTGGACACCAGATGGACCCACCCCATCACCTGCAGCTCCTGCAAGACAAGACGCACGATTAGACCATGGGCTGGGCAAGAGTGGGAGTGGTGGGGGAGGTAAGGGTAGTGTGGGGGTGAGGGTGGCATGGAGGTGACGGTGGGGGAGAGGGTGGTGTGGAGCTGAGGGTGGGGGTGAGGGTGGCGTGAAGGTGAGGGTGGGGGTGAGGATGGTGTGGGGTGAGGGTGGGGGTGAGTGGTGTGGGGGTGGGGGTGGGGCTAAGGGTAGTGTGGGGGTGAGGTTTGGGGTGGGGGTGAGGGTGGCGTGGAGGCGATGGTGAGGATGAGGGTGGCGTGGAGGCGATGGTGGGGATGAGTGTGGTGTGGGGTTGAGGGTTGGGTTGGGGTGGGGATGAGGGTGGTCTGGAGGTGAGGGTGAGGGTGGCGTGGAGGTGATGGTGGGGATGAGGGTGGTGTGGGAGTGAGGGTTGGGGTGGGGATGAGGGTGGTGTGGGGGTGGGCGTGAGGGTGGTGTGGGGGTTAGGATGGGGATGAGGGTGGTGTGGAGGTGACAGTGAGGATGAGGGTTGTGTGGGGGTGGGGCTAAGGGTGGTGTGGAGGTGAGGGTTGGGGTGGGGGTGAAGGTGGTGAGGGGGGAGTTGCCGAGAGGATGGCACGGGGTGACTGCACCATTGCGAGGTCTCACTTCCTCGTCCGCGGCTGATCTCCACCCCACCAACTTCCCTTTCCTCAGACCCACCAACCACGTCGAGGGCCCACTTCTCTGCCATGGTGAGGGGCTTCAGGTCTGGTGGTCCCCTTCCAGTTTTTCCCACTCCTGGAGTTTATGGGTGGCCTTCTCCTGAGGGGTGAGTGACACGACGAAAGACAGCGGCTGGCAGCCTCCTTCCCGGGCCGGTGTACAGGGTGGCCTGCCTCTCCTCCATGACGTCTGGAAGGTCTCCAGCTTGGTGTCTGCAAAGCTTGAGGCCGCGCGTCTTCCTGCCATCTTGTTGGCTGTGGTGGTGTGTGTGGGGAGTGAAGTGTGTATATGTGGCTTCAGCTTGTCACCCTCCTGAGTATCAATCATGAACCCGACGAATCCGGAACGTTTCTGATTGGAAGCGATTGTGGTCCACGTGGCGCCGGGACTGGCCCATTAACAGTCATTGAATCGGTCCAGGTGCGGCTCCAATTTTGCTGTCGTAGGAGTCCACGAATCCTGCCCCAACATCAACACTTAGGCTGGGATTCTCCGATTGTCGATGTAGATCAGCCGGAGAATCCATTTTTATGCTGGAATCAGGGGTGGTGCCGTTTTTCAGATGCTCCTCCCCCTTGAAAACATTGTGCTTGAGGAGTACGCCGCACGCCATTGGGACTGCCTCAGGATGTCACCTGAGGCCCTCCCCGATGTTGCACCCCTGATAGAACAACTTCCCAACAGCGTGGGTTAATGTATCCTCTTAACGTTCGTGAACCTGGCTTGGCGGCTGCGCACTTTGTCCGGCACCGCCACATGCCGGCGTCATGTTGTACGGCGTGGCTGCCGTATACATGCGCGGCCACGGACCCGGCCATTCTGCATCCGAATCGGCAGATAAAGCCGGGGGTTTTACGTGGCGGGGCTGAATCTGAGAATCTAGCCCATAGTCTCAGGAATGAAGAATCCAGCTGAATATCTGCAATAGACACTTAAAGCTTTTTTTACTTAATCACAACATGATTCCTGCGGTTTTTTCCCATGGTGAATACTGGAAGAGTTGGTGTGATGGATGTAAGGGCAAAGGTTGGATCCATATGTTGGCATGGAGGATATGAGGGGCTCGAAGGGGTGGACAAAGGGGCTTAGGTTGGCATAATGGATATGAGGGCCATGGAATGGGCAGAGGACATACGTTACCATGGATGTTTTGAGGGGCAATTGGGGCTAAGTTGCTGCATGAGGTGACATGGTTGGGAGATGGAGAGTATATAAGGGGTGAGGGTCCATGAGGGGTGAGTGCTGGAGTGCTGTTTTTCTATTTATCTTACTTGATATAGTGTTGGTGCATTGAAGCAGGTCTACCGCCAGAGCAGCCTCCACATTTGACATCCTCCAGATTAATTCCGGGGTCACCCGGCCTGACCCCCATGGAACCCTGCCATCCTGGAGTGAAAACCCAACCTTCAGGGTTACTTTACCCTGAATCGATTTTGCGGAGCTGGGAAATGTCGCAACTCTCACCTCTTGGTACGAGAGCAAATATCCAGGCCAAGGATTTTATCCCAGATTAATCAATTAACATTGAATTCCCCCAGCTGCTATGGTGGGATTTGAACCCATATTCCCAGATTAATAGTCTGTACCTCCAGATTTCTAATCGAGCAACAATACCACTATGCAACTGTCCTGAAATAGTGAAGGTGGTGCTAACCTGGTATCCTTTATGTCGACAGGAGAAGGCCTTGACTGAACATCTCATCCATAGAATGATTTCTGCACTTTCTCATAACTGTACAGAAAAGTCAACCTAGATTACATTCTCAAGTCTCTGGACCGGAGCTTGAATCTATAACCTGAAAATATGACAATTTCTTTATGAAAGTAATGTTGCAATTTAATATTCAATAATCTGCTTGAATTATCACAAAGGGTTTCTGTCACATGGTGCTGGCGCTGTTACATATTTTTTGGTGAATGCTTGTGCTCAGGAAGATGAACAGATGCTCTGTCTGCTAACAGCCAGGAATGGTTTGGCTATAATAACTGAGATGAAGGGGAGCACTCTATTAATCCCTCAACATCTGTTCTGCAAGGATTTCTTGGCAATTGTTACTTGATGTTTTGAGAAGGAGTACCTGGACCTAAATAATGAACAGATTAGGTTTGCCAACTTTGGTTGGATGTATTCCAGATAGTCACGTCACCTGACTTCCTGAACTTCCAACAATTATACTTAGAATGTCAGTGCCTTGAAAATTTATAATTGAGTATAAAACAATTTTATGAAGCATTCTGAATAACAAAATGTAAACAAACACTTACAGAAAAAGTCCACATTTTAAAATCTATCACAGTGCATTGAGTGAATAATTCAAGAGCAGCCATTCGGCTATCTTTTTGTTGAGTACAGCATGCCGTACTCTCATTGCAGAGCATTCCCTGGATTAAATGGTACAACTATTCACGCTCCCAAACATTCCACACCACAATTAGCCTTTCGCATATAGGCATCCCACAGTGTAGCTGAACTGTGGGAGGTGTGCCTGGCATATTTCTTGCTCGTTCCTGTGCTATCACTTTCCATTCAAAGAGCATTACTGGGAGAAGATGGGCAACTTGCTGAGAGGGAAAGGTTGTCAATTCTACTGCCAATTCCCAATGATTTTTCTGTCCAGCTGGTCGCAGGTGTTTGGGAGTTCAATCTTAAAATCTCTTAAAATCTCAGCTTTCAATTGGGTCTGGAATGATTCCTGATAATTTCCAAATCCCGGCCCCATACTGCATCAGCATCACTAATGCTATGTTTAGTGCTCAAGTAGTCACTCCCAGTGCTGCCTGGAGGCAGAAACTGGCTCTGGAGGGTGATCCTCAAAGGCATACAGCAGCCATAACTGGGTTTGCCATTGACTTGTTGGGTGGACTGTGATACAATTGAAAAGATCAGCATTGAAAGGGAGGCGGTGTTAGCAGTTTTAGCTGGTTTAAAAGTGGATAAATCCCAAAGCCCAGATGGGATGTATGGTATGCTGCTATGTGAGGCAAAGGAGAAGATTGCATGGGCTTTCACAGTAATTTTTAAATCCTCTCTGGCCACATCAGAGGTGCCAGAGGACTGGAGGACAGCTAATGTAATAGCATTATTCAAGAAGGGAAGTAGGGTAAAAAACAGATAATTGAGTCTAACATAGAACATAGAACATAGAACAGTACAGCACAGAACAGGCCCTTCGGCCCTCGATGTTGTGCCGAGCAATTATCACCCTACTCAAACCCACGTATCCAACCTATACCGGTAACCCAACAACCCCCCCCCCTTAACCTTACTTTTTTTTAGGACACTACGGGCAATTTAGCATGGCCAATCCACCTAACCCGCACATCTTTGGACTGTGGGAGGAAACCGGAGCACCCGGACGAAACCCACGCACACACGGGGAGGACGTGCAGACTCCACACAGACAGTGTCCCAGCCGGGAATCGAACCTGGGACCCTGGAGCTGTGAAGCATTTATGCTAACCACCATGCTACCGTGCTGCCCCAATCGTAAGAAGATTATTGGAAAAAATTGTGAGGTTACAGAATTGATCTCCACTTGGAGAGGCAAAGATTAATCAAGGATAGTCAACGTGGTTTTGTCGGGGGAAATTGTGCCTAACAAATTTGATTGAATTTTTCAAAGAGGTGACTAAGTGCGCAGATGTGGTTGATGTAGTCTTTCTGGATTTCAGTAAGGCTTTTGACAAGGTCCCAAATGGGAGACTGATCAAGAAGGTAAGAGTCTATGGGATCTCGGGAAATTTGACAAATTGGATCCAAAATTGGCTTCATGGCAGGAGACAGAGGGTAATAGTCGTAGGTTGTTTTTGTGACTGAAGCCTGTGTCCAGTGATGTACTGCAAGGACTAAATTAGCTTTGTCACAACATTGTCACACTGTTACTTGGTCTGGGGTTGCCAGTTATCCTGGACTGTTCTAGAGGGCTGGATTTTCCATGACCTATTATATTTTATTTATAATCATTATTGTCACAAGTAGGCTTACATTATCACTGCAATGAAGTTACTGTAAAAAGCCCTCAGTCGCCACATTCCGGCGCCTGTTCAAGGAGGGAGAAATCAGAATGTCCAATTCACCTAACAGCACAACTTTCGGGACTTGTGGGAGGAAACCAAAGCACAAGGAGGAAACCCACGCAGACACAGGGCGAACGTGCAGACTCCACACAGACAGTGACCCAAGCCGGGAATCGAACCTGGAACCCTGGGGCTGTGAAGCAACAGTGCTACCCATTGTGCAACCGTTCTATTGGGGGCAAGGGAAGATGCAGATATGCTTTGAAGATAGCATTCCTAGATGGAGTGCCAGTCTTCCAATGCCTCTGTGATACGTTGCAGATTTCAAATGGAGGGTGGCGTGAGATGATGGGGGGAGGAAGCATGCCTTCAATTAACTAACTGTTGGGCTTGGAAATGAGCTTGATGGTGGGCAAAAGAGGAGCAGAAGCAAAAATTCAAATGTCCAAAGCTGAAGAGCGACTGGTTTGGGACCTGCTGGTAAACAGTTGTTGGAAACACATCTGGGAACCATTAGTTGTTGTGGCTCCTGATGGAAAATCTTGAAAAAGAAATAGAGATGCTCATGTGCTCTTATAGTCTATGCCTTGGATAATAGAGGCAAGTTTCCCATTTGCTTTCTTAACCAGCAACCTGTCTGGCTGCTTTCAGGGATCTATGGGCATGCACCTCAAGTTCCCTCCGGTCCTTTGTACTTTCTAGCATCCTACCGTTCATTGTGGGTGATGTGGCAGAAGACTGGTTAGGTCAAGTTGGGGAGGTAGTAGGATGGACAGGAGTAGTAAGGTCTGGTTTAGGGGGAGTAGTCAGGATGCAGGAGGGGGTGGCAGAGCATGGTCAGGAGGGATAGTTAGGGGATCGGGTTCAGGGAGCGTTTGGGTGTTTGGAGGGGTAGGTTGGACCAGTTGAAGAATCAACAGTGTTAGGGGACTGTCAAAGGGTCCAGGGGTATAGTCAGAGTTTCAAGTGGATAGTGGGGTGTTTGGGAGGTTTGGTTGGGAGTAGTTGGGAGTTGAGGGGGTAGCCTTAGGGTTGGGTATATGGGAGGTGGTCATGGGAGTATTCAATGTAGTCGGAGGGCCAGTGTGAGTGAATGCCTTTAGTTGTGGAGTTACCCAGATGTTCGCCCAGATTTTATCTAGTTAAGTACTGTGAAACTCTCCAAAGTCTCCAACTCTAGCTCAGATGTCAGTGCGTCAGAAGTCCACAGGGTCCCAACGCACATCTCCTGTCGTGCGTCCAGTCTCCGACATTATGGAGACCGAAAGACCTGCGTCTTTATCCTTTCCTCAAGTGAATCTTCATATTGTTTGTTTCTTTCCTTTCAGTAATCTTCTCAAACACCAAATTCAATCTCTGATTTGTATGTACATCTCACCTAATGTGTGTCAATTTACATTAATATTAAGTAATTTAATGCTTCATCATCAGTATTCCCAAATTTTTTAAAGGGAATAAACAAAATTAATGAATATAAATACAGAGGTGTGAGAAAGTTCTTTTGACTTGTTAAGGGCCTACTAAGTACCAATTAAAGGTGAATATTGAAGTTTGCTCATGTTTGCATACCAACAGGCATTATGGTTGATGCTGCCTCACAGAGGTCAGACACTGGGGAGAATCAGGGAAGACCAGTCATTGCATAAAATGAAAGACAGAGACAGCATGTTCACTTCAAGAAACAGAGGTACCTAAGGATGGCTGAAGGATAATGGCTATCTCTTAGAATAAGCGTGACGCAGATGGTGCATGCAATCTCCTGGAACCTAACATACAATCCAGAAACAAATTCAGCACCATTTTCCCAGTAATGACAAAAGTGATGATGGCACTCAGCACAGGTAACTGATGGAGATTTGCCAGGGACTCATCACTCTTAGCCATTACACAGGTCATTATTCAGTTACGGTAGTGAGACTACTGTGCCTAACCTGACTATCATGGTGATGTTATATGAACCTATGTTAGATTTTGGGGTTTGGAGCCACAGATACCTAAAAAGGCAGTTGATTATTGGTGAGTAATTTTAATATAGTTTACTAAATTTATTATGAAGCAGCAGTTTAGATATGATGCATCAAATAATTAGACAGAAAAATCAGTTGACCCATGACAGTTAAGAGCAGTTTGCTAATCCCGGAGGACAGACAAATACGTGACACTGATTGTGTTGGTCTCATCTTCTTCCTCCTCTTCATCCACCCTGAGGAAGGCAGCTGCCGGTGAGCACTGTAACCTCCCCATGACACCTCGCCTGTATATGACTCATGACAGTATATCACCCCTGTGCTTGAGCATTGTTAATATACCCTTTTTCTGAGGGTTGACATCTGGCTCACTGTCAATCACCGATCGAAACTATTCTGATCAACGAATACAGGACAAGTATCCAAGCTATCAAGGTGGTTACCATGGTTACCGCCTTCCCTGCTATCATCCTGATCAAGGTCAGATTTTTAGTTTACATCATGTTGGAGGTCATGTCCTGGTCCTTTCTAAACATGTCTGTAGATAAAGGATCCCATCCTAACAGCTTAGGAATGTCAAACACAGGCAGCCTCAATTAAGACTGTTTATCAGTCAGAATGTTTAGAAATCCTCTTTCCAAGGAGCGAATCAATCCTGTTTAGCAAATCCAATAAGGGTTCTATATTATGCAGGAAGTACCTGTTTATTCAAGACCCCAATTTCGTACACCTAGAAGCTGCAAGATCGCAGTTGCCGTTTTCAGCCTGTCGCTGTGAAACTGTTAATTGTTGTCTTCTAACAGATTGGTAATAATGCCGTTCAGTGTTATCGTGTTCCACAAGGTGCAACAGGAAACAAAAGATTTACAGACAATCTTGGCAGTGGTAAAAAGAGTTTTCTAAGCTCCCAGGGAAACTGGCAATCATAACTGTGAACATAGCCCTAGCACTGCAGACTGCTTGTTAATAGAATGAAACAATGTATTTTTCCTGTTAAAGTGGCGTTATTAGTGAAGTGCACATCAGTAACACCAAGGATATTAGTGAATAAAGCGATAATACTGGTTACTTCACTTTTTTTAATATAAATTTAGAGGACCCAATTCATTTTTTCCAATTAAGGGGCAATTTAGCGTGGCCTATGCACCTAGCCTGCACATTTTTGGGTTGTGGGGGTGAGACCCACGCAGGCACGGGGAGAATGTGCAAACTCCACACGGACAGTGACCCAGAGCCGGGATCGAACCTGGCACCTCAGCGCCACCGTGCTGCCCTCTGGTTACGTCGCTTGTCCTTTTATGGTGCTAAAATAATGTGAGTAAACTGATACAGTCTTATTTTCTTTAAAGTAAGTCAGTAATATCTTTAGAACTCGTTTTGATAGTGGATAGGATGGCACACGGTCCTGTCAGCTGTTTGAAGATAATAAAGGGAATTATTAAACTTCAAGGGGAAGAAGTTTGGGTTGAACCCGATAATCGGTGGGGAGATCGCAATGTGTGATTACCTGGAACTCAGTCCCATTGAGGCAGGCAACATAAAAGCTTGGTGCTGCTTTCTCATCTACAAGATTATAGCATGCAGCTCAGTGTGAAACTCATTACTGACTAGTTGTAAAATCAGCAAAGGGCCCAGGCAGAGGCAGACTTCCAATGAAACCACATCTGCAGCAAGTGTTGGTTGCTGGAAGAACTCCGGCTCAGAGTTGATGATCTGGAATCTGAGCTTCAAACACTGCGGCACATCCGGGATGGGGAGAGTTACCTGGACACTTTGTTTCAGGAGGCAGTCACACCTGGGAGATTAAGTAATTCACATTCAGTAAGTGATCAGGGACTTCAGAGTGTGACTGTTAGTGAGGCAGGCAGGAGGAACCTGAGTTCAGCAGTGCAGGAGCCTCAGCCCTTGACCTTGTCCAACAGGTATGAGACTCTTGCTCCCTGTATGGATGAGGAAAAGGGCTCTGGACAGGATGAGCCAGCTGACCACGGTACCATGGTGCAGAAGGCCATTCAAGAGGGGGGAGTAAAAAGACAAGTAGTCGTTATAGGGGATTCTATAATTAGGGGGACAGATAGTATCCTATGCAAGCCGGATCGGGAGTCTCGCATGGTGTGTTGCCTGCCCGGTGCCAGGGTGCGGGACATCTCTGACCGCCTTGAAAGGATATTGGAGCGGGAGGGGGAGGATCCAGTTGTTGTGGTCCACGTTGGGGCTAACAACATAGGTAAAGCTAGGGTTGAGGACCTGTTCAGGGACTATCAAGCACTAGGAAGAAAATTGAATTACAGGTCCTCAAGGGTCATAATCTCCGGATTACTGCCCGAGCCACGTGCCAATTGGCATAGGGACAAGAAAATTAGGGAAGTAAACACGTGGCTAAGGGATTGGTGTGAGAAAGAGGGATTCCACTTCATGGGACATTGGCATCAGTTTTGGAACCAGGGGGATCTGTACCGTTGGGACGGTCTCCACCTGAACCGATCTGGAACCAGTGTTCTAGCGAAGAGGATAAATAGGGTGGTCAGTAGGACTTTAAACTTCTGAGTTGGGGGGAAGGGAAAGTGAAAGCGACAGGGAGCATGGAGTTAAATGGCAAGATACGCAGGAGGATAACATGTTGGCAGGTGGATTTAAGCTTGAGGCAGACTAGGAATTCAACAAAAAGGAAGGATAACTTTGGACATCTTAGGACTTCCAATATCTGTAATGATAAGAAAGTTAGCATCAAGGCACTTTACCTGAATGCTCGTAGCATTTGTAACAAAGTAGACGAACTAATGGCACAGATCATCGTGAATGATTATGATGTGGTAGGCATCACAGAGACATGGCTGCAGGGGGTTCAGAACTGGCAGTTAAACATCCAAGGATATACAATCTATCGAAAAGACAGGGAGGTGGGCCGAGGGGGTGGGGTTGCCTTGTTAGTTAAGAACAAAATTAAATCTATGGCACTAAACGACATAGGGTCGGATGATGTGGAGTCTGTGTGGGTAGAATTGAGGAACCACAAAGGCAAAAAAACCATAATGGGAGTTATGTACAGACCTCCTAACAGTGGTCAGGACCAGGGGCGCAACATGTACCGGGAAATAGAAAAGGCATGTCAGAAAGGCAAGGTCACGGTGATCATGGGGGACTTCAATATGCAGGTGGATTGGGTAAATAACGTAGCCAGTGGATCCAAAGAAAAGGAATTCATGGAATGCTTACAGGATGGCTTTTTGGAACAGCTTGTCATGGAGCCCACAAGGGAGCAGGCTATTCTGGACCTAGTGCTATGTAATGAACCAGACTTTATAAAAGATCTTAAAGTAAGGGAACACTTAGGAAGCAGCGATCATAATATGGTTGAGTTCAGTCTGCAGTTTGAAAGAGAGAAGGCAAAATCGGATGTAATGGTGTTACAGTTAAATAAAGGTAATTACGAGGGCATGAGAGAGGAACTGGCAAAAATCGACTGGAAGCAGACCCTAGTGGGGAAGACAGCAGAGCAAAAATGGCAGGAGTTTGTATGCATAATTGAGGACACTGTACAGAGGTTCATCCCCAAGAAAAGAAAGATTATCCGGGGAGGGATTAGACAGCCATGGCTGACAAAGGAGGTCAGGAAATGTATCAAAGAAAAAGAGAGATCCTATAAAGTGGCCAAAAGCACTGGGAAATCAGAAGATTGGGAAGGCTACAAAAACAAACAGAGGTTAACAAAGAGACAAATAAGGAAGGAGAGGATCAAATATGAAGACAGGCTAGCCAGTAATATAAGAAATGATAGTAAAAGTTTATTTCAATTCATAAGAAACAAACGACAGGCCAAAGTAGACATTGGGCCAATTCAAACTGATTCCGGAAGGCTAGTGATGGGAGACGAGGAAATGGCTGGAGAACTTAATAAGTACTTTGCGTCTGTCGTCACAGTGGAAGACATGAGTAATATCCCAAAAATTATAGAGGGTCAGGGGGCTGAGTTGAGTATGGTTGCCATTACAAAAGAGATGGTGCTAAAAAAGCTAAAAGGTCTTAAAATTGACAAATCTCCTGGCCCCGATGGGCTACACCCTAGAGTTCTGAGGGAGGTGGCTGAAGAAATAGCGGAAGCGTTGGTTGAGATCTTTCAAAAATCACTGGAGTCAGGGAAAGTCCCGGACGATTGGAAGGTCGCTGTTGTAACCCCCTTGTTCAAGAAAGGATCAAGACAAAAGATGGAAAATTATAGGCCAATTAGCCTAACCTCGGTTGTTGGTAAAATTCTAGAATCGATCGTTAAGGATGAGATTTCTAAATTCTTGGAAGAGCAGGGTCGGGTTAGAACAAGTCAACATGGATTTAGTAAGGGGAGGTCGTGCCTGACGAACCTGTTAGAATTCTTTGAGGAGGTGACAAGTAGGTTAGACCAGGGAAACCCAGTGGATGTGGTCTATCTGGATTTCCAAAAGGCCTTTGATAAGGTGCCACACAGGAGGCTGCTGAGTAAGGTGAGGGCCCATGGTGTTCGAGGTGAGCTACTGTGATGGGTTGAGGATTGGCTGTCTGACAGAAGGCAGAGAGTTGGGATAAAAGGTTCTTTTTCGGAATGGCAGCCGGTGACCAGCGGTGTCCCACAGGGTTCAGTGTTGGGGCCGCAGCTGTTCACCATATATATTAATGATCTGGATGAAGGGACTGGGGGCATTCTAGCGAAGTTTGCCGATGATACGAAGTTAGATGGTCAGGCAGGTAGTGCTGAGGAAGTGGGGAGGCTGCAGAAGGATCTAGACAGTTTGGGAGAGTGGTGCAGGAAATGGCTGATGCAATTCAATGTGAGAAAATGTGAGGTCTTGCACTTTGGAAAAAAGAATCCAAGCATAGACTACTTTCTAAACGGTGAGAAAATTCATAAAGCCAAAGTACAAAGGGATCTGGGAGTGCTAGTCGAGGATTCCCTAAAGGTAAACATGCAGGTTGAATCTGTGATTAAGAAAGCGAATGCAATGTTGTCATTTATCTCAAGAGGGTTGGAATATAAAAGCAGCGATGTGCTACTGAGCCTTTATAAGGCTCTGGTTAGGCCCCATTTGGAGTACTGTGTCCAGTTTTGGGCCCCACATCTCAGGAAGGACATACTGGCACTGGAGCGTGTCCAGCGGAGATTCACACGGATGATCCCTGGAATGGCGGGTCTAACATATGATGAACGGCTGAGGATCCTGGGATTGTATTCATTGGAGTTTAGAAGGTTAAGGGGAGCTCTAATAGAAACTTACAAGATAATACATGGCTTAGAAAGGGTGGACGCAAAGAAACTGTTTCCGTTAGGCGAGGAGACGAGGACCCGTGGGCACAGCCTTAGAATTAGAGGGGGTAAATTCAGAACAGAAATGCGGAGACATTTCTTCAGCCAGAGAGTGGTGGGCCTGTGGAATTCATTGCCGCGGAGTGCAGTGGAGGCCGGGACGCTAAATGGCTTCAAGGCAGAGATAGATAAATTCTTGATGTCGCGAGGAATTAAGGGCTACGGGGAGAATGCTGGTAGGTGGAGTTGAAATGCCCATAAGCCATGATTGAATGGCGGAGTGGACTCGATGGGCCGAATGGCCTTACTTCCACTCCTATGTCTTATGGTCTTATGGAAACACACAGCGTTGCAGTACAGGGCCCTGGTCAATGGGGGGGGCCCATATGGAGAGGTGACTGTTGTGGTGGGAACACCAAAGGAACACTAATCAGAGCCTTGGTAACTCTAAATTTTCTGATAGGCTCAAGAAATTCGAATTAGCCTATCAGCAGGCAATACAGAACGACATTGGTCTCTGATTGGTGGACTCCCTTTTAGTGGAGGAAAACAGTTTGCGAGATGTTAAGAGGTGGTGGAGACTTTGAGCAGTTCAGACACGGATCTCCTGAATTAGGGGGGAAGTTTCTGAATTTTCATTGAGTAAAGGGGCAAAGCTGCAGCCAGGCTTCTGGCATTTGGTCTGGTGGACAGCCTGACAAATAGAAGCCGCCGACCTAGCATCAGGGTGCAAGCCTGCAAAGCCTTCAGCGAGGTAAGGAGGAGAAACTGGCCAATGGTCATTGAGGAGACCAGCAGGGTAATTCTTGACTGCCAGGCTAGGCCAGACCAAGCCTGGACACAATGGAGGAGTAGGAGGGAGGCCAACCAAAAAGACCAGAGGCCACTGTCGTGTTAAGCACACTGAGATAACACGGGCTGCAACTGGATGCAGCTATAACTGAAATATACTCCAGACCTTGAAGTTAGTTCAATTTGATTTATTGAACCTGTCACACAGTTAGCACAGTTCTCTGTGAGTTCGACTCTCTGCTAACCTAAGTGTGATTACTCTTTCTGACTGAACCAGACTAGCTCTTAGCCACGTGCTGTCGGTGTTATGTGATATATACACCTGACTCACTCTGTAGGTGTCCCCAATGTAAAGAGGTGGAGTGTGAGTGCCTCGTGCCTTTTATAGTGGGAAACCACCCCCAAGTGTTCTGCCTGCTGATTGGCTATGCCCTGTTCTCTGTGTTCATTAGCTGCCTGTCTCTATCTCATTATGTGCATGTCTGCATATCATGACATTCCCCCCTTTTGAAGTGTTTTTCTGCAGCATATGTGAAAGTATTTAATGTGTAGACCGAAAAACAAACTTATTTACATACAATGGCAGATGGGAACATATGTACATGTGAAAACAGGTATCTAATGTGCGAAAACAGAACACAGCAAACAAAACAAATGTTCATAAGTCCAGTCTCGGGCTTGCGTCTGATCCTGGTCCACCGCCGGAGAGGTTGTGGTGGGGACAACGGCGTCTTGAGAGACGGGATTGAAGCTGGACTGTTGGCCTCATGGTTCGAGTTGTCAGGAGGTGGCACAATAACAGATGGAAACAACGAAGAATGTGGTTGCGGGCGGGCAACTGTGCGCTTTGCCCGTCTGTTTCGCCGCACAACAGAGCCATCAGCCATATGCACAACATACAATCGAGGAACAGCCTGTCGAACAACAACAGCTGGAGCTGACCAGCCTCCATCAGGTAGCTTGATCTGAACAGCATCCGCTGAGGATAGCTCAGGCAAATCGGTGGCATGAGCATCATAGCCCTGCTTTTGCCGGTCCCTGAGTTTCTGCACTTTTGCAGCACCGGGAGGTGCTCCAAATTGGGCAAGTGTATGGCTGGAAGTGTCGTCCGCAGGTCCCTGTTCATCAGGGGTTGAGCCGGTGACATGCCAGTAGACAGAGGGGTTGCCCTGTACGCAAGCAGCGCAAGGTTGACGTTACAAGCAGAATCTCCGGCCTTGCAGATGAGCTGCTTCACTATGTGCACCCCTTTCTCAACCTTCCCGTTGGACTGCGGGTAATGTGGGCTGGAAGTGACGTGATGAAACTGATATAACTGGGCGAACATTGACCACTCTTGGCTGCTGAAGTAAGGACCGTTGTCACTCATGACAGTGAGTGGAATAGCATGCCTGGAGAACGTCTCCTTACAGGCCTGGATGACAGCCTTGGATGTGAGATCCAAGAGCTTCACAACTTCTGGGTAGTGGGAAAAATAATCAATGATGAACACATAATCACGACCATTGGCATGAAAGAGGTCGATGCGACTTCCGGTGGCGGCAATGCGGAGCTAAGCCGCACATTCGACAGCTCCCGCTGAAAACGGACTTTGGGGCTCTTTTCAGGGCCCCCAACGGAGCTGTGTCGACAAATCCCGACGTGGGAAGAGGACAGGAGTCGACCCCTATGGTCCTATGGTCCAGACCTGGAGTGGGGTAAGGAGAAAAACGGAGAAAGCACCCCTGAAAAAGCGGGGGAAGGAAGACAAAATGGCGGCCGGCAGAGACCCGGAGGACTGGAGGCAGTGGGCTCAGGAGCAGCAGGCGACTCTGCTGCGCTGCTTCCAGGAGCTTGAGTTGGAGCTGCTGGAGTCGTTGAAGGTAACCACCAGGGAGTTGATGGAGACCCAGACAGCCCAGGGGGCTGCGATCCGGGAGCTGCAGAAGCAGGCCTCCGAAAGGGAGGATGAGGCCGTGGCCGGCATGGGGAAGGTGGAGATGCACGAGGCGCTCCATAAAAGATGGCAGGAGCGGTCCGAGGAGCTGGACAACCGGTCGAGGAGGAAGAATTTGCGGATCCTGGGCCTCACGGAGGGGCTGGAGGGGTCGGACCTGGCGGCCTATGTGGCGGTTATGTTAAACTCGCTGATGGGGGCTGGGTCCTTCCAGGGGCCCCTGGAGTTAGAGGGGGCCCACAGAATTCTGGCTAGGAGGTCCAAGCCGAACGAGCCGCCGCGGGCGGTGTTGGTGCGGTTTCATCGGTTCGTGGATCGTGAGTGTGTGCTCCGATGGGCCAAGAAGGAGCGGAGCAGCAAGTGGGAGAACACGGAGGGGCGGATCTTCCAGGACTGGAGTGCGGAGGTGGTGAGGCGGAGGGCCGGGTTTAACCGGACGAAGGCGGTGCTCCATAGACGGAGTGTGAAGTTCGGCATGTTGCAGCCGGCGCGTCTGTGGGTCACCGATAAGGATCGGCACCATTATTTTGAGTCCCCGGTGGAGGCGTGGGCCTTTGTGCAGGCCGAGGAATTGGACTCAAACTGAGGGTCTAAGATGGGGGATGCTGTATAATACTGTATTTGTATTTGCTTGGTTTAATGTAAGATGTGGGTTGGCCTTAGGGTGGGTGGGGTGATGTCGATTTATCTTTTCTGTATGGGTTTTTCTGTAGGGGTCTGGTGGACGGGTTCGGGCAGGGGGGTAAACGGGGAGTTCGGGGAGCTGGTGGGGGGACTGACAATGGGAGTTGCCCTAGAGGAGGCGGGGCCGGGCAGGGCGAAAGCGCAGGCTTTCTGCGGGTTTCCCGCGCTGGGAGATGGTGGGGGCGGGGTCGGGGCTGAGAAGCGCGGGTCGTTGCTGGCTGTTTTCTTTTCCCGCGCAAGAGCGGGGTGGGGGGGGTGGGGAGGAGGACCCATTGACGGGCACGATGGAGGAGGGGTAGTCCCATGTGGGGAGGAGTCGGAGGTAGGGCGGGAGTCGCCGGGGTCAGCAGAAGTTAGCTGGCTCACGGGAGTGCTATGGATGGAGGGGCGCGGCTAGGAGGGGTTCTAGCCTTGGGGGGGGGGGGGGGGGGGGGGGGGGGGTACCGGGTTGCTACTGAAATGGTCAGGAAGGAGCTGGAGGACGCAGGGGGTGCTGGAGGGGGGGAGTTGCCGCCGTGGGAAACTGGCAGAGCGGGGGACGCTGGCTGGTGGTGGGCAAGGGATGGGGTATGGCTAATCGGCAGGGGAGGGGGGCAGGGAGCCCTCTGATCCGGCTGATAACCTGGAATGTGAGGGGGCTGAATGGGCCGGTCAAACGGGGCCGGGTATTTGCGCACCTGAAGGGGCTGAAGGCGGATGTGGCCATGCTCCAGGAGACACACCTGAGAGTGGTGGGCCAGGTTCGGCTGAGGAAGGGATGGGTGGGCCAAGTATTTCACTCAGGGCTGGATGAGAAGATTGGGGGGGTGGCGATCCTGGTGGGGAAGAAGGTGTCGTTTGAGGCGTTAAATGTGGTGGCTGACAGTGGCGGGAGATATGTGATGGTGAGTGGTAAGCTGCAGGGGGAGCGGGTGGTGTTGGTGAATGTTTACGCCCCAAATTGGGACGATGCGGGTTTTATGCGGCGTATGTTGGGCCGCATTCCGGACCTGGAGGTGGGGGGGCCTGATCATGGGGGGGGGGACTTCAACACGGTACTGGATCCCCCATTGGATCGATCCAAGTCCCGGACGGGTAGGAGGCCGCCGGCGGCTAAGGTGTTGAGGGGATTTATGGACCAGATGGGGGGGGTGGATCCCTGGAGGTTTGCGAGGCCAGGGGCCAGGGAGTACTCGTTTTTCTCCCACGTACATAAGGCCTACTCGAGGATTGATTTTTGTGTCCTGAGCACGGGGTTGGTTTCAAGGATGGAGGATGTGGAATACTCCACCATTGCCATTTCAGATCATGCCCCACACTGGGTGGACCTCGGGCTGGGAGAAGAGAGGTACCAACGTCCGCTCTGGCGCTTGGAGGTGGGACTGCTGGCAGATGAGGAGATGGCCGAGAGGGTTCGGGGGTGTATCGAGAGGTACCTTGAGGCCAATGACAATGGGGAGGTCCGAGTGGGGACGGTCTGGGAGGCATTGAAGGCGGTGATGAGGGGGGAATTGATCTCCATCCGAACCCATAGGGAGAGGGGGGAGCAGAGGGAGAGGGAGAGACTGATAGGGGAGATGGTGCGGGTGGATAGGAGATATGCAGAGGCTCCAGAGGAGGGATTGCTGGGGGAGAGGCGTAGACTTCAGGCCAGATTCGACCTATTGACTACCAGAAAGGCGGAAGCTCAGTGGAGGAAAGCACAGGGGGCGGTGTATGAATATGGGGAGAAGGCGAGCAGGATGCTGGCACACCAGCTCCGAAAGCGGGACGCGGCCAGGGAGATTGGGGGAGTGACGGATAAGGCTGGGAAGGTGGTGCGGAAGGGAGTAGATGTTAATGGGGTCTTCAGAGAGTTCTATGGGGAACTGTACCGGTCGGAGCCCCCGGTGGAAGGGGGTGGAATGGGGCGCTTCTTGGACAAGCTGTGATTCCCGAGGGTGGAGGAGGAGCAGGTGGAGGGACTGGGGGCACCGATCGAGCTGGAGGAGGTGGTCAAAGGGATAGGGAGCATGCAGTCGGGGAAGGCGCCGGGGCCGGACGGGTTTCCGGCGGAATTTTATAAAAGGTATTTGGACCTGTTGGGCCCCCTGTTGGTCCGGACCTTTAACGAGGCAAGGGAGGGGGGCTTTGCCCCCAACTATGTCACGGGCGCTGATTTCCTTGATCCTGAAGTGGGAGTCATATAGGGGCAGTGCGGGTCATATAGGCCAATTTTGCTGCTAAACGCCGACGCTAAGCTGCTGGCAAAGATCCTGGCCACTAGAATAGAGGGTTGCGTGCCCGGGGTCATTCATGAGGACCAGACGGGGTTTGTGAGGGGAAGGCAGTTGAATACGAACGTGCGAAGGCTCCTCAATGTCATTATGATGCCGGCCATGGAAGGGGAGGCGGAGATAGTGGTGGCGTTGGATGCGGAGAAGGCCTTTGATAGGGTTGAGTGGGAGTATTTGTGGGAGGTGTTGGAGAGGTTTGGGTTTGGAGAGGGGTTTATCCGGTGGGTGAGGCTGTTCTACGAGGCCCCGATGGCGAGTGAAGCCACAAATAGGAGGAGGTTGGAGTACTTTCGGCTGTACCGGGGGACGAGACAGGGGTGCCCCCTGTCCCCCTTGCTCTTCGCGTTGGCGATTGAGCCCCTGGCCATGGCATTGAGGGAGTCAAGGAACTGGAGGGGCCTGGTGCGGGGTGGGGAGGAGCATCGAGTGTCGCTGTATGCAGACGACCTGTTGCTGTATGTGGCGGACCCGGTGGGGGGGATGCCGGAGGTTATGAGGATTCTTAGTGAATTCGGGGGTTTCTCTGGGTATAAGTTGAACCTGGGCAAGAGTGAGTTGTTTGTGGTGCATCCGGGGGATCAAGAGGAGGGGATTGGTAGGCTCCCACTGAAGCAGGCAGGGAAGAGCTTCAGGTACCTAGGGGTCCAGGTGGCTGGGAGCTGGGGGGCCCTGCACAAGCTCAACCTCACAAGGTTGGTGGAGCAGATGGAGGAGGAGTTTAAGAGGTGGGATATATTACCGCTGTCACTGGCGGGGAGGGTGCAGTCAAGATGGCGGCGCCCACAGGCCGCACGTGGTCCGAGGAGGGGAAGATGGCGGCGCCCATGGGCCGCACGTGTCCAAGGAGGGGAAGATGGCGGCGCCCACTGGCCGCACGTGGTGGGTGCCAGGACAATAGTGGCGATTGAGCGGGCCTGGCACACTGCAGCAAAATGTCCCTTCTTGCCACAGGCCTTGCAGAAGCAGCACTGCCGGGGGTATTTTGACTGTCCGCAGAAGTAGCATTTGGGTCCCCCAGGGTTGGTTGGCTGCTGCACGGCGCAGGCGTGTGGTTGGCTGGGGGCGGTCACTGATGGGGCCCATGATGGGGGGCCGTCGGCGGGGTCCACGATGCACAGGGGGGATGGGCCGCGCGGTCGGGGGCATATGTCTGAACGTTGCGTGAGGCGACCGTAAGCGAGAACGCTAGTTTTTTGGTCGCCGCGAGGTCAAGCGTGGCCCCTTCTAAGAGGCATTGGCGGATGTAGTCAGACCCTATGCCCGTAACGAATGCGTCTCTCATCAGCAGGTTTGAATGTTCAGTCACAGTCTGTCACTAGGGCGAGCAGGGCACGCCAGAAATCTTCCACAGACTCACCGGAAAGTTGGTGCCGCGTGGATAGGAGATGCCTGGCGTAGATTTTGTTGGTCCGCTGAGTGTAATTCTCCTTCAGTAGCGCCATGGCTTCTGCCTAGGTCGACGCGTCCTGGACGACGGGAAAAACATTGGAGCTCGGGCACCTGTTCAGAATCTGGAGCTTCTGTGCTTCTGGGATTGGGTCTGGTGCAGACCCGATGTAAGCTTCAAAACAGGCTAGCCAATGTTCAAAGACTTTTTTAGCGTTGTCTGCTTGAGGATGCAGCTGCAGGTGATCCAGCTTGATGCGGAGGTCCATCTCTGAAAATTCTGTGTGTGATAAATTGATGCACCATCAATTACGACGAGACGAGAGCAAAATGTAATCGAGGCTTTATTACACAGAGATGTGTGGCCTCCTACAGCAGCTGACAAAATAGCTGCTGTATGGAGGGCACACATATTTATACTCCACCTACTGGGCGGAGCCAGCAGGCAGGGCTCTACCCCCATACCTGTAGTAGCCTTACCGTAAAACCCATATATACAGTATAATACATCAGTGGTGACTACCACATTAACCAGAGCTAGAGGTCAGCCAGGCAGGGCTGAGAGTGAGAGTGAGAGGGCTGGGCAGTAACCAACATCTTTAGCGGGATTCTCCAAATCACTGACGCCAAAATCGCATTCGGCGATCTGCGGAAGAATCCCTGTTCACGACCAAATCGGGGGTGGCGTATTTTCGCGATGCTACGCCCCTCCAAAGTGGTGTACGCCGCATGCCGTATCGACGGCCTCAGTGGTCTCACTCGTCGGGAACTCGGTGTGGTGGCTGCGGACTCAGTCCAGCGCCGCCACAGTCGGGGGAGGGCCAATTCACTGGCAGGGGGACTTTGCCGGGATCTGGTCCAAGGCACGCGAGCCGGCCAAAGGGGAGCACTACTTCACAAGCTTAGTCCGAGAGCGGCCGACACTACGTTGCACATCCCGGCCGCTACAGGCCGCCGCCGCGCGCAAGCAAGACCATGGACCCAAGGATTCTCCATGCCGTATCAGCAGCTAGAACCAGGTGCTCTACGCAGCCGCAATGCTAGCCTCCAGCCAAACAGAGGATTGGTGGCTGATTTACGCCATTTTGTTTGTCGTAAAAGCCACCGTTCCGACGCCGGTGTGGGGACATAGCCTCAAAATCGGAGAATCCAGCCACTTCTTTCTTGTAGTTTTTGTATGTTGAACTTACTGCCTTTTTTGGAGTCAGTTAGTTTTCTCTCTGATCGATTACGGTGTCTTTTACGATACCCAGCTTGCCTTGACCGTCCATCAGCATCATAGCTTTCCCAAAAATTATTGCCAGCAGCTAGTTCCCCTGGTACGGTTTTGGCAGTGAGTTCCAGCTCATCCTCACACCAATTCTTTTCACAATTTCAAAAGACTAACACCTTATCAACTCATAAGCTTTTTTTAATTTGTCACAACTTTTGAGCAACTTCGATAATCGGTTGCTTTTGCTTAAGAAGGTTTTGCTCAACTGAACAATCTGAAGAGTTAGTCATGAATCGCTGAAATCAAGACAGATCACCCCCAATCAATAGTGGTCAATAGTGGCACAGTGGTTTCCACTGCTGCCTCACAACGCCAGGGATCCAGGTTCGATTTCAGCTTTGGGTAATTGTCTGTGTGGAGTTTACATGTTTGCCCCGTGTCTGCATGGATTTCCTCCGGGTGCTCCGGTTTCCTCCCCCAGTCCAAAGATGCACAGGTTAGGCGGATTGGCCATGCTAAATTGCCCCTTAGTGTCCAATGATGTGCAGGTTAGATGGGGTTATGGGGATAGGGCGGGGCCTAGGTAGGCTGCACTTCCGGAGGATCGGTACAGACTCAATTGATCAAGTGGCCTCCTTCTGCACTTATAGGGATTCTATAGATTTTATATTTTATGTTAACCTAAGCAGGAAGTTGAAGGCGATGCAAGAGATTGAAGCTCAGCAAAAAAGACAGATTGGCAGGATTGAAGTATTGAGCAGTGCTCAAACTGTACATTAATCCTCAACAACAACATTCACAAAAGAAGATTTTGGTGACTTGCCTGATGAATTCGACCTGCCGATTTCTGGAACAACACACCGTCGGAAAAACCTGAACAAGTTGTGGACTCTGAAATGGGAATGGAACCAAAAGATATTGCTTAAGCTCATTGCTCTTCTGCAACTTAAGTGAGGGAAAAAACCTACTCTGAAGGCATGGCCTTATAGCCAAATCTGTTCCACTGGGTATAACTGAATAATTTGTAATAAGTAGATCAGAGAACTGAGGTAACCTGGAAAATTTGAGAAAAGAATTTGAGGTTCGAGGCCGAAAGTGGTTTTGAAGTCTTGATCAGTCCCGTTTGCTGAGGATGAAGTAAAATCACATGATGGAAAGGAGAAATTGGTTGATTATTTTTGGCAAACTATAAGACAGTCGGCTGTTATGTTTCCAAATTATTCCCCGACCCTAGACCCATTGTTGATGGGTACTCTAACTGGAGAAATGTTGGAGGAGATATTGCTGATCATGAAATTTCCAAAGCTCGTATTAAAACTATGTGTGCGTTCGTTTAAATATGTAAATTATCTGGAAGAATTGATTCTGCATTATCAGCTCAGTTTGAAAAGGAACGTTCTTATTGGAGGAAATTGCTGAGACCTATTGTTGCCATAGTCAAACTGCTGACTTCCTTGGGACTACCTCGAAGAGGATATGATGAGTCATCATTGTCAACTTGAAGTGGCAATTGTTTAGCCTGCCTTGAATATCTCCGTGAATTTAATGAGGTTTGCAAAGAGCATTTGAAAAGTTATCAATATTGTAACGCAGAAACGACCATCTTTTTAACACCCAGAACCTATGTTGACTTCATCATGGGGCTGGTTTAACACAGTGGGCTACATAGCTGGCTTGCAATACAGAACAATGCCAGCATCATTGAATGCACAGGTTCAATTCCCGTACCGGTCTCCCCGAACAGGCGCCGGAATGTGGCGACTAGGGGCTTTTCACATTAACTTCATTGAAGCCGACTTGTGACAATAAGCGATTATTTTATTGTTATTATTATTATTACTATAATAACAGAGCAGCTCAGAAACCAATTCACTAATGAAGTAAAAAATGCCAAATATTGTTCCATAATTGTATCAGCACCAGATGTGAGTCATGTGGACAAATTAACATTAATTTGAAGACATGTGACCAGCAATGGCGAAGTTGTAGAGCGATTTCTCTGTTTTATCCAGCTAGAATCCCACACTCCTGAGTGCCCGGAGGCAATGGTTTTGGTTATCATTTCAAGTTTACATTTGGACATCAGAAATTGTTGTTGGCAGTGCTTCAACAATGTCGCAAACATGGAAGAAACCTTTCTGGTCTATAAGCAAAACTGAACAATGCAAGCCCTCTGCATTATTCATCCCATGTTCCAGTCGCTCTTTGAATTTAATATGCAACTCTGCAGCTGATTCATGTGAGGCAACCTGCATTTATTTGTTTTTGTTGTAAATATGTATGCCTTCTTTTTGGTTTCCACGCATCTGTGGAATATGCTGCAATCATATTTGGAAGAGGCACAGGGAAAACATTTGATCGTCAAAGGAATTAGTGACACCAGGTGGTTCTCTTGTGCAGATGCTGTTCTGGCTTTGAGACTGAACTTTATCGATATAAACAAATGCTTATCAGTCATGATTACATAGAATTTACAGTGCAGAAGGAGGCCATTCGGCCCATCGAGTCTGCACCGGCTCCTGGAAAGAGCACCCTACCCAAGGTTAACACCTCCACCCTATCCCCATAACCCAGTAACCCCACCCAACACTAAGGGCAATTTATCATGGCCAATCCACCTGACCAGCACATCTTTGGACTGTGGGAGGAAACCGGAGCACCCGGAGGAAACCCACGCACACACGGAGAGGATGTGCAGACTCCGCACAGACAGTGACCCAAGCCGGAATCGAACCTGGGACCCTGGAGCTGTGAAGCGATTGTGCTATCCACAATGCTACCGTGAGTCATGGCCTCTGAAATGAAGGGTATATTATTTCTCCGGTCCATGATGGGCCGAAGTCCCGCCGCTGACAGGCCAATCCCGCCGACGTGGTTCAAACCACCTCTGGTGCCGACGGGATTGATGGCGTGAGCGGGCCCCCGGGGTCCTGGGGGGGCGCGGGGCGATCGGACCCCGGGGGGTGCCCCCATGGTGGCTTGGTCCGCGATCGGGGCCCACCGATCGGCGGGCGGGCCAGTGCCATGGGGGCACACTTTTTCTTTGGCCACCGCCACGGCCTCCACCAGGCGGAAGAGACACCCCTACCGCACATGCGCCGGTGGTGACGTCAGCGTCCACTGACGCATCGGCACATGCGCGGACCGGCGAAGGCCTTTCGGCCAGCCCTGACACCGGGCGGCGTAGCGCCAAAGGCCGTTGGCGCCGGTTTTGGCGCCATCAGCGGAGCAAAAACCACTCCGGCGCAGGCCTAGCCCCTAAAGGTGCGGAGAATTCCGCGCCTTTGGGGAGGCTCGACACCGGAGTGGTTGGTGCCACTCCGCTACGCCGGGACCCCCCGCCCCGCCGGGTAGGGGAGAGTCCCGGCCCTCATTCCTAATGCCACTGCCCTACATCTCATACACTCCCACAGTCTCTTCCTTACCCATTAGACTTTTGCCTTCCTCTGAGATACCCACCTCTCTGCGACCTGTGAATTTGACTCCAGGCTTGCTTGCCAGATTAAGGGCTTCCTCTCTAGCCTGCATCAGGGTTAGGAGGTTGGGCATCTGACAGTCTATTCATTTGCACTCGCTGGTGAAATGTTCAAAGGCGGCCCTTAGGATATTCAACCATTTCCTCCATTTTCAACATGAGGGAAAGCCTCTCTGCCATGGCAAAAATCTGGGCCTCAGTATAGTTGCAGCAAATTTGTATCTGCTAGTTTCACAGCTGTCTTAACTATCTTAAATGAATGTTAGCAACTCTTTTCAAATGCTGGAGAAGGAAATTTGAGAAGAGCTCATTTAGCTTTTGTACACAAAAATCACTGACTACAATTTCCAGGCCGCACTATAAATAATTGAGAGATTTCCAGAAGTAATAGCTTGTTAGGCTGAGAAGTACTGGTGTCAGGTTGAGCATCCCTTATCCAAAGTGCTTGGGGCTGAGTGTGTATCAGATTTTGAAATTTTTCTGATTTCAGAATATAATTATCAAGGGGGCGAAATGAGCGCAGCACGGTGGCACAGTGGTTAGTACTGTTGCCTCACGACACCGAGATCCCAGGTTCGATCCTGGCTCTGGGTCACTGTTCATGTGGAGTTTGCACATTCTCTCCGTGTTTGCGTGGGTTTCGCCCCCACAACACAGGGTAGGTGGATTGGCCACGCTAAATTGCCCCTTAATTGGAAAAAATTAATTGGGCACTCTAAATTTATAAAATTTAGGGGACAAAATGGTCTGTAACTGGGACCTGTGCTTGTGTGGTGTGTTGGAATATGTGCATGTGCAGCGCGTTGGGATCTGTGCATGTGCAGTGCATTGGGATCTGCACATCGCCCGGGAACCTTGCCAGAGGCTTTTGGGATTTCCCACTCATCATCTCACGTCAGCGCTTGACTAAAAGTGCGGATTTCAGACTTTTTTGGAATCTTTCAGAATTTCGATGAGGGGTGCTCAACCTGTTTTAATTGTTACACAAAGTTCAAACATCATGTTGAAGCTGGATATTTTTTAAAAATGGACATTAGGTAGAACATTAGTCTGCAGTGTTTTGTTTAAAATATATTCCTGAATTATAAAATTATTGTATTATATTTAAAATTGAAGCTTTTTTCATTATTTTCCAAGCTGCCAACTTCAATTTGGAAGTGAGGGTGATCTCGCACTAAGACACAAAAATGCAATAAAGTCAATTCTGTCTGACCACAAGCTTTGCTTTTTAGAGAACTGTTAGATGCAAAATTGTTCTACATCTCGATCGTACTCTTCATCTTTCCAATCTAGCGGAATCGTGACAATAGAGAATACCATATTGATTTCCTTTCGAGATCTAATGTAATTGTTGATCTTCCAAATTAAATATGCTAAAGCTAATAGCCTGAAAACCCATAGGTTACTTTAGAAATTAATTTACCCTGTTTCATGATAAACTGTAAATTCAGAAAATATCAGTGCTGCTGTCTAAGGTAGAATCATTCAATTATAGAATGGTAACAGCATAAATGGTGGTCATTCATCCCCTCATGTCTGTAGCAGTTATCTGCAGGAGTAAAGTTCTGTCAGTCACACTCCTCTGCACTCTTTTATGACTTCAGGTGCTAAGCCACAATTGAGTCTTCCTCCATAACAATCCCAGGCAATTCATTCCAGATACCAACCACTCGTAGAAAATAAAGCCTTTCTTGGTGTTGCCTTTGCTTCTTTTGCAAAGCAACTTAAATCAGTATGGAATAAAAGGAACTGGAGCAGCATGGATATGAAGCTGGCTGAGTGACAGGAAACAGAGAGTAGCAGAGAATGATTGTTCTACAGAATGGAGGAAGCAATACAATGGTGTTCCCCAGTGTTGGGTACTGGAACAACTGCTTTCCTTGATGTATATTTAATGACCTAGCCATGGGTGCACTTGATACAATTTCAAATTTTGCAGATAACACTAAACTTAGAAGTATTGTGAACTGCATCAATGTCTACGTCCCCTTTTTGCTCCCTAATTGTCATGGCACCTTCACACCCCCCCCCCCCCCCCCCCCCCCCCTATTGCTATATATGTCTTTATGGAAGACTTATAGATTCCCTTTTATGTAAGCTGCTAGTCTCTTTTTATTCTAATTCATTTATTCCGTTATTTTCTTTTTCATTTCCCAAGAACCTCTTCACTTAGGTGCCCAACCGAGGTGAGTGTCTTTGCAATGGCGAAGGATGTTGGAGACAGCTGTGACAGGAAATGCCTGTCATCCCCGGACTTGAGATCCGGGGTGTCCTGGGAAGGGGTCGATGTCTCCCATCCATGCCGGTATCAATCTCATCAATGGTCGACACCTGGGGTTCTGCCTGTGTCTGGGGTCGAGCTCAGGTGACACCATCACCAGCAGCTCCTGCAAGACACAAGACAAGATGCATGATTACACTGTGGGCCAACGGGGGGAGGTGGGGTGGTGGAGGTGTGTTGGGGAAGGGGGAGGGAGAGTACGGGTGTTGGTGGTGATGGAGCAGAGGTTTGGGGATAGTGTGGGAGTAGTGTGGGTGTGAGGGTGGTGTGGGGTTGGTAGGAGGGTGACACACATGCCATGGGGATCTGCAACTCAGCGGGGATCTCGCTTCCACGTCCAATGCCGACCTCCACCCCAGCAACTGCCCTTTCTTTGGGACTGCCGACCACATCCAGTGTCCTCTGCTCTACTGAGATAAGGGTCTGCAGTCCCCCTCCAGTCTTCTCCCGCTCCTAGCGGTTATGAGCGGTCTTCTCCTGGGAGAAGGGGAACAGAAAATGCAGTGTTAGACAGTTCGAACAATGCAGCCCAAACGGTGGTTAGCTGATGGCTTGAGTAGCCAGGGCACTCGGCCATGGCGGCCAGTATGGTTGCTGGCATGTGATGCGGGGTGGGGATTCGGCCACCCTCTGGGTGGGAGGGGGGTGGGTGGAGGGTTACGGGTGGGTGGGGTGGGATTTAGTGCCAGGGACACTGTGCCTCCTACTCACCCTGGCTGCCCTGAAGAGGTTGTGCAACTTTCCCGCCACTGTTGGCTGGTCCGGATGGTGTTGCCCACAGCATTGACCACCTCTGCCACCTGCATCCAGGCCAGCAAACGGCGGCGGTGGCTCAAGTGTCCTTCCCACTGCTGGGTACAGGATTGCCTACTTATCCTCCAAGGTGTCCAGCAGGGTCTCCAATTCCACGTCAGTGAGCCTTGGGACTGCGCGCCTTGCTGCCATCTTGTTGGCTGGGACGGTGTGTGTGGGAGTGAAGTGTGTATATGCGGCTGCAGCTTGTCAGCCGCCTGAGTGTCAATCCCGGACCTGGCAAATCCGGCACCGTTTCTCCTTGAAATTGATTCTGTTTCATGTGGCGCCAGTGCTAACTCCTTTACGGCCATTGAATCGGCTCAGATGCGGCGGCAGTTTTGCTGTCATAGAGTTCCGTGAATCCTGCTCCGGCGGAACGGCGAATCCAGTGGCTCCTCTTTAAAGGATGCCCATTGTTCCATTACCATTTTACCTGCCAACCTTTGATTCAATCTTTCCCTGGATAGGACCACTCTCATCCCACTGAAATTAGCACTCTCGCACTGCCTACGTGATCCTTCCTGACTGACTAGAGCTCTCCGATTCATTAAAGGTTAAATAAGCAAGTGTATAAATTCAATTGAATTCTTTCATGTTTGTATGACTGGATGTATTTTGGAAGTTGGAGGTATATTTGATTACTCTCCTTCTGGTCCTCTAGAATCTGGTTTGGAATTTATTCCAGACTGGAAATAATGCATCTTCTTCCGAACAGCTTCCAAAGGGTATAAATGAGATTAGTTCAGGTAATCAAAATCTACCTTCCCAGTAGGCATTACTGCACAATCTAAAATTGCTGTTCACATAAAAGCTGCAACAGGGCACAAACTGGAATTAAATTGCAATTACATCTCACAGTCAACAGTGAAATACTCAGACTTGCCAACCGGCCACAATCACTGCTGCAACCATGTTGGAATGAGGTTTCTGTCTGCCACTGCTCTAGGGTGAACTTATATCATCAAAACTTAGCTCCAGAGAGTATAAATGCCTTTAATCAGGAACAGCTCTGTCAGATGCTGGTCAATAGTGTTCTGATGCAGGATTTAAAGGGATGTAGCACTGTAAAAAGCAAGGTCCATTGACAAATAGGTATTAATGTAAAATGTCCGTTAAACCGATAGGATGGCACAGACCATTAGTGGTCATTAAGAAGCAGTGGATCTTCTGCTTTATCAAGTTGAACAGAGGATGGAACTTCCCATGGAAACCTATTCAGATCCACGAAAGAGAAGTGGGCCAGGCATAGACTGCCAACTGCATAACGTATACATGCCAACTCGCAAAAACATTGCTGACCTTATCAGATCACGCAAGGTAGGATGAGTCAACTTCATCCTCCAAGAATCCAATGGACTATGTATGGATGTTACTGAAAACCACATCGTCTTGACTGTATGCTATGACTGGTCCACGGACGAGTTCCCTCAATTTGTTATGATTCAGGATGAGGCACCCCCAAATCGTTATGATCCTGATTGAGGAGGGAAGAATTGGCTCCCCTTCCTTATTCAACCCCTTCAGTTGAGCAAAATAAGGTTAATTAAAAAGGATCCCTTTCCACGTGGACACCTTGTCCCAGTCCCAGTGTGTTTATGTTTTAAAAGGAGCCAATTTAACCAGACTTTCTTAAATTAAATAAATAGTGAGTGTATTCGTTACCAAAATGCAATAATAGTAATAAATACGCACAGATTAGAAATGAGAAATTATTCCAAAATTAAAATTAAAGAAATATATATGAATCAGTCTTTGGCTGACCTATGAGGAAAGGAGGAGTTGGTGTTGTAGTGGTATTATCATTGGACTAGCAAACCAGAGACCCAGAGTAATGCTCTGGGGGCCCTGTTTCAAATCCCACCACTGCAGATTGTGAATTTGAATTCAATACAAATCTGGAATTTTAAAAAGTCTAATGATGACCATGAAGCCATCGTCAACGGTTGTAAAATCCCACCTGGTACACTATAGTCCTTTAGGGAAGGAAATCTGCCTTCCTTACCTGTCTGGCCTACATATGAATCCAGACCTACAGCAATGTGGTTGACTCTTAATTGCCCCTTCAAGGGCAATTAGGGATGCCCTCTGAACTCTTCCTGCCAGCCTGCGACGCCCATTTCCCATGAACGAATAAAAAAAAGCTGAAATGTTGCATTTGTTAAGCTGGGTAATTCAGGTAGTTGATTTGGAGATTATTGGTTCAAGCATGAACCTTAAAGAACTGTGAAATTAAAATGAAAATCGCTTATTGTCACGAGTAGGCTTCAATGAAGTTACTGTGAAAAACCCCTAGTCGCCACATTCCGGCGCCTGTCCGGGGAGGCTGGTACAGGAATCGAACCGTGCTGCTGGCCTGCTTAGTCTGCTTTAAAAACCCAGCGATTTAGCTCAGTGAGCTAAACCAGCCCCTGTTATCTAGTTATCAATGTTCAGATAGCACAAGCTTATCTACAGCTATAGCTGAGTGTTTGAGTTTTTTAATTCGTTCATGGGATGTGGGTGTTGCTGGCTGGGCCAGCATTTATTGCCCATCACTGAGGGCATTTAAGAGTCAACCACACTGCTGTAGATCTGGAGTCATATGTAGGTCAGACCAGATAAGGATGGCAGATTCTGAAGGACGTTAGTGAACCAGATGGGTTTTTATGACAATCGACAATGGTTTCATGGTCACCTTTCGACTTTTAATTCCAGATTTTCATTGAATTCAAATGTCACCATCTGCCGTGGTGGGATTTGAACCCGACTCCCTTGAGCATTACTCTGGGTCTCTGGATTACTAGTCCAGTGATAATACCATTGCACCACTGCAATGGTATTATATGGTTATAGTCTAAGATGCTTGCGCTCATTTAAAAGCTCACATATGATCCATTCATCTGTCACAACTCCATTCTGTTCACTGTGACACATGACAACCAGATGACATTGTTACTTTTAACATTTTTGAATAAGGGGAAGATAAAACAGTAAAACTAAAAAGAGATTGTTGACTGGGGTTAGATCCCAAATAAGGTGGATGTTTTGGAGCTTCTGAAGGTAAAATCAGTAGTCAGAGTCAGAGATGGAGAAATAGGGCAGCATCACCTTCTGTTCTTCGTCATCTCTATGCTCCACATTGCTGGTCACCAAACCAGATCATAAGCTCTTCTTTCTGGAAGTTACATCTGAACTCAATTACTCAGAAAACCATTCTAACCTCTTTGCTGGTTGTCCTCTAAATGAGGAACAAGCTGAGGCGGAAAAAAAGCCAGTTCATTATCATGTATGCAACCTTGCGACTCCCTCTCTATTGGCCTGGATTTATGTCTCTGGCTGGTGCCCAGAGGGAGGAAGTGACTGACAGAATGTCAGAGACCTGGAATGTGAATCTGAATACTGCACAGAATAATATATGGAGCATGAGAGAGAAGAGGAGCTCCCT
This sequence comes from Scyliorhinus canicula, assembly GCF_902713615.1. NCBI lineage: Eukaryota > Metazoa > Chordata > Chondrichthyes > Carcharhiniformes > Scyliorhinidae > Scyliorhinus > Scyliorhinus canicula. The sequence goes on from NC_052155.1 coordinate 76,125,875, forward strand.
CTGAACTCTTCCTGCTAGGCTAAAAATCAAGGGTGGGTGGGAAACAGCCCTTAAGTGATTATTAGCTGGCTATTTAATGGTCTGAATTGGAGAAAGGGAGCGATGGGTAGCATTCCATCGTAAAATTGCATCAAGATCGGAGCAAGTAAGAGTTGACTGGAAAGTCTTTTGCGGAATTTTAAACACCCACCGGCAGGGGAACACAACATTCCACCCATGTTGCTGCCAAATGTCAGGAGACATCAACTTTAATGTTAGGAAAGCGGAGGTACTTTTAATGAAATTATGTTTGTATTGGTAAACATTAGAAATAAGGAATAGTTTTAATTGTGTTTCATTTAATGTGTGTTTCTGTGCCTGGAAAGGTAAAACCTATAGTTAGATTCATGCTGGACACAGCTGTTTATAGGTGTGGGGATTGGTTAAGTTCCAACTGTGTTGCTATTGCGCTTGAAGACGCCTAAGGCATAAAGAGTAAATAAACAGGCCAACTTAAGTTTGCGATGTTGCTAGCAACTGAGGCCTTGTAAGGTAGAAAAGGGTTTAAGTTTTAGTTTTAATTGAATTTGTGAGAAATTGGAGCTCACTGAGGAGTGAACATCTCTCATCTCTGCCAGGAGAATCTGGCAGGGAACGGCCGTTGCAAAGGTACAGGCTTCCAAAGGAACAAGATACAGGCCAGATAACCAGGGAATTGGGACCAAAGGATTGTCCAAGAAGTCTGGAGTTAAGTTAACAAAGACCCAGGTATTGTTCAGAAGAATTCAATGAAGAATAAACAAAATGTTCTGTGTTAAAGAGACAATGAAAGTGATTAGATTTAAAGTGGGACAGCAGATTTCAGTGGTAGATGAAATGTTTGATGTCATTTTAATATAGTCTAGGAATTGAGAGTTAATGCAATTGTGAGTAGGTTGCATAACATTCAAGACCAAGAGTTCCTGAAGGGATTGGTGTAAAATTCTGGACTGGAATTACTGTTAAGAGAGTCATTTGCAAAACTTGGACTGGATTTCAGAATGCAAAGGGGAAAGCATGATTATGTCATAAGATTTTAAAGTGCGTTTTTGGGAGTTAAGTTTAGAAACTCTTATGTGGTCATCATCTGGGGAGATTCTGAATAGAAATCCACAGACACTAACCTGGGTTCAGAGCACAGTGTGTGCATTTAACTACAGTTATTTTGTGCGCTTAAAAGGGATTTTGTGTATTTATGCGATCATTATAGCTTAAGGTGCACTTTCTAACCCATGGTATTCCTAATTTTTGTATGTAATTGTTAAAATACTGGGGGAGTAAATGAGTATCTTGTAATAATCCAACTTTTCATGTTTAATAGATATTTTTGCCCTTGTTGTTAAAATTATTTAGCTGTGCTGTGACTCTATTCCACAATGTTTTATAAAAGTAAAAGTTATGATCTTCTTAGCCAGGGATATTCCTGTCCATTTATAACACCAACTGGGATCGTAACACTAAGCTGAAGAGCCTACACACCTACATTTGTTTTGTTTTAAAACAAGGATATTATATAAGATATATGTGCAGGCTGGAAAAATGACATATGGCAGATGATGAGTCAGATGTAAACATCTAATATTTGCATTTGTGGCACCCTGATAGAAGATTTCTCTAGACTCCAGTCTACCCTGACAATGTGACAACTGAAGTAAAAGGCAGAGGTCCTTCTCACAATTTGACCCCAGATTGGACTGGATTGTACCTCCTGGTCTCCATGTGTCTCTCAAGACTCACTGGTTACATTATACCTACTTTCCCACAGATCAGCAACCATACAACACCAGTGCCCACTACCAATAGCATGACAGTGATGTGCTCAAGAACAGTTGCACTTCAGCTGATATGAAACAAGAGCCATTTCAGTTTGTAAGCACTTGTATTCAGAGACAAATAGCCAGACACTTCAAACGCCCCTGATTCTTGGATAATACCTAGAAAGAACATGAAGATTTACCAGCTGAAACTTTACACATTTGCACCAAGGTAAGAAGTAGGCACTCATACAATATGCAATATAAATAAAATTATGGTCACACTAAAGTTGGTTATATGCAGATATTCCTTTTAATGAAGTTTAGAACTGGTTTGGATTGGTAGGCTAAATGGAAAGATTGTGAGTCACCACACGTGTTTAGGTTGTAATCAATGAATCTGTGTTCAGAAAAGCGTATATGCAGATAGAACTGTTCACGCAATAGTTAAATATAGTAATCAAGAGAGGATCTTCCATACCCTACCAGAGGAGCACAAATGTGCTTCACAGCTGGCAGCAGATGATCAAGAGTTTAATACAAATGTAAATGAAGTTGTGATTGCAACATAGTATTTGACTTTTCAAATGTATTAACATCTATAAGGTACACTGAGCCACATTAACGATCTTAAAATGATACCATGCTTTTATATGGTGTCATGTTGAAATGAAGTCGAAAACCCTCTTCTGACATTAAACATACCTTTTTCCCCCAAAGGTAACCATATCAAGCCATGAAATGCACAAAACAAGCAGAATCTTCCATTCTTAACGGGAGTCTTTCTCATAGTAAGACACACACCTTGACTCTGAGGAGGAAGGCCTGCCGTATCCTCTGCCTATAAGTGGCCAGTGCTTTTTGTTTTATAAATTTAGAGTATCCAATTCATTTTATTTCCAATTAAGGGGCAATCCACCTGCCTTGCACATCTTTGAGTTGTGGGGGTGAAACCCACGCAAACACGGGGAGAATGTGCAAACTCCACACGGACAGTGACCCAGAGCCGGGATTGAACCTGGAACCTCAACGCCGTGAGGCAACAGGGCTAACCCACTGCGCCACCGTGCTGCCCCAAGTGGCCAGTGCTGAGCATCCTACAGACTGAGGGCCTGGAGGACAATCTCCCAACCACCAAGAGCTCGTGGCTAATAAGAGGCCTGCAGTTCCTGCACTCGGCAGCATCACGGAGCAAGCTGTTTCTGCTGCCAAATCAACATCCCCCTTTGGGCCCCAGAATTGTGGAGTGATCCAGAAAAGAGGCAAATGCTGTTTTTGCTTGGGGTAGGGGGTATCTCTAAGGGTTAGGATCATGGGAAGGGTGGAGCGGTGGGATTGTTAGACTGTCAGACGCCACCCTCCCTGCTCCACATTCATGCCCTTGATCATACATAGATTACTGCAGATCGAGGAAGCCCCCCCCCCCCCGCTCCCCCCCCCTCCCCCCCCCCCCACCCCCCCGCTCCCCCCCCTCACCACCATGCTTCTCCACCACCTCCAGGTCATATGCAGCCTGCACTATTTTACCAGTCATACAAGCCTTATATTGGCAGGCCTCCCTGGAGCTCCGCAGATTCTAGCGGAAGTGGGAAGAGGCCTTTAAGTGGTAATCAATGGGTGACTTAAGGAACTCAAGTGGAGGCAGGGTGGGAGGGCTGAACATGGGCCTTCCCAACTAGAATTTATTTCCAGCGGAGGAGGGAAGACATTGACATTGATGTTGTTCCATCAACAAATTCTCAGACCTGTTCACCTCCTTCCTTGCCTCTTGTGGTGGGGGTGGGGGAGGGGTTAGAAGATTTCAGCCTATATATTTGCTATGGTGCAGCTTTGTGTAACCTTATGTAGCCCTTTAAAGTCACAAGGCCTAATTACCGTGACTACCTGAGAAATGTATAAGTCTAAAACTAATGCTGTGGATACGAATTTAAACAAAATAGTGGTAAGGGATTAAGTAAGGGAAACGTAGAGATATAAAAGAGAAAAGAAAAGGCAATTGTGTAGGGTAGCAAATGGTAACCAAAGTCCAATAGGAAGAAGTAGAACGTACAAATACAAGAGTGTTTCAACAAATACCTGTCGGGTCAGAGCAGGGGAAAATTATAAAAAGACAGAATTAAAGGTTTCATAACATGATGGATGAATTGTTAGCACAAATAGCTATGATCTGATAGATAGCCATGACAAAGGTGGGATTTGATGTTCAAGGCATGGGTCTCACGTCTGTCACGTGGTGTGAAAACCACATCAAATATTTTAAGGAGGTCCATCATTATTTCAATATAATCCAGCACCTACCTGGACAGTGCCAGACTGCCCATCAAATTAAGTTGCAAGGCACATAACCATTCCCAAGAGTTGCTGGTCACTCAGAACCAACAGCGCCATTGGGAGTGGTGGGCAATGCCAGAATTGCATTGGGCCTTTCGCAAGGGATCACACTGGTTTCCTGAATAGAGGTAAGTGAGGTGGGATGGGGAGGGGGGGTACCAGTGAATGGACTGCCACCAAGGGGGGTTTGGAGGAATGGGGATGAAGGCAAGGGCAAGGTAATATCTTCCCATGGTGTCTCCTTTCTGAAACTGCATCCCTCAATTGGGCACAGAGTTCCTGATAATGAGGGATCCCCCAGAAGGCCACAGGCAAATCCGCAGGGTTTTCTGCACAGTCTTCTTGAATAGCAAGCTTCCCACCTGCCGGAGGTCGAATTTGAGCAGCGGTGGGAAGAGTCTCTAAAATAGCTAATTAAGGTCCTCAAAAAGCCTCTGTGTGGGAAGAGCACCCTCCACGATTCCTGCCCAGACATTGATTGGGTAATTGAAGTTGATAAGATGGTGGTATCCACATTCCGTAGTCTCCTGCCCAATCAAATTACCCCCTGCTCCAAACACGTCCAATGGTTGCAAGGTGACCAAGCCTGGAACCTGTATTCAGTGTCATGACACCTCCCAGTCAATTCCAGCCTGACTTGACCCAGTGTCACAACACAAGTGAAATGTTATTTTAAAACACATGAGGACCTTGGCTGAGCTCAATAAACTGTAGTCACCAGGTTTGTAACTTTAACACAAATAACCTTTTATTATGCATAGTATTATCATTAAACTGACAAAAAATGTCATAGACTATCTCACATCCCTTTCCCAACACCCCCTTTCTGACCACCCCCACTCTCTGCACACGCACATACACACAGACAAACAACACAGAGGGGAAAGGATGGTTGAGAGAGAAATAAATTATTCATAAACCAAAAGGATAAAGGATTTTTGATGCACTGGGATGATTTCTAGTTAATGTCTTTCTGAGGTCCAGCTTTGGATTTGGTAGTGCTTCCTTCTAGACCTGGGATGATTTTCTCTGGCAATGTTGTCTACTTCTGCCAAGCTCTCGCAAAAAGTATCACTGACTGTTGTCAGGCAGAACACTGTCCCTGGTCAACCTACCAGTTGCAAGCCAACCAATTGAACCAACTTCCACCAAAGCTAAGATTCACTCAACGCCAATGAGTCAGTTTTCAAAATACAAAACCTGGGAACACAATGTCCTGACAAGCAGGCTGCCAAATCTTGAGTCTTCTGCTTAAAGACAGATTCTGATTATGGGTCCATGGACCAATAATACTGAAAGAAAATGTGAACAAAGGAAATAAACAGGAAGGACTCTTACACCAACGATATTTGAGATTTCAGAAAGATAGGTAGAAGTGGGCAGCACAGTAGCATAGTGGTTAGCACTATCGCTTCACAGCACCAAGGTCCCGCGTTCAATTCCCAGCTTGGGTCACTGGAGTTTGCACGTTCTCCCCATGTCCGCGTGGGTTTCCTTTGGGTGCTCCGGTTTCCACTCACAAGTCCCAAAAGACAAGTAATTTGGACGTTCTGAAACCTCCAGCTGTGTACCCGAACAGGCGCCGGAATGTGGCAACTAGGGGCTTTTCACAGTAACTTCATTGCAGTTTTAATGTAAGCCTCCTTGTGGCAAAAAGATTATATCAAAAAAAAGAAGGTGGGTTGACTCTGTTAATAAATTATGGGACCAGGCAGTAATAAAAGAATGATCTTAGTTGAGATCAGGATGTAGAAACAATTTGGTAAAGCAGACAGGGAATAGATTAAAAGGGAAAAGGCGGCTAAGCAGATAGAAACATTTTGGATATATTTCATAATCCTCAAGCGATATATTCCATTGTAAAAGAAAACCTCTAAAAGAAGAATTAACCATCCATGGAAAACTGAGGAATTTAAAGATGGTATCAAATTGCAAATAAAGGCATATAATGCGGCAAAGATTAATGGTAGGTTAGAAGATTTGGAAAATTTTAGCAACTATCAAAGGATGACTTAGACAAAATAAATTATGAAAATTGATTATGAGAGTAAATGAACAAAAAATTATAACAAAGTGTTAACACTGGGCAGTCTTGTCAGCAACCGGAACTCCAGCTTGATAGATCACAACTTCTTTTTTTGTTTAGAAACGTGGATGAATAGAGTCGCAGATCTGCGGATTAACTTTTAACAATAGAATAAAACTTTTGTTACATAAGAAAAGATTAAGTATAACACATTACTGCTTTACCCCACCATAGAACATAGAGTGCCGAAGGAGGCCATTCGGCCCATCGAGTCTGCACTGACCCACTTAAGCCCTCACTTCCGCCCCATCCCCGCAACCCCAATAACCCCTCCTAACCTTTTTGGTCACTAAGGGAAATTTATCATGGCCAATCCACCTAATCTACACGTCTTTGGACTGTGGGAGGAAACCAGAGAACCCAGAGAAAACCCACGCAAACACGGGGAGGACGTGCAGACTCCGCGCAGACAGTGACCCAGCGGGTAATCGAACCTGGTACTCTGGCGCTGTGAAGCCACAGTGCTATCCACTTGTGCTACCGTGCTGCCCATACCACACTTGTATGTTACAGCTGTACACAGATTTGTAAGACTAATGCAAGTAACAAAATGTATCCAATGTTCTCAGTAAGTACATAGCAATGTGAATCAATAGTCCAGCTGTGGTCATATACACTACAGTTTGAGACAAAGTGACAGAGGCCACCCAAAACAACTTCTGTAGATTTATCATCAAATCTCCCCATATGCTCGTCACACTGAGAGCCAACTTGTTTGACTTCCACACGAGTGTTTCCAAATTCAGCTCATGAAGAACACGCTTGGTATCTTCCCCCAACAAAGCTTTCTCCAGGATGTTTTCGCCAAGGATCCACCTCCAGGATTCAATCTCTCCTTTCGATATTCCTCAGCCTTGGATTGTCACGTGAATTTCAGCTCCCACATAAACTCCCAGGTATCCAATTATGCCAGCAGAACACTATTACTTCACAGACTGAATTAAAATGACACAAAACTTTTGATTTACCTCAGATTTCTGGCTCCTCCCCGAGCTATCATTAATTCTGGTTCTTGTAGCTGTCTCTTCAACTCAGCACTTTCTCTGCTTTTTACTTCACTGAAAAGGACCTTATTTAGCTTTTTGTTCGTTGTTCTTTTAATTTAATGTCTGCCTCAGACATTCCTTTTGCCCCACTCCCTGGTTTTAGGGACTTTATTTTGTTCTTTGGGGAAACCAGTTCTTTGTAGTCCCCTTGTCCCGGCTCTAGCTTACAACTAACTCAAAAGTTCTCTCTATCCTAGGGTGGCCCCATGGTTTCCAAGCAACAGCCTACTTTTCCTTTAAATTCTGTTTGTTTTCACCATTACTGTGCACCCATCTAAATCAAACTGAAGTTATTAACCCTTTCAAATATTGAAACACAAAATGAAACTTATTTAAAGTTATACCTTATTTCTAATGCCCACAATTAGAAATATAGATTATTTCAAACCATCTATGTTTCTTGTCAAGGGACAATGGACGCAATCTAGCGGCCTAGTTATCCATGTTTGCAAATCCCTTAATGGCTGAAATATCTCGTGAACGGCCAGAAACAGGAGTTGCCCTGGCAAGATCTAAGTTTAAGATCCTCCCCGCACCCAGCCGGTAACATAATCAAGTTCACACCCAACTGATTTCCAGAGATCTAAATACATTTTATATAATTAGTGGGCTTTAGGTCAAAGCATCCACCCATGTTGTATCCCCCGCCCTGCGCGCAGGCACGTGATGCCATGCCAGCGTGGATCACTACTAGTTTACAAAAACAGAATCCACTCGTGATGAACAGGGACACAGATGCACCTGTAGACCCAGGGCTTGTGGGATTATCTTGTTATTACCCCCATGGAACCCTGGCAATGCCCACAGGCAGTGCACCCTGGCACTGCCTGGGGACAGATCCAAGGGGGCAGTGCCAAGATGGCAGTTCCAAGGGGAGCAATGCCAAGGGAACATTGGCTGGGGGGCAACCCTCATCCATTGGATTGTTTCCCCTTATGCATGGTGGGGGGTTTGCCTAATGCATGCAAGGGTGGAAGGATAGAACCCCAATGTCTGCCAGTGAGGGGGAGTGGGTACCCAATGATGGTATTGTGGTGGGCCTTATACGCAATGCTCACACTCCGTCAAATGATTTTTCTTAAATGGTCTGGCTGAAAAGGTTGCAATTATCCTTAACTGTCTTGCAAAGGTGACATTAGGCAGTCTTCAATACTGTAATACTATCGTGTAACATGATGGCACTCATTTTTGTTGCTGAGTGGCTTTGCTTGTCGATTGGAAAAGGGTCATTTCTATTCCCTTTTTTTTAATGTAAGGACAGTACAGAAGTTTGATGTCTGAAATCTTAATTGGGTGGAAAGAGCATAAATGATTACATTGAACATAAGAACATAAGAACGAGGAGCAGGAGTAGGCCATCTGGCCCCTCAAGCCTGCTCCGCCATTCAATGAGATCATGGCTCATTTTTTGTGGACTCGGCTCCACTTTCCGGCCTGAACATCATAACCCTTAAACCCTTTATTCTTCCAAAAACTATCTATCTTTATCTTAAAAACATTTAATGAAGGAGCTTCTACTGCTTCACTGGGCAAGGAATTCCATAGATTCACAACCCTTTGGGTGAAGAAGTTCCTCCTAAACTCAGTCCTAAATCTACTTCCCCTAATTTCGAGGCTATGCCCCCTAGTTCTGCTTTCACCCGCCAGTGGAAACAACCTGCCCGCATCTATCCTATCTATTCCCTTCATAATTTTATATGTTTCTATAAGATCCCCCCACATCATTCTAAATTCCAACGAGTACAGTCCCAGTCTACCTCTCCTCATAATCCAACCCCTTCAGCTCTGGGATTAACCTAGTGAATCTCCTCTGCACATCCTCCAGTGCCAGTACGTCCTTTCTCAAGTAAGGAGACCAAAACTGAACACAATACTCCAGGTATGGCCTCACTAACACCTTATACAACTGCAGCATAACCTCCCTAGTCTTAAACTTCATCCCTCTAGCAATGAAGGACAAAATTCCATTTGCCTTCTTAATCGCCTATTGCACCTGTAAACCAATGTTTTGCGACTCATGCATTAGCACACCCAGGTCTCTCTGCACAGCAGCATGTTTTAATATTTTATCATTTAAATAATAATCCTGTTTGTTGTTATTCCTACCAAAATCGATAACATCACATTTGTCAACATTGTATTCCATCTGCCAGACCCTAGCCCATTCACTTAACTTATCCAAATCCCTCTGCAGACTTCCAGTATCCTCTGCACTTTTCGCTTTTCCACTCATCTTAGTGTCGTCTGCAAACTTGGACACATTGCCCTTGGTCCCCAACTCCAAATCATCTGTGTCAATTGTGGGCCAACACTGATCCCTGAGGGACACCACAAGCTACAGATTGCCAACCAGAGAAATACCCATTAATCCCCACTCTTTGCTTTCTATTAAATAACCAATCCTCTATCCATGCTACTACTTTATCCTTAATGCCATGCATCTTTATCTTATGCAGCAACCTTTTGTGTGGCACCTTGTCAAAGGCTTTCTGGAAATCTAGATATACCACATCCATTGGCTCCCCGTTATCTACTGCACTGGTAATGTCCTCAAAAAATTCCACTAAATTAGTTAGGCACGACCTGCCCTTTATAAACCCATGCTGCGTCTGCCCAATCGGACAATTTCTATCCAGATGCCTCGCTATTTCTTCCTTGATGATAGATTCCAGCATCTTCCCTATTACTGAAGTTAAGCTCACTGGCCTATAATTACCCGCTCTCTGTCTACCTCCTTTTTTAAACAGTGGTGTCACGTCTGCTAATTTCCAATCTGCCGGGACCACCCCAGAGTCTAGTGAATTTTGGTAAATTATCACTAGTGCATTTGCAATTTCCCTAGCCATCTGTTTTAGCACTCTGGGATACATTCCATCAGGGCCAGGAGACTTGTCTACCTTTAGCCCCATTAGCTTGCCCATCACTACCTCCTTAGTGATAACAATCCTCTCAAGGTCCTCACCTGTCATAGCCTCATTTCTATCAGTCACTGGCATATTATTTATGTCTTCCACTGTGAAGACCGACCCCAAAAACCTGTTCAGTTCCTCAGCCATTTCCTCATCTCCCATTATTAAAACTCCCTTCTCATCCTCTAAAGAAACAATATTTACCTTAGCCACTCTTTTTTGTTTTATATATTTGTAGAAACTTTTACTGTCTGTTTTTATATTCTGAGCAAGTTTGCACTCATAACCTATCGTGCTCTTCTTTATAGCTTTTTTAGTAGCTTTCTGTTGCCCCAAAAGATTTCCCAGTCCTCTAATCTCCCACTAATCTTTGCCACTTTGTATGCTATTTCCTTCAATTTGATACTCTCCCTTATTTCCTTAGATATTCACAGTCAATTTTCCCTCTTTCTACCGTCCTTCCTTTTTGTTGGTATAAACCTTTGCTGAGCACTGTGAAAAATCGCTTGGAAGGTTCTCCACTGTTCCTCAACTGTTCCACCATAAAGTCTTTGCTCCCAGTTTACCTTAGCTAGTTCTTCTCTCAACCCATTGTAATCTCCTTTGTTTCAGCACAAAACACGAGTGTTTGATTTTACCTTCTCACCCTCCATCTGTATTTTAAATTCCACCATATTGTGATCGCTCCTTCCGAGAGGATCCCTAACTATGAGGTCATGAATCAATCCAGTCTCATTACACAGGACAAGATCTGGGGCCGCTTGTTCCCTCGTAGGTTCCATTACATACTGTTCTAGGAAACTATTGTGGATACATTCTATAAAATCCTCCTCAAGGCTGCCTTGACCAAACTGGTTAAACCAATCGACATGTAGATTAAAATCCCCCATGATAACTGCTGTACCATTTCTACATACATCCGTTATTTCTTTGTTTATTGCCTGCCCCACCATAATGTTACTATTTGGTGGCCTATCGACTACTCTCATCAGTGACTTTTTCACCTTACTCTTCCTGATTTCCACCCAAATTGATTCAACCTTATCCTCCATAGCACCAATGTCATCCCTTACTATTGCCCGGATGTCATCCTTAAATAACAGAGCAACACCACCTCCCTTACCATCCACTCTGTCCTTCCGAACTGTTTGATACTCTTCGGATATTTAACTCCCAGTCGTGACCATCCTTTAACCACGTTTCAGCAATGGCCACTAAATCATAGTCATTCACGATGGGTTGCGCCATCAACTCATTTACCTTATCCCGAATACGACAAGCATTCAGGTAAAGTACACTTATGTTGGCTTTTTTTACCTCTGTTTTGAATCTTAACACCTCGATCAGTAACCTCTCCTAAGTTATATTTACTCTTAACTTTTCTCCTAATTTTCCTTGTCGTTGAACCCATATCTTTATGTAACAACCTGCCACGTCACTCACCAATAATGTTTTTACTTCCCGTTTTATTCCTTTTAGTTACTGGGCCTATTCACTGAGCTCCCCTAAGTCACTGTACCTTGTACTGTCGCCCTTTTTGATTTTTGACTATGGCTTCTCTGTCTTACACTTTCCCCCTTACTTCCTTTTGCTTCTGTCCCTGTTTTACTACCTTCCAACTTCTTGCATTGGTTCCCATCCCCCTGCCACATTAGTTTAAACCCTCCCCAACAGCTCTAGAAAACACCCCACCTAGGACATCGGTTCCAGTCCTGCCCAGGTGCAGACCGTCCGGTTTGTACTGGTCCCACCTTCCTCAGAACCGGTTCCAATGCCCCAGGAATTTGAATCCCTCCCTCTTGCACCATCTCTCGAGCCACGCATTCATCTTATCTATCCTGACATTCCTACTCTGACTAGCTCATGGCACTGGTAGCAATCCTGAGATTACTACCTTTGAGGTCCTACTTTGTAGTTTAACTCCTAACTCCCTGAATTCAGCTTGTAGGACCTCGTCCCGTTTTTTTACCTATATTATTGGTGCCTATGTGCACCACGACAGCTGGCTGTTCACCCTCCCCCATCTGAATGTCCTGGAGCTGCTCCGAGACATCCTTGACCCTTGCACCAGGGAGGCAACATACCATCCTGGAGTCTCGTTTTCGTCCGCAGAACCGCCTGTCTATTCCCCTTGCGGTTGGGTCTCCTATCACTATAGCCTTGCCATTCTTCCTCCTGCCCTGCTGCACAGCAGAGCCAGCCACGGTGCCATGAATCTGGCTGCTGCTGCCTTCCCCTGGTGAGCCATCTCCCTCAATAGTATCCAAAGTGGTATATCTGTTTTGCAGGGAGGTGACCACAGGGGACACCTGCACTGCCTTCCTACTCTTGCTCTGTCTTTTGGTCACCCATTTTCTATCTCCCTCAGTAACTTTCACCTGTGGTGTGACCAACTCGCTAAACATGCTATCAACGATGTCCTCAGCATCGCGGATGCTCCAAAGTGAGTCCATCCGCAGCTCCAGAGCCATCAAGCGGTCTAACAGGAGCTGCAACTGAACACACTTCTTGCACGTGAAGGAGCCAGGGACAGTGGACGTGTCCCTGAGCTCGCACATCGCACACGGGGAGCATTACACGGGTCTGGGATCTCCTGCCATGTCTTAAACCTTATACAACTTATGCAACTAAAACCTTAAAACTTATACAACTACAATTTCAAAAACGAAAGAAAAATAAGTAAATTAGACAATGAAAAGAAAAACTACTTACCAGTCACTTGAAGGGAAGATTAAACTGAATCTTTTAGCTAATACATGTTAAATCTTAGTGGAAAGATTCTCTAGTATATGCCTGAGAACTGAGCAACTTCTCAATCACAAATTTATTGCATGCTCTCTGCCCCTTTTGATGGCCATTAAGCTGACTATGCAAATCAGAATGGTAACATCACAACCTGCTAAATCAGTATAGTGACAATGGGTGCCAGTGTGCGACAAATATTAATTTCAAACAGGTCTCTGTTTAATGCAAAGTTTATCTGACAGTCCTGGGATATGCTTCAGCTGGCACGTTACTGTATATAACACCTTCTGAGGGAACATCTAACTTAGCATTAGGTACTTTTGTAGGTTTGGATTCCTTGATCTTAGCTTCAAACTGGGCTAGAATTACAATAAATCTGGCTTAAATACCTTGTGATAGAAGACAATTTATTAAAGGTGGTCTCACAGCTTTTGCTTTTGCACAGTGGGGTTCAGATTGTAATGTATTGACCTTCACATCAATGTGAATCAGCAATTGTGTTGTGTTGGTGTGAGCCTAATGCTACAATAGCATTCAGAGTCTCCCCGGTGCATGTGTCACATAACTAGAAGATGGCATGCTGGTCCCTTCGCCTCTGCTATTGAAGGTTATGTCCCTTTACATGCACAAAGGAATAACACAAGTTCCTTCCTTATTGATTGAAAGGCCAATCCACTTGTGGTTTTATCCAAACATGTTTACCCAAACATGATTTTTCTTTCTGGTATTAAAAATTTAGATTTGTGATTAATTAAAACCAGATGTGCATATGGTAATTGTAGTACTTTTGTTGTTAATTACTTGACCAATCAGTATGGAATTACAGAAAAATGTTTTCTCCTCTTTGCAATTGTTTTAGAGAAACTTAATTAGAATTATCTCTTTGCATACATTTGCATACACATTCAAATAACCCATAATTTATGCTTTACAGAATTTGAGTTCTTAATAAAGCTATTTTTTGACTAACACACTGGTCGGGATTATCCCGATCCATGACTCGGTGCTCCCACCAGCAAGAAAACAAAAATGATTCCCACCGGCACTAGGAGCAAGCCCTATGTGTCATGCAATGGCACTTTGAAAATTCTTTGGCCTCAAACAGGTTTTCAGTCCCAGACAATGGCACACTGGGGTTCACACTGGAACTAAGAGGAGCAGGGTCTCATCTCTCTGACAGGTCTTGTACCTCAAAGGTTGGCCACCCTGATTAAAGAACACTCTTATCTCAAAATGGTGCTGCAGTCCCCTCAGTGCTTCCACCCCTGGATCATTGGCCGGGCAACCCTACGCCCCCCCCCCCCCACTAACCACTGGAAACCCCTCCTTCCCTTAGTACCGCCTCATTCCCCCTTTCAAGCCCTGCACCATGGCAGTGCCAAGCTGGTACCTCGCACTTTGAGGGATGGCAAGGGGATGTGTACCCTCCCTAAAATTGTCTCCATGATGTCAAGCAGGCCATTCACAGGAAGTGGGGGGGGGGGGGTCGTATTGGGCTAAAGGGTCTCAAGTCGGGGGTTCTTCCTGGGATTAGGCTCGCTTGTCTGCTCTCTCCATTTGCTGCCTTTAAACCCATTAAACAGTCACTCGTTATCTAAAAATTACAGTTTTCTCATAATCAATTGAAAGTGTTCTCATCTATACCTCTAAACCCCTTAAACAGTCACTGAGTGCTGGCATCCAACCCGAATTCACCCCATCACTGCTGCCGGTGAGAACGGAGAATTTGGTGGCCAGCCAAAACACCATTCTCTGTAGCGGGAGCGGAGAATCCCGTCTGCGTGAACAGATGGAAAATTCCGGCGAGCATCTCAGAAAAGCACATTTCCATAATAGAGTCAAAGTGAGCTCATCTGTACCCCCTAAACCCTTTAAAATTTCTGTCAGTATGCCAACTTCAAAAGGTCTGTGAGATGGAAGCAAAAGTAATCCCTTTCAAGTGGTAGAAATCTTTGAAGTAGTTTTTCTCACAGTCAATTTAATTGTCCTTTAAAGCATAGAAGACTGTATTTATGACTAGAAGGCTGAAAGCTTTGAACTACATTGTTTACATTCATTTATGCATACCATTGTCTGCTAAAGGCTTTTTGATTGACAGGTTGAGGCCATTTCAAATGGGAGATTTGGATTGTTTATTATATGTTTCTGCAGGGATCCAGTAATTCAGGGGAGCAGCTGGTTTTCTAACCTTGGGTTGTTTTTTGTGAGACTGCTTCTTTGTTCTCAAGTGCTTCACGAATCCCATGGCTAGCGGGTGGCCTCAGAGAATCCCAGCCACTAAGTCATTAATATTGTCACACACACCTCTGCATGATCAAAAAATGTAGCTAAGAGCTGGGAATGGATCAGTGAAAGCTTGAAATATATTTGGCAGCTGTGTTGCATATTATTGGCAGCTATTTTCATAGTTATAGGACTGAAGCTCATTTAAGCAACGAAGTTCTTAGCAACTGCTGACAGTGGCAGCATACTGCAGAATCCAATGGGATCTGTAAAACACATTAAATTAGTGGAAATGATAAAGAAACTTGAAATGTATGAAAATTCAAGGACAAAGTATTGATCTAATCTATGCATGTGGCTTGATATTTCCAAAGCAAAATAAACAGCAAAGAGAATGTATAGATCCAAATAATGGTGCAATACACAGGTAATCTAGAATCGACATTGAATTGGATGCAACTCAATCAATAATCCACACAAATAGTGGCACTACAGCAGAAAAACAATAACAAGTACGGTCTAAAAGATAATCAGTAAGTTCCAATCCAATACCTTTGTCAGCTTATAATGCTGATGTTGAGATGTTGTATGTTGAGAGTTGGATAGCAAAAGGTACAGTTCCTCCTTTGACATGGACATGTCCAATCTTTTTTAGTTCATTTCATGAAAATGATTTTTTTTGTGTGTCCGTACAATGAATCAGACAACATTTTTGAGCAAAGTTTGATGGTCAGCATCATAAATGACTGTACCTCATTGGCCATCGATATATTGCTTTAATTTGCTCTGCCTAATATTTCCAATTAAAAGCAATCTTGGGATGTGAGTTACATACCATTTTTCAATATTAATTTGAGCTACTAATTGACATCCTCACAACTAATGGAAGCAGTAACGAATTCAGCTCCACGTAGTCGGCTAAATATCCACAAATGTTTTAAATGATTGTAATCTCTCCGTTGTGCGTGTTGTTAAGAATGGATGGAGATAGAGGGCTGGGTTCCCCACCTCGCGATGCCAGAAATGTGAATCACAGTTGGGCGGAGAAACGGGCGTCCAGCAAAAGCCGAGGTCCGTGCCCAGTGCCGATTCGGTCGCCATGTTCCGGTCCCTCCCTGACGGCAAAAAGGAGTTTGCACCCTGCACAGATGAGGGCAGGCAAAACCAGCATTTACATGCATTTAAATGTGATTAGCAAGTTGGACCCAGTATGCTCTGCCCTTCCACAATGCTCCTCCCTTCTCAGGCAGAAGTCCCGCAGACACTAATTACTGCATGTATTTACAAACTGTTAAAATACCCTGGGAAAGTACACGGCCAATTCCAGCCCCACTTGTCCCAGAGACACAACACAAATTAATTAACCAATTATCGTTATAAAAATACGCAAAGTCTTTAGCCCTTGGCTGCCCAATAACCAGGTGTGTAAGTTTTTAAAAATTACTCTGTAATTATAACAAGAACTTTACCTTGCCCCCCCAGGAAAACACAAAGGGATGGAAGGGAGTAAAATAATAAGCAAAAGATTATGGTTTTTAGCACACCTTTCTTCACAGCAAGCTTGTAAGCTAAAGTCTCTGTCTGCAGCCTGTAATATTCTTCTCTGTAGATTCATTCATCCAGGAAAATTCTGAAGTATAGCAGTCACAGTCTTTCAAAATTACAGCATTCACAGGGTTTCTCGGGAGAAACACAGAGGAAAGAGAGTAGGGTCTTCTCTCTAAACTGCCTGGAGTCAAATTCAAACTCTTTAGGACTCTGAAAAGCATTCTACTGGGATAGAATGCAATCATCACCCATTACCGGGCAGAATATGGCCTTTTGGGACCATTCATTGGCTACCAGCCAATCAATCAAACCGAGTCCCACCGTATCTATCTCTCTTTCTGATAACAAATCTGAAGCCTCCTGTTCAAGTCAGCAGGAACTAGTATGCTCTCCAGTAACTTCTGAATTCTGCTGCCATGTCTTAAAGATACATGTCCATTAATCATCCATGGATCAAAAATGTTAACAGCAAAATAAAAGAAATAAAGGGACAAACAGGAAGGACCCTTACATGATGGGGACTGGGCCCCATGGATGTGGAGGTGGAGCCCGAGGATAAAAAAAACACTGGAAACCATTGATAAATGCCAGGCTTGCTGGGGTTGGCTGCCTGGGCAAGTGGCAGGTGTGGCTATTGACTTAGTGCCAAATCCGTGGACTTGGGGTGTCCCCCTCAGGATTGGGCTGGCGTGGCTCAGACCTCCATTGCTGCATTCTGCCTTTTAAATGCACCCCTTTGGTGCAACTTACAGGTTCTTGGATGCTCCCACTGCTGAATTCTGCCTACATGCTTTCAATGCTCAGAATGCCTCTAGTCATCTGGGACCCTACCCTGGACACACTTCTGGACACCCTCATACCCCAGCCATATAATCATGCAAGGCAAGCCAGCAGCACAGTTCGATTCCCGTAACAGCCTCCCTGAACAGGCGCCGGAATGTGGCGACTAGGGGCTTTTCACAGTAACTTCATTTAAAAGCCTACTTGTGACAATAAGCAATTTTCATTTCATTTCATTTCATGGGGATGGGGATGGCCAAGCTCAATCACGGGATTTTGCACTCCTCCAAAGCACAATGCCACTGCAGAGGAAGGAAGGGATCAGCAGAGCTCATCCCAACCTGAGGCCATCAGCCCTCTGGCCTTTAGAGCCTTCCGTGGCTCTCTGCAGAAACCTCATTAGTGACCTTCATCCCTCTGGACCAACAGCTGCCTCCTCCTGGTGAGACTGGCAGCGCTGACTGCCTCTGCCACCACCTCCTAGGCAGAGTTCAGCAGGGTAGGCTTGAGTCTACAGCCCATCCTGGGGAAGATGGTGTCCCTCCACTTCTCACTGGCATGGAGCTTTGGGTCCACCTCGGACTCCCGACCTCTGGGCGGGGGGGGAGGTGGCAGGTCTTCTTTGAGCCATCTTGGTAGGCTGTAGTGTGGAGCGCTTAAAGACAGCTCCAGCTGCCAGGCTCTTTGGTAATAATTCTGGCCCCAGTGGTTAGAATGCCTACTGCACCAGGAATTGCTCTCAATTCACGCCGGCAGAGTGCTGGTCCATTTGCGTGCCCTGACTCTCTTACCGAATAGCAGCCTCCCAAAGGGAATATGAACCAGATGTAATTCAGTCCCGGCATCAACACTTTGTCTCCCAAATGGAGAATCCGACCCAGGGGTCTTGTTTCACCCGATATTGTTTTCTGAATTAGTGGAGTAGCTGCATAAACGCTTCTTGGACATGTAAATTCATGGAATCATAGAATTTACGGTGCAGAAGGAGGTCATTCGGCCCATCGAGTCTGCACCAGCCCTTACAAAGAGCACCCGACTGAAACCCATGTATGTACCCTATCCCCATGACCCAGTAACCCCCACTTAACATTTTGTGGGCACCAAAGGCAATTTAGCATGGCCAATTGCTCCAGACGCTTTGGGATTTTTCATTTTAAAGGTGGTGATGGGCAGCATGGTAGCACAAGTGGATAGCACTGTGGCTTCACAACGCCAGGGTCCCAGGTTCGATTCCCTGCTGGGTCATTGTCTGTGCGGAGCCTACATGTTCTCCCTGTGTCTCCGTGGGGTTCCTCCGAGTGCTCCAGTTTCCTTCCACAATCCAAAGACGTGCAGGTTAGGTGGATTGGCCGTGTTAAATTGCCCTCGGTGACCAAAAAGGTTAGGAGGGGTTATGGGTTACGGGGATAGGGTGGAGGTGAGGGCTTAAGTGGGTCGGTGCTGACTCGATGGGCCGAATGGCTTCCTTCTGCACTGTATGTTCTATATTCTATATAAATTCACCTAACCCGCACATCTTTGGATTGTGGGAGGAAACCGAAGCACGCGGAGGAAACCCACGCACACATGGGGAGAACGTGCTGACTCCGCACAGACAGTGACCCAGCCGGGAATCGAACCTGGGACCCTGGAGCTGTGAAGCCACGGTGCGAACCACTATGCTACCTTAAGGAAATGTACAATATAACATAGTTGTCAGCATCTGCACCCTTGCAATCCTTTAGCTGAACACAAGGGGCGTCTGTGCATATAAGGAATCCGGGATTGCTAAGGACATTAAGAGGAATTTGAAAGGCCAATTTTGCTACCACCATTGATCACACCAGCCTGTAATTGATCAAAAATGTTGTCAAGCTTGCAGACCCACTTGATGTCCTCCCGTCCCATGTGTCAGGTAACCCAACTGCTCCCCAGAAGGTGCAGATGCTGACCTGAAATATCTAAATATCACTAATCCTGGAAATTGAAACATTGGTTAGCAGCCATAGATGATAAAACGGCAACAGTCCTGACCTTCCATACCTATAGACTTATTAATATATGGATCAACTGCCAATAAAGAAAAGTTAGCAATTTATATTTGGAGAATATACACTACTTCCTCAGGATGACCAAGGCCACAATTAATTTATTCCTTTTTGCGGTAAAGTCCCTGTCGTTTAGTAGGGACAAAGAGGAATGAGATAAATGACCGTCTAAACTTTGGGGGGAAATTAAGGGATAAATGTGGCCTGGTTACCAGGAGAATTCCCCTTCTGTTTTCTGCATCATGCCATGGAATTTTACATTTGCTTAACGGCAGGCAGGGCCTCATTTTAAGGTGTTCGCAGAAAGTGAAAATCTCCAGCAATCCATCAGCATTGCACCAAAATTTGAGCCGGGATTATGTACTCAAACTCTGCAGTGGAGATTGAACTCAGAAGATCAAGATGTTACTGTTGTGTATTAAGGGACCAGATTGGTGACTCACCTATTTCCTGGTGTGCTACCTGTTAAAATGTAATTAAGCATTAAATACGCAATATAAATGCAAATTGTTGCCATCGTTGTCGAAACAATTATCAACTACAAAGTAAAGATTCCAATCACATTTAATTTTCTCAATAGTCAAAAAGCCAAATCACATAGATAGCCCTGTAACAAATGCAAAATAATGAGACATGGATCAGATAAAGGATCAAGATACAGGCTGTAGCCTATGATCCAAACATGCCCCAGTGTTTAGTAAAATGATTGCAATAATTTCTATAACGCAGGAACACTTAGGCAAGAAAATAAATTAATTTCACAGTTTTGAAAATTAAAATCTCAATTAGTTTGGTTTAACATTTGAACTGTGGGGGTGGCTGGGCTGGCTTCAAGCAGTACTACGCAAACTATATCAATTCCCCGGAAGAATTGGAGGACATAAACATAGACATAGAATTTACAATGCAGAAGGAGGCCATTGGGCCCATCGGGCCTGCAGCGGCCATTGGATAGAGCACCCTACTTCATCAACCTGAGTACTGACCATTGCCATACTGAGTGCTGACCAACACCTATCTCAGTGCTGACCATCACCAATCTCAGTGCTGACCAACACCTATCTCAGTGCTGACCAACACCTATCTCAGTGCTGACCAACACCTATCTCAGTGCTGACCAACACCTATCTCAGTGCTGACCATCACCAATCTCAGTGCTGACCAACACCTATCTCAGTGCTGACCAACACCTATCTCAGTGCTGACCAACACCTATCTGAGTGCTGACCAACACCTATCTCAGTGCTGACCAACACCTATCTCAGTGCTGACCAACACCTATCTGAGTGCTGACCATCACCAATCTCAGTGCTGACCAACACCTATCTCAGTGCTGACCAACACCTATCTCAGTGCTGACCAACACCTATCTCAGTGCTGACCATCACCAATCTCAGTGCTGACCAACACCTATCTCAGTGCTGACCAACACCTATCTCAGTGCTGACCAACACCTATCTGAGAGTTGACCATCACCAATCTCAGTGCTGACCAACACCTATCTCAGTGCTGACCAACACCTATCTCAGTGCTGACCAACACCTATCTCAGTGCTGACCATCACCTATCTCAATGCTGACCAACACCTATCTCAGTGCTGACCAACACCTATCTCAGTGCTGACCAACACCTATCTCAGTGCTGACCAACACCTATCTCAGTGCTGACCAACACCTATCTCAGTGCTGACCAACACCTATCTCAGTGCTGACCATCTCCAATCTGAATGCTGACCATCACCAATCTCAGTGCTGACCATCACCTATCTCAGTGCTGACCAACACCTATCTCAGTGCTGACCAACACCTATCTCAGTGCTGACCAACACCTATCTCAGTGCTGGCCAACACCTATCTCAGTGCTGGCCAACACCTATCTCAGTGCTGACCAACACCTATCTGAGTGCTGACCAACACCTATCTCAGTGCTGACCATCACCAATCTCAGTGCTGACCAACACCTATCTCAGTGCTGACCAACACCTATCTCAGTGCTGACCATCACCTATCTCAGTGCTGACCAACGCCTATCTCAGTGCTGACCAACACCTATCTCACTGCTGACCATCACCAATCTCAGTGCTGACCAACACCTATCTCAGTGCTGACCATCACCAATCTGAGTGCTGACCAACACCTATCTCAGTGCTGACCATCACCAATCTGAGTGCTGACCAACACCTATCTCAGTGCTGACCAACACCTATCTCAGTGCTGACCAACACCTATCTCAGTGCTGACCATCACCAATCTCAGTGCTGACCATCACCAATCTGAGTGCTGACCATCACCAATCTCAGTGCTGACCATCACCAATCTGAGTGCTGACCATCACCAATCTGAGTGCTGACTATCACTAATCTGAATGCTGACCATCACCAATCTGAGTGCTGACTATCACCAATCTGAATGCTGACCATCACCAATCTGAGTGCTGACTATCACTAATCTGAATGCTGACCATCACCAATCTGAGTGCTGACTATCACCAATCTGAATGCTGACCATCACCAATCTGAGTGCTAACTATCACTAATCTGAATGCTGACCATCACCAATCTGAGTGCTGACTATCACCAATCTGAATGCTGACCATCACCAATCTGAGTGCTGACTATCATCAATCTGAGTGCTAACTATCACTAATCTGAGTGCTGTACTGGAGGACCCTTCCAGGATGCCGATGCGCCGCTCGATCATGCCCTTGATCACGGCATGGCTGTCATTGTCACGGGTCTCCACGTCAGTCTGTTGCCTCCGGATGGGTGGTAACAGCCGCAAAGGCAGCAGATAACCCCTGTTGCGCAGGTGTCAACCACGAAAGGGAGCCGTCAAGTGTGCCAGGATGAAGGTGTTGTGCACACTGCCCGGGCATCGGGCACAGACATGCATGATGTGCATCTCATGGTCACAAACCAGGTCCACGTTCATCAAGTGGAAATCCTTTTGATTTGGGAAGACGGGCTAGTGCTCGTAAGGAAACATGCATTCCGTCGCTCAGCCCCTGGCCCTGGGGCATCTCGGTGATTATGGCGAACCTTGCTGCGCGGGCGTCCTGGTAGGCTTCTTCCACATTGAATTTAATATATTATGCCGACCAGCCATACAGGGCCTCTATGATGGCATGGATGCGCCTGTGCACCGAGGTCTGTTAGATCCCAGACAGGTCCGCACTCCGCATCTGGAAGGACCCCAAGGTGTAAACATACAGGGATACTGTCACCTTGATGCCCACTGGGATGGCGTGTTCATCCCCACATCCCCGCAGTGCCGGTGCACCATGATCTGGCAGATATGCTGGACGGTATTCCTGCTCCACCGGAGTCTTCGATAGCATGGCCGGTTCAGCAGGCCCTTGAATGGCAGGCCCTGCCATTGCACACAAGGTCTCATGCGGCGCCTCCTTCCCACCTCCTCCTCGGCCTGTTGGGCGACCGACTCTCCATTCTCACCAGCTGCATCCTCTGGGGCAGTCTCTGCCACTGCAGGGTCCTCCTTCTTGAGCATCTCCAGCTCGTACAGCCTCAGTACATCCCACAGGGCTGTGGTGGCTAGGATGAAGGCCAATATTCCTGATTGGATTCTGATAGCCGTTGTCTGCAGGATGTGAATGTCAGACATGTTAGCATGGTGCATACCCCCATGCCGAACCAAGTTCATCGAGCTACACGGTGACCCAGTCTGCACTGCCGACCCAGCCCCCGCATACCCTCCTCATCCACTCTGCTCCTCCCCATCACCACACCTACACCTGACTGTTCCCCCTGGCACCCTGCATTCTGCACTCCTGACCCTATTGGTGCCTTGCACTTAAGTGGGCTTCTGGCACTGGCGCCCATACCTGTTGCAAGGGGTAGAGTTGGCTGGTGCTACCCATGCCAGCGGTATTCTCCATGGCCCCCGTCCAGCACCCTCCTGTAGGGGCTACTGTGGGCCTTGCCTTTGGGCAGGCTGTGCTGCCCTGCCGGCGAGTACTGGCTAGTTGGAGGGGGGCAGTGATGGAGTGGAGAGTGGGCGATGGAGTGTTTGGGTGGTGGGGTGGGTGGTGGTGTGCAGGGTTGATGGGGTGGAGGATGGGGGCTGGGGTGCAGGGGTGGAGGAGTGGGGGCGCCATACAGCTTATGTTACTCTTTGCAACCAGGGGCCACGGTGGGCAGTCAGTGATGTGCGCAGCAAGATGGCTGACTTACCAGCCACGACAGTGGCGGTCCGTGCCTGGTCGCCCCAGTCCCATGGGGTGTCACCCTGACCCCATGGCCCAATCCTAGTCACCCCCCTCAACACCATGCTGCCCACTCCTGAGCCTGGCAGATGCCCCCCCGCCATCACTCCCGCAGCCAGCCTTGCCTGTGGGGTTACTTGGTTATGGGGATAAAGGGGAGTGGAGGCATGGGGCTGAAGTAGGGTGCTCTTTCCAAGGGCCGATGCAGACTCGATGGGCTGAATGGCCTCCTTCTGGACTGTAAATTCTATGTCTCTATGACCGGCAGCCCACAGTCACGCCTCTGCGCGTCCTATCTCCTCTTGCTCTCTCATCAACTACAGAACCTGTTTCCCGAGTTTTAAAAACACAAGTGAAACTTACCATCGGTAAATCCTATGGGCGGAGGAGGAGTGCCACGGAGGACCCAGAGAATACCAGGTCAGGCCAGCTAATGATATGCAAGCGGCGTTTACTGTACGTGCTGAGTAGAACACATTGATGTCGTTGTCGAGGCACTGGAGCACGGCATTCTGTCGGGCGTCGGGCCCCGACCACAATTTTGACCTCACAACCGATTCTCCGCCCAATCCCCTTTCCTGATTTTGCCGTCAGTCGGCGGAGACTCCCATCCATGGTGTCTCTCTCACCCTGACAGAGAATGATCCAATTCTTGCGAATGTCAAATAAAAAAGTGGCAAGAGTTGGTTTGAGGTGAGGAAAGAGTAGAAAGCCAAATGTGTGTGCTTACATCCTCTGCATCATTCCATTCAGAAGAGATTGTGAGATGAGAAAGAAGTAGAAAATGAGAGGAAGATTTGGCTGCGGATATCTTCATCATCGATTGATCCAGTGTTGCACCTTACATGATGGCTAGCATTGTCTCCTCCGTTTGTATGGTTAAAATCATTATTTGTTCCTGTTAGGCACCATCTACTCCTGTAAGAAAGATGGAAGTATGTCAGTGTGGTAGTATGACTAGGGGTATTACGGTACCTGGGAGTGTGAGCTACTGTGTAGAAGGCTCACTGCCCATTGGCCCAAAGTGTTGTCTTCTCATTGGTCGAGAGGAAGGTAACTCCACCTACAAGGCGGAGTATAAGAACCCGTGTTCCCCAGCAGCTACGTCATTTTTGTACTCCTGCTGCTGGGCATACTTCTTGTAGATTAAAGCCTTCGATTCGGACTACACCTACGTTTCTGTGTTCATTGATCGCGCATCAGTCAGTGAGTTGGTGATCTTCTGAATTGTATTTATAACATTACAACGATGTTAAGTATGTGAGAATGAGGTTTATTTTTATTCATTCATGGCATGTGGGCACCTGTAGCCTTTGAGCTGAGTGGCTTGCTGGGCCATTTTCAGAGAGCATTTAAGAGTCTGCGCTGCTGTGAGACTGGGTAATGATGGCAAATTTCCTTCCCTAAAGGACAATATTGAACCAGGTCAGTTTTTAGGACAGTAGTTTCACAGTCATCATTAGACTTTTAATTCCACATTTTTATTGATTTCTAATTTCACCATCTTCTGGGTCTCCAGAGCATTGCCCTGGGTTTCTGGATTACTCGTCCAGTGACAATACCACTATGCCACTAGATCTACAAAGGACTATCAATGGTAAAGCCATATCAATGGAAGGGTTACGTCCTGATTGCTAGAGATTATTGGTCGGTGTGTGTTGAGGTTGTAGTGATTTGAGTAGTGGACAAGGTGGTGCATTGTGTCATTTGAAGATTGAATTCACTCACCTTGAATTCATTCACCTTGATAATTCATGTCAGTCCATTAAACATCTTCCTTTACTGTTTCAAAATTCTTGGAGCTACGTTCCTGACATTGACCATTGATCTATGCAGCTTCGTATTTTCTCTCCCTCCTAAGAATATATCTGGGAGGCGTATCGTCTCACTGCAGACAGTGGACATATTTCCTTCTCTATGTCCCTTGCAGTAAAGCTTCCATTGCATTATTCTAAAATCATTTTTGCATGCTCTCTCGCATGTTCTTCAATACAATATAGCATTGCTTCACTTTGCTGAGGACCCTGACAACTGCTTGCTGCAACACACCACCTTCAATTTAAGAGGTACAGACTGACTTTAAGTACCACTAGGTACCCATGACATTTGAGCCCCCTGCTGATGAATGCTATCAATATACAGCATGGGTAGTGCTGGCTGCACTCAGCAATCATGTAACATTGAAAGCAGCATCAATTTAACGTGCTGTCTGCAATGCAATGAATGGCCACAGGTTAATCCTGCACCGTGATTTCCATGCCCACTTATGGGGGGTTATTCAGTTTAACCCCAATCCACTAGAATGTAGTCCGTGTTAACCTTATGCAGAAAGTACAGTCCCAACAGTGTAATTTGTGCTGCCATCTCTATTAACTGTACATACGCCATTCAGTGTTGTAAGTACATCCTCACTTTGCCTTTTATTAATTTAGATTTTTCCCATTCTTGGCTTTCTATTCTATTTTTATGCTTTAGATGCTATTTTAAAATCTTTGTCCTCCTGCCGACAACATTCAAAATGTTGCACCAGATAGAAGTCAAGCAAATCGTTTAAGGAGAAAGAGGGAAGGATCGAATAAGGTTGATATTGAGCAAAGCGGGCCAGGGAAAAAAATAACTCGACCCTCTGGTCAAGTGTTGATGGGAGAAAACGAAAGGGGAAAATCTGGGTCGATCTGGAAGAAAAAGTCCCTCATGTGTTAGATATAGTAGATAAGTGGTATTCTGATGCGCATTACTTGGATACAAAAAGAGCCGCAATTAATTCTGAAAATAATAGCGGCACGGTGGCACAATGGGTAGCACTGCTGCTTCACAGCGCCAGGGTCCCAGGTTCAATTCTGGCTTTGGGTGACTGTCTGTGTAGAGTTTACACATTCTCCCCATGTCTGCGTGGGTTTTGTCCGGGTGCTCCAGTTTCCTCCCACGGTCCAAAGATATGCAGGTTAGATGGATTGGCCATGCTAAATTGCCCTTTAGTGTCCAAAGATATGTAGGTTTGGTAGAGTTCTGGGGATGTGGAGCTAGCCTGGGTGGGATGATCTTTCAGACTCGATTGGCTGGGTGGCCTCTTTCTGCACTGTGGGAATTCTATGATATCTCATAACTATTTTATTTGAAAGAAAATTATTCAGTTATCAATAATTACTGCTGGTTATTTTTATGATTTTCCAAATGTGGAGCACGGTGATGCAAATGGTATGAAGAGTAATTATAGAACAAAAAATAAAAATAGCTGACAGTCAAATTCATATGAAAAATTAAGTGAATGTGACATCAAAATTAATGGGACTTGCTTTTAAAGTTTATGAAGTGACATTACAGTCTAATTCACAGCAATGTGGTACAAGTCAGAATCTGTGGGATAATTTTCGTACATTTCCGTTTAGGATGAGAGGTTAAAATTTCAAATATTTGAACCTTGATCCAATGTGCCTCCAGCTCTGGGCTTAAATGACGGGGAACATGGTCACATTCGGCCCCAGAAGACAGAATGGCAATTTAAATATTTTAATGAAGATGGCAGCCTCCAATTTAACCTGCTTTGCAGATTTTGCAGTCGCAGCCTTGTTTCCTGGCTTCAGGAAACTCAGCAGCTGAGGCAATACAAGTAGAGCTTTGGGGCGATGGTAAGTGCCCTCAAAGCACTGCTTGTGAGCTGAAAGGAACAGGTGTGCTTTCTCACTGCTCCTCAAACTGCCTGTGCTCCAACAGAGTTCCTGTCATATAAGAGCACACAGTGTAAACTTCTAAAAACCCAGTGAAGGGAATAACTGAAGCCCGTTTTACCACGCTTTAATAAACACTTATTTCTACAGTTACAGATTATGAACACTACAACAAAAGTTGAAGTCACTATCTATTCAAATCTTCTTTGATTCAACCGGATGGATGGCATTGCAATAACAAGGAACCAAGTGCTCCCCCTGAAGAGATACCACTATACACACTGTACCACTGATATACTATAATGAAAATGCTAGAAACTTTAAAGAATAATGAGCCAGATTAAAGTGACAATTCTGGGGGTGATGATGCACTCCAGTCACCTGTGGTACCCACCGGTCTTGGAAGGTCTGAAGTGCATCAACAAATGCAGCATACTCCCTCTCCAGGGACAGCCGAAGTGAAGAGGGACGATGCCGCAGAAGAGAAGCAGACAGTCAGGTCAAATGATGCCCTTGACCCCTTATGACTTATACCTAGTCTCCCCTGGGGTTCTGGGCCACGGTTGACAGTGATTCGAGGCTTCACTTCACCATCCAATGGCGTAGCATTTGGTGCCACTCCAGCCAAGGTTTCAACAGGGTCCTGGGGACAATCATCGTGTGACTTAGCAGTTCCAGCCTCAACAACTCTCCCCATTTTGTTCTCCAGGACACTTGACTCGGTGATGAGTGACTGGGCCATACGGGGTGGATCCTCCATCCCAATACCAGGCCCTTATGGGTCCCAGACAGTTTATGCCAGTGGGGAAGGATGTTAGATCCACTAGAGACATGACTCCTGCCCCATAGAGAGACACCCTTTCTCCCACTTCAAGGATTGGCACATCCTCCTTTTTTTTTCTGTAAAGCATCCGAAAGGGATGAAGCGTCCATATTAAATAAGGCCTCTGTCTCCATGCCCACCCTCTCACTCTTGTTCCCATATCTGAGGCTGGCCTTGTGATGCACAGAACCCTCCAAAGTGGGCACAGGACCTGGGAGATACACAGAATCGCTTGTGGACATGTTTGAGTAAATTTGGAGCTTCGTCGTGATGTTCTTGCTCTTTTCACTTCCTCCATTGCCGCTAGCAGTTGCAGTGACATTGGCTGCCAACACTGTCCACCTGAGGGTTCAGATGGTGGAGCGAAGGCAGCATCAGGTTCAGTTGCTTAGCTGGTTTGAGCGGCCAGGGAGTTAGCTAGTTTGCCCTGTCTCCTTACAGGCATGAGTTTGTTCTCTAGAAGGCACAGTACGCCATTCCTTGGTGCTCAATAGAGAAGCCACCTCCATGCCATCTTCCTGCACCAACTCCATGAAAACCTGGTGCTGAAAGGAGAAACGTGCTGGAGTCTGGTTCCCCTGTCCTCACCTTACCCCGATAGTGAATGTGGGGTGGAGGAGTTCACTCGTGATAAAGAATGGAACATTGGAAATGATAACAACTGCATGGCAGCCTCAAGACGATCTACTGACAGGAATGTTCTGCCCACGCTGAGTCTCCTCTCAAGGACCAGGCCCACTGCTCAATCAGTCTTCAGGAAGATTACTGCCTTCCCATATCTTTTTGAGATGGCATTGTTGGCTGATGGGACCAACAACACTGGCAATAAGTTTCACGCATGCTTCAATAGTCATGTGGATATGAGTATTGCGCTTTACCCCATGCATTTTGTTGATTAGTATGAATGGTGCCGGGGCAGCAGGAACATCTGCCACTCCCACATTGGTCCTTGCAGAATCCACTGCCAGCGAAAATGGAATTGCGACTGGATTTAGGGAGCCACCCCAAAGTCTTGGTTTGATGAAAGCGTCAGGCTGCACAGAAGGGGACAAGAGGAGGGGGAAAAAAGTCCTCCCTTAGAATGGGATGGGAAAGTGACATCCTTCCTTCTGTTCTGTCTCAGGATTACAATAATACTGACAAGAAGACTATGGGCGAGATTCTCCCCGACCTGGTTGGGTGGGCCGTACCCGCGTCGAGGAGTGGCGTGAACCACTCCGGCATCGGGCTGACCGGAAGTTGCGGAATCCTCTGCACCTTCAGGGGCTATGCCGGCGCCGACAGGGTTGGCGCCGCGCCAGCCGGCGCGGAAGGGCCTCCACGGGCCGGCGCAAGTTGGCGCATGCACGGGAGAGCCAGCGTGTGCTGGCATCATCCCAGCGCATGAGCAGCGGGATTCTTCTCCCCGCCGGCCATGGCGGAGGTTGACAGCAGCCGGTGCGGAGGGAAAGAGTGTCCCCATGGCACAGGCCTGCCTGCGGATCGGAGGGCCCTGATCGCAGGCCAGGCCACCGTGGGGGCACCACCCCGGGGCCAGAACCCCCCGTGCCCTCCCCCCGAGGACTCTGTAGGCCGCCCGTAGAGCCAGGTCATGCCCGTATGGACCTGGTTTGATTTAGGGCGGTGGGACTGGCCGAAGCAGGGTGGCCGCTCGGCCCATCACGGGCTGGAGAATCGCCGGCGGGACTGCTACTAGCGGCCACCGACTGGCGGGGCGCGATTCCCGCCCCCGCCAAAATACCAGCATCAGAAAATTTGGCTGCCGCCGCCGGGGCAGTGGTGCGGGATTCACGCCGCCCCCCCCCCCCCCCCCCCCCCCCGGCGATTCTCCAAGAGAGAGAGAAAGGAAGGATGAAGGAAAGTTGCTGGGTGGGTGGATGCTGCAAAGGTGCATCCACTGGATGTTCAAAGTCTCTGTTTGTGTCTTTCTGGTAAGGGGAGGAGATACTTTCACCTGGGACAGATGGAACTATCCAAGCACAGTCCTCCACCAGGCCTTAATAATGCAGTTAAAGACGATCTTCACTTCGGTAGCCTGAGCTATCCCAGGCTAGACAAAGGGTGCAAGCATTGGGTGAACCCCTCTCCCTCATTACATTCATCAGGCCTCCCTGACACATGTAACAGGAACCCCCTCCCATGGGGCTGCCCAGAGGTCCCACACCTACACCGGCACCAATCCCTGGCACGAGTTGACATTGCCAACTTGACACTGCTGGGTTGGCAATGCCTGGCACGTCCCCCCCTCTCCCCCACAGTGCTTTATTTACCTCTGTGCCCCAGGGCGATCCTCTGTACTGAATCTCATTTTCGAAACCTACTGTGAACCCCTCCTTTGTGACGTTTGAATATTAAGTGAGGGGGGGGGATCATGTGGCAGGAGATTGGCAAATTATATTAAAATGCAAGCAAAGCCATTAACCTTTGTGGGCGTAAACGTCCTGACGTCACTGGAGAGGGCCGAGAAAATCGGGACAAGTGATCTCTCCAGAGAGAATCGCACTTCCCGATTCTCTCCATTATCTTTAAAGCATTCAGGGCAGCACGGTGGCCTCGTGGTTAGCACAGCTGCCTCACGGCGCTGAGGTCCCAGGTTCGATCCCGGCTCTGGGTCACTGTCCATCTGGAGTTTGCACATTCTCCCCGTGTCAGCGTGGGTTTCGCCCCCACAATCCAAAAATGTGCAGAGTAGGTGGATTGGCCACACTAAATTGTCCCCTTAATTGGAAAAAATAATTTGATAATCTAAATGAAAAAAAAAAAAAATCTTTAAAGCATTCAGGTCGTTTAATAGTATATATGAATTGTTGTCTGTTCAAGGAAAATAGATCTTCAGAGGTTTGGATTTGGATTTTGGATTTGTTTCATTGTCACATGTACTGAGGTACAGTGAAAAAGTATTGTTCTACGTACAGTCCAGACAGATTGTTCCATACATGAAAAAAAAACATAGGACATACATGAATACACATTGTAAATATATAGGCACAGCCATCGGGTGAAGCATACGGAGTGTAGTACTACTCAGTAGAGAAGATGTTTGAAGAGCTTAGTTCAGTCCATAAGAGGGTCATTCAGGAGTCTGGTAACAGCGGGGAGGAAGCTGTTTTTGAACCTATTACTGCGTGCTTTCAAACTTTTGTATCACCTACCCAATGGAAGATGTTGGAAGAGAGAATAACCCGAGTGGGAGGGGTCTTTGATTATGCTGCCCACTTTCCCAAGGCAGCGGGAGGTGTAGACAGTCTCAATGGATTGGAGGCAGGTTTGTGTGATGGACTGGGCAGTGTTCATGACTCTCTGTAGTTTCGTAGAGTCTTGGGCCGAGCAGTTGCCATACCAGGCTGTGATGCAGCCAGATAGGATGCTTTATATGGTGCATCTGTAAAAATTGTTAAGAGTAAATGTAGAAATTCCAAATTTCCTTTGTTTCCTGAGGAAGTATAGGCGCAGTTGTGCTTTCCTGGTTGTAGCATCGACGTGGGTGGACCAGGACAGATTGTTGGTGATATGCACACCTAGGAATTTGAAGCTGTTAACCATCTCCACATTGACCCTTGATGCTGACAGGGATGTGTACGACACTTCGCTTCCTGATGTCCATGACCAGTTCTTTAGTTTTGCTGACATTGAGGGAGAGATTGTTGTCATTACACCACTCCACTATGTTCTTTATCTCCCTCCAGTACTCTGACACATCGTTGTTTCCATGATTTCCATGGTTTCCATGATTTCACTTCATGACGTGAACCTTGGTCCTTTGATGCTTTGATGGAGTGTTTCAATGACTGAATGAAACGTTCGGCTAACACATTTATTGAAGGATGGTATGGAGCTGACTTTATGTGCTGTTGCCTCTTAAGTAGTCTTTAAACTCCTTTGACGTGAATCATTGTCATTATGATCTGGTCAGGTGTACCAAATCTTGTGAATGTTACTTCTAGCGTCTCAATGGTTTGTTCGGTCTTCATGGATTGCATGATAACTTCTGGCCGCTCAGACTGTGCATTCACAATCACTTGGAACATGTGATCTTCCACTGGACCAGCATTGTATATGTGTATTCTCTGCCATGACTGTGTCGGCTATTCCCACGGATGTAATTGTTACAGAGATGGAATGTTTCTTAGTTTTGCACAGGACTGGCATTGCCCCACTTTCTTTTCGATTTGAGCATCTAATCCTGGCCATCAAAAAAGAATTGCATGCCAGTTCCTTCATCCTCAGCACACTAGGATGTCCCTCATCCAGTTGGTCAAGGACTTTACCATTCAAGCACAGAGGAATAATCATTCGGATTCCCCATAATAAAACGTAAAGTCTTCGAGTGATGGAGGACTTGAGGTCTGGATTCTACAAAGTACATCTAATATTGTTCCTTTTTGGACCATGTCCATCACCTTCCCCATCACTGGATCAGTTCTTTAATACCTCTGTAATTGTGATGAAGTCACAGGTACATTATCCATGAGTGAGAAATACAGAATGTTGCCGGAATGCTCTTCAGGTTCTTGTTTTGACTTGTAACAGGAGTCTTGACAATGAATTAGCATTTGCATGTTCCCTTGACTTACAACATTGGATGCCGACAATACCAAACACCATCTTTGTAACCTACCAGCTGCTAACGAAGGACTAAATTATGCAGTCCAAGGATATTCCTCAAGGTTTGATGATCCGTCAAAGGAGTAAAATGTGGCCATAAATATAGTGGTGGAACGTTCGTACCCCAAAAATGATGCTCTAAACCTTTTTCTTGCTGAGCATCATTCGTTTCAGCGCTAGCAAGATTTGGTGAAACCAATGATATCGGTCGTTCCTTTCCCAATGTCATTATGTGCGCAATTGCACGAGCCCCATAGGATAATGCATCGCAGGCAAGTTGTAACTTCAGCTTCAGACTACAGTGAACCAACAAACCTTGTGGTCCGATTTTGTGAAATGTGGTCAGGGGATGGTAGATGCCCTTCATGTTTGCATAGCAGTGTTCAAGGATGTTAGGGCCTCTGGTGGGACAGGAGATGTGCAGGTGGAATTTTGGCAGTACACTCTTGAGGTTGGCTTGGGTTGAAGTCAGCGGCCATGATGAACAAGACCTCTGGGTATTCCATTTAAAGGTTGTTTATAGTGGTGTACAGTTCATCAAGCGCCTTCCTCACTTCCTCCTGGGGTGGGATCTAGACCGCTAGATGATGGCTGTTAATGTAAGCCTACTTGTGACACCAATAAAGATTATTATATAAGTGAACCCCCACAGAAGGTAGTATGGGCGGCGCTTCACAGTCAGCAGCTCCTTATGTAAGCCATCTTTATCGATGACGTGGCCCAGATAATTTATGGATGTCCTGAAAAAGTCGACCTTTTCCTTTTTAACTCAGTCATGATGTTTTCTTCAGAGTAGCATCCGAGCTCTTCAAGTGTTCCTGTCACACAAACCAGTGTCACACACGCGTGTGAGTTAAAAGTGATAACCACTACACTGTAGAAAGAAAGTGATCGGATTTGGCAACAACCTGATAGTTTCATGATCAGCATGACTGAATTTGTAATGAAAATATCATTGCATCTCATTTAGCCTACTCAGAATTTGGTCCGAGGACCTCTGAAAAAGAGCAGGAGCAAATGTTATTCCAAAAGGAAGTCTTTAACAAAACAAACCTTTGTGCTTCACGACAGTGAGTAGTGGCTGTGATTTCGCAGCCACATTAATTTGTAAATATGCCTGTGATAAACCAATTTTACAGAATTTTGCTGAATTTCTGTCCTCCCAACAGTTCAGCATACAAATAGAACATCGAACATACAGTGCAGAAGGAAGCTAGTCGGCCCATCGAGTCTGCACCAACCCACTTAAACCCTCACTTTCACCCTATCCCTGTAACCCAATAACCCCCCTAAACTTTTTGGTCACTAAGGGCAATTTATCATGGCCAATCCAGCTAACCTGCACGTCTTTGGACTGTGGGAGGAAACCGGAGCACCCGGAGGAAACCCGCGTAGACATGAGGAGAACGTGCAGACTCTGCACAGACAGTGGCCCAGCAGGGAATCAAACCTGGGACCCGGCGCAGTGAAGCCACAGTGCTATCCACTTGTGCTACCGTGCTGCCAAAAATATTTGATGTTTCTGCCTGGTTACGAACTGAGGACCTTTCACGTGTGAGGCAAAAGTGATAACCATTACACTGTGGAAACAAAGTGATCGGATTTGGCAACAAGCTGATAGTTTCATGATCACCATGACTGATCATAGATTTGAAGTTTCACCTTGACTTTATCTGGCCCCTGGAATGTCCTTGCAGATCACGCAGTTGTATCTCAATGACAACGGAGTTGAAATCATCATGGAGGGATGGCCACAGGTTTTCATGGAGGCCTTTCACTGGCTGAAAAGTCTCAAAAGCGCTCCCCCAATCATTCACCCCCCCCTCCCCCCACTCCCACCTGCCACTTCCCACTCCCACCCCCCCCCCCCACTCCCAAACCCACTCTGCTGGGCCAAGAATCTAATACCAGTTTAGGTCAGCCTTTAACTACCTGTCATCACAGCTTCTGCCCCCATGTATTGCCCTGCCTCCAAAAGCTGTCCAGTCCCAGCAGTGCCACCAGGACAGTACCCCTGGGGAAACTACAGATGCCCCCCACGTGGTCTCCCAGGTGGCCTGGGCAGTCCCTGGCGGTCCAATTCATTCATTGTAGTTTTCCCATTAATTTCCCACTTATAACCTCGATCAGCCCAAGGGCACACAGATCACTCGACTCCTCTGCCTGTAGAGACAGGTAGGCAATAAGCATGGCACCCACCACCATCTCACCTGATTTTATGCTCGCCACCTCTGTTGCGTGGGGTTGGGGACTGTAAAATTCCAGCGATGAATATCTCTGGGTTATTAATCCAGGCATGTAGCATAACCACCTTTACAGCATAACCCATAACTCACCAAGGTCAGTTTGAAAGTCTTTGTGAGCAGCAATGATCTGATCTGATGGCCTCACATGTGTAAGAACTCAGAAAACCTCTGCGATTGGAAGGCAATTGCTTCTCTGTAAAGATATATCAGAACTATAAAAGTAGCAAGGCTGGCCATCACATCAGCAATCTACACCTCAGCATTCATGGCTATTTGAACCAAGCAGAGAGAACCTTAGAGGTTTTGCTGATTTAGAGGAAGGAGCAGAATGAGTCATTTCACACTGGGGGAGATAGGGCAAGGGTTGAGACTTAAAAAGGGCTGGCAGCAACTGTGGAGCAGAAGTCTAGCACTGCCATGATCCCTGTGATTCATTTTGTGATTCAGCACTCATGGGGGTTATCTAGGAAATGAAGTGTATTACAGAAACACAAACATGTGCATCAATCACCACTCTCCTTGCAGAATATGATGCACCAGTTGGTCCGCAGTGATGTATATAGCAAATGGTTATTCTCTACAGATTTCTGTTGAACAGCATACACATCAGCATTGATGACAGCTGTAAGAGAGGCCACAGGCACACATAAAATGAGCGCAACTGGAGTTCTTTACTGCCCATTGATGTTGTCAAGCCATTGAGCTCGACAATCTAAGATGCAATTATATCGATACTGGTGTAATTTTGACTAGGGGTTCGCAATACGACAAGAATCCCATTGGATTGTACATGTGTTGTGTATATAATGTAGATTCCCCAGGACATTGTTCATTTTGGCCTGGTCTCCTGCATATGTATTGGGGGGAGTTTGCCATGTGTATGAATGGCGACGGGGCGCAAAATCTGGCAACGTGATAATCCCTACCTCCCATCAATTTACCAAGGTCAGTTTGAAAGTCTTTGTGAGAAGCAATTATCTGATCTGACAATGGGGCTGCCGGCATGCAGTGATAGAAACCTAATTTAAATTAATTTAAATACGATTCTCCGCTGTATCGTTTTCCCACACTCGGTTCTCCCTCCTTGCTGATGTGGCGTCACATCAGTGAGGTTCGTAACACTTTTGGAGGACCATGAAGAAAACCCACTGTTGGAACCAACAATTCTATGGACACGTGCTTGTAGGATTAGAATAGCGGTTTTAATATACTTACAACAGAGCTAGCCTGTTAGCCGTTGAACTTTCGGTGAACTGGCCAGCTGACCCTGTGGCACTGATCTTTATACAGCAGCTCCCGGAGGAGGAGTCCTGGGCGGAGCCAAGGGAGAAGCCCAGTACAACTCTCGAGCATTCCCAGAGCTACTCCCCCTGGTGGTCAGGTAGTGCAACTGCACTTACAATATAGACACATGTATATACAGATTATAATCCGGTGTGAATCACATTCACCACATTCACCCCCTGTGAAGAAAATCGAGTCCAGCAGGGGTGGAGGCTCACAGAGTTAGTCTGTCCGGCGGATGAATTGTTCTTTTCGATCTGCGGAGCACCGGAGTTGCAGCCTCTTGCGGTGGCTGGGTGGGCGTTGAGAGCTGGGGTACGATGGCAGACTCCGGAACGGGTCTCGTTGGAACACCGAAATCCCGTTGGTGACGCCGAAGGGAACCCGGAGGAAATGGAAGAGGCGGCCATCGGCCACGAACACCGTGTAGTGGCGGTCCTCCGGGCGGATTGGGAGCTGGTGGTATGCAGACTTCAGATCCACCATGGAAAATAGCTGATATTGGGCGATCTGATTAACCATGTCTGCAATTCTGGGGAGGGGATACGCGTCTAGGAGCGTTAAGCGATTTATGGTCTGGCTATAGTCTCCGACCATGCAAAATTTTTTCCCGGTCTTGACGACGACCACCTGAGCTCTCCAGGGACTATTACTGGCCTCTATGATCCCCTCACTGAGCAGCCGACGGACCTCCGATCGGATAAAGACCCTATCCTGTAGGCTGTATCGCCTGCTGCGAGTAGCTACTGGTTTGCAATCTGGAGTGAGATTGGCGAAGAGAGGGGGGGGGGGGGGAGATGCGCAGCGTGGCTAGGCTGCAGATAGTGAGTGGGGGCAGGGGCCCGCCGAAGCTGAGGGTGAGGCTCTTGAGGTTGCACTGGAAATCCAGGCCTAATAAGAGTGGCGCACAGAGGTCGGGCAGGACGTAAAGTTTAAATTTAGAATAATTAGCGCCTTGAATTATGACCGTAGTGACGGTGCGTCCTTGGATTTGGACTGAGTGGGAGCCCAAAGTGAGGGCGATAGTTTGGCTCACCGGAAAAATAGAAAGCGAACAGCATCTTACCAGCTCTGGATGTATAAAGCTCTCGGTGCTCCCGGAGTCAAATCGGCATGGCGCGCTGTACCCGTTGATCTGGACCACCGCCATCGAACTTCGTAGGTGCTTGGGGCGGGATTGATCCAGGGTGACCGCGTTGAGTTGCGGGCCGCGTGGTGAGTGCCCGGGGAAGTCGTATTCTTCAGATGAGCTTTCTGAGCATGCCGATGCAGATGGGGCCCGTGGATCGCACGTGGTAAGCGGTGAGGAAGATGGCGGCCCCCATGAGTCGCATGTGGCCGGACGCATGGTGGGGGTTTGCCAAGATGGCGGCCCCCATGGATCGCACGTGGCGGGAGGGGGCGGAGTCGGGGCGTAGGCCACAGCGTTTCGGGCCCCGCGGGCCCGCTGGTGTTGGGAGCGATTTGTTCTCTCTGCAGGGGAGTTAAAAACTGGGTCCCTTTTCGCGAGGCACACTCTGGCATAGTGGCCTTTCTTCCCGCAACTGCTTCAGGTCGTGGATCGGGCTGGGCAGTGCTGCCGCGGGTGCTGGCTATGGCTACAGAAATGGCAGGCTGGGGCAGCTGAGTAGCTGGCTGGGGCAGCCGAGTAACTGGCTTTGGCAGCGCGGTAGCTGGGGGGCCGTGCGGCACAGGCCTGGGGGGACTGTTGGTCGGGAGTCCATGATGAGGTTGCGGGGTCCGCGGGAAACGACGTGAGGCTGCGGAAGGAAACTTCCATAGTGGTAGCAGCCTCCACAGTAGTGTCTAAGTCCTGGGCCCCCTTTTCTAGCAGTCTTTGGCGCACACAGTTAGACCTAAGGCCCGCTACGAAAACGTCCCGCACAGCAAGCTCCCTATGTTCAGCCGCGGTAACGGCCTGATAATTACAGCCATTGGAAAGATTGTTCAATTCCCTTACAAAGTTGGCAAGCGTTTCTGTAGGCCGCTGACGGCGGGTCGTAAACACGTGGTGTGCATAAACCTCGTTAATGGGCCTAACGTACATTTTGTCCAATATTGCCAGTGCTGCGGTGTAAGAACCGGCCGGATTTAGCTGTGTGGAGATTCTGTGGCTTACCCTCGCGTGCAGTAGGCTGAGTTTTTGTTCCTCCGTTGTTCCAGCGGTGCTGGCTTCTGCCAGGTAGGCTTTAAAACATCTCAGCCAGTGGGAAAAAATTTCCTTAGCCTCTGCATCGTGTGGGTCGAGTTCTAGGCGTCCGGGCTTGAGGGCTGCTTCCATGATTTCTTCGACTGTTTCCTAAGTATATTAAATTGTTGGAACCAACAATTCTACATAGAACATAGAACATAGAACATTACAGTGCAGTACAGGCCCTTCGGCCCATGATGTTGCACCGTTCTGTGAAACCCTTCTAAAGTCCCTCTACACTATTCCCTTATCGTCCATATGCCTATCCAATTACCATTTGAATGCGTTTAGTGTTGGCGAGTCCACTACTGTTGTAGGCTGGGCATTCCACGCCCTTACTACTCTCTGAGTAAAGAACCTACCTCTGACATCTGTCCTATATCTATCTCCCCTCAATTTAAAGCTATGTCCCCTCGTGCTGGACATCACCATCCGAGGAAAAAGGCTCTCAATGTCCACCCTATCTAATCCTCTGATCATCTTGTGTGCCTCAATTAAGTCCCCTCTTCTCTAACGAAAACAGCCTCAAGTCCTTCAGCCTTTCCTCATATGATCTTCCCTCCATACCAGGCAACATTCTTGTAAATCTCCTCTGTACCCTTTCCAATGCTTCCACATCCTTCCTATAATGTGGCGACCAGAACTGCACACAATACTCCAAATGCGGCCGCACCAGAGTTTTGTACAACTGCAACATGACCTCATGGCTCCGAAACTCAATTCCTCTACCATTAAAAGCTAACACACCGTACGCCATCTTAACAACCCTCTCAACCTGGGTGGCAACTTTCAGGGATCTATGGACATGGACACCGAGATCTCTCTGCTCGTCCACGCTACCAAGAATCTTACCATTAGCCCAGTACTCTGCCTTCCTGTTATTCCTTCCAAAATGAATCACCTCACACTTTTCTGCATTAAACTCCATTTGCCAACTGTCAGCCCAGCTCTGCAGCTTATCTATGTCCCTCTGTAACTTGTAACATCCTTCTGCACTGTCCACAACTCCACCGACTTTAGTGTCATCTGCAAATTTACTCACCCATCCTTCTGCGCCCTCCTCCAGGTCATTTATAAAAATGACAAACAGCAACGGCCCCAAAACAGATCCTTGTGGCACACCACTAGTAACTGGACACCAGTCAGAGCATTTCCCATCAACCACCACTCTTTGTCTTCTATCAGCTAGCCAATTTCTGATCCAAACTGCTAAATCACCCTGAATCCCATGCCTCTGTATTTTCTGCAATAGCCTACCGTGGGGAACCTTATCAAACGCTTTACTGAAATCCATATACACCACATCAACTGCTTTACCCTCATCCACCTGTTTGGTCACCTTCTCGAAGAACTCAATGAGGTTTGTGAGGCACGACCTACCCTTCACAAAACCATGTTGACTATCTCTAATCAAATTATTCCTTTCCAGATGATTATACATCCTATCACTTATAAACCTTTCCAAGACTTTTCCCACAACAGAAGTAAGGCTCACTGGTCTATAGTTACCGGGGTTATCTCTACTCCCCTTCTTGTACAAGGGGACAACATTTGCTATCCTACAGTCCTCTGGCACTATTCCTGTAGACAAAGATGATTTAAAGATCAAAGCCAAAGGCTCAGCAATCTCCTCCCTAGCTTCCCAGAGAATCCTAGGATAAATCCCATCCGGCCCAGGGGACTTATCTATTTTCACACTTTCCAGAATCGCTAACACCTCCTCCTTATGAACCTCAAGCCCTTCTAGTCTAGTAGCCTGTATCTCAGTATTCTCCTCGACAACTTTGTCTTTTTCCTGTGTGAATACTGACAAAAAATACTCATTTAGCACCTCTCCTATCTCCTCGGACTCTACGCACAACTTCCCACTACTGTCCTTGACTAGCCCTACTCTTACCTTCGTCATTCTTTTATTCCTGACATACCTATAGAAAGCTTTAGGGTTATCCTTGATCCTACCTGCCAAAGACTTCTTATGTCCTCGCTTGGCTCTTCTTAGCTCTCTCTTTAGAGCCTTCCTAGCTAACTTGTAACTCTCAAGCGACCCAACTGAACCATCACGTCACATCTTCACATAAGCCTCCTTCTTCCTCTTGACAAGTGTGTCAACTGCTTTAGTAACCCATGGTTCCCTCACTCGACCACTTCTTCCCTGCCTAACAGGTACATACATATCAAGGACACACAGTAGCTGTTCCTTGAACATGCTCCACATTTCCATTGTGTCCATCCCCTGCAGTTTTCCTCTCCAGGCGATGCATCCTAAGTCTTGCCTCATCGCATCATAATTGCCTTTCCCCCAGCAATAACTCTTGCCCTGCGGTTTATACCTATCCCTTTCCATCGCTAAAGTAAACGTAATCGAATTGTGGTCACTATCACTAAAATGCTCACCTACCTCCAAATCTAACACCTGTCCTGGTTCATTACCCAGTACCAAATCCAATACGGCCTTGCTTCTTGTTGGCCTATCTACATACTGCATCAGGAAACCCTCCTGCACACATTGGACAAAAACGGATCCATCTAAAGTACTCGAACTATAGTGTTTCCAGTCAATATTTGGAAAGTTAAAGTCCCCCATAACAACTACCCTGTTATTTTCGCTCCTATCCAGAATCATCTTTGCAATCCTTTCCTCTACATCTCTGGAACTTTTTGGAGGCCTATAGAAAAGCCCTAACAGGGTGACCTCTCCTTTCCTGTTTCTTAACTCAGCCCATACTACCTCAGTATTCGAGTTCTCATCAAATGTCCTCTCAGCCACCGTAATACTGTCCTTGACTAACAATGCCACCCCTCTCCCTCTCTTACCACCTTCCCTGAACTTACTGAAATATCTAAACCCCGGCACCTGCAACAACCATTCCTCGCCCTGCTCTATCCATGTCTCCGAAATGGCCACAACATCGAAGTCCCAGGTACTAACCCATGCCGCAAGCTCACCCACCTTATTCTGGATGCTCCTGGCATTGAAGTTGGCGCACTTTAGACCACCTTCCTTCCTGCCGGTACACTCCTGCAACTTTGAAACCTTACTCGTGACCTCACTACTCTCAGCTTCTTGTGTACTGGAGCTACAATTCAGGTTCCCAATCCCCTGCTGAACTAGTTTAAACCCTCCCGAAGAGAATTAGCAAACCTCCCCCCGAGGATGTTAGTACCCCTCTGGTCCAGGTGTAGACCATCCCGTTTGTAGAGGTCCCACTTACCCCAGAATGAGCCCCAATTGTCCAGGAATCTGAAACCCTCCCTCCTGCACCATCCCTGCAGCCACGTGTTCAACTGCTCTCTCTCCCTATTCCTCGACTCGCTAGCACGTGGCACGGATAACAACCCAGAGATAATAACTCTAAGTTTCCACCCCAGCTCCCTGAATTCCTGCCTTACATCCCTATCCCTTTTCCTACCTATGTCGTTGGTACCTATGTGGACCATGACTTGGGGCTGCTCCCCATCCCCCTTAAGGATCCCGAAAACACGATCTGAGACATCGTGGACCCTGGCACCTGGGAGGCAACACACCAACCGCGTGTCTCTCTCATTCCCACAGAATCTCCTATCTATCCCCCTAAATATGGAGTCTCCAATAACTAATGTTCTACTCCTTTCCCCTCTTCCCTTCTGAGCAACAGGGACAGACTCTGTGCCAGAGACCTGTACCCCATTGCTGACCCCTGGTAAGTCGTCCCCCCCAACAGTATCCAAAGCGGTATACCTGTTACTAAGGGGAACGACCACAAGGGATCCCTGTACTGACTGCTTACCCCCAGCCCCTCTCACCGTCACCCATCTATCTTTATTCTTTGGCGTAACTACCTCCCTGAAGCTTCTATCTATGACCCCCTCTGCCTCCACGTGCTTGTAGGATTAGAATAGCGGTTTTAATATACTTACAACAGAGCCAGCCTGTTAGCCGTTGAACTTTCGGTGAACTAGCCTGCTGACCCTGTGGCAGTGATCTTTATACAGCAGCTCCCTGGAGAGGAGTCCTGGGCGGAGCCAAGGGAGAAGCCCAGTACAACTCTCGAGCATTCCCAGAGCTACTCTCCTGGTGGTCAGGTAGTGCAACTGCACTTACAATATAGACACATGTATATACAGATTATAATCCGGTGTGAATCACATTCACCACACCCACCAGTGGTGCACAGGTAAGTATAACCCATGGCAGGAGAGGGACATGGCCAGACAGTGCCTGGGCACTGCCACCTGGCACTACCCCATGGTACGGGGGCAGTGCAATGGGACAGTGCGAGAGGTGGATTCCTTGGGTGCTGTCCATGGGGCTGAGAGTTCCCTGTGTCTGGGGAGAAGGGGGGATCCATTCTCCAAGGGGGGGGGGGGTTCTCTCTCTGCATGGGAGGGGGCATTCGTCCTGGTGCATGGAAAGGAGGGTTCCCCGTATAAGTGGGAGAGAGTCTCTGAGTCCTTGGAGGAGATTTGTCTTCATTATTAGTCCAGTTAAATTAAGGCACCCTTTAAAAAGGGTGAAGTTGCTTGTGGGGCAGGATCTTTCAAAGCCTGCCCTGCCAGCATGACAGTGTGGGATATACCTTGTTGATTTTGTTTTCAAAGTGTTGGAAAATATGCAGTGCAGTCGGAGGGCTGCAT
Organism: Scyliorhinus canicula; assembly: GCF_902713615.1. Lineage (NCBI taxonomy): Eukaryota > Metazoa > Chordata > Chondrichthyes > Carcharhiniformes > Scyliorhinidae > Scyliorhinus > Scyliorhinus canicula. Next base: position 76,168,994 of record NC_052155.1, read on the forward strand.
ACTTTGGGAATGCAACCTGCATAATGGACCCTGGGAAATGTACCACACTTATTTGGCAAAATTTCTGGTATCTGGGATGTTGACTCTTTCAAATATTAAATTGATCTACCATGGCAATGCTCAAGGACAAAATGTATGGGTTCATCCACCTGGCATCTTGACACCGGAATAGGGCCTGAGATCGGGCGAAGAATCGCTCCCGATGCCAAAATCGCGGTAGGCGTCGGTTTGATGCCAAATTGCGATGCTCCGCCTCCCTGAAAACGGCGTCAATGCATGCCGTGCATATCATTAGTGGACCCATCCGCGATTCTCCGCCTCCGATGGGCCGAGTTCCTGTCGACACGGTCCACGTGTGCGCTCACAAATCGTGAACCTGGCATGGTGGCTGCTAAGAGAGAGAGAGAGAGAGAGAGGGCGTACGGACAGTGTCCAGCACCGCTATACTTCACCGACAGTTGTGCCGCTGGCCAGAGAGCTTCTGCCAGGGCTGAGGGGAGTAGTGGGAGGTGGCCAGGAGGTGCGTTGTGGGGTCGGGGTGGACGGGTGCTCAACACCATTAGTGCAGTTGACCCCCCCTCCCCCCTCCCGGGGCATCCCCCTTGGTGCCCTCTGGCCCCAGCAGACTCATCCGCTGAATGGGCGCTCCAGAACAACCGGTCCCATCTAATCGGCCCCGATCAGTGTATCTGCGAGGGTCCATCATGGACCCAGCGATTCCCACACTGTTTTGCATAGGTTTCAATGGTGTTCCACGGGGCGCCAGTGCTCGCTCCTCGGTAGCAGACTCGGTGCAGGTATGGCACCGATTTTTCTGATATGAGAGTCCACGGATTCTCCATTGGTGCCGGCACTTAGACTCAGAAATGGAGAATCCAACCCAATATATGTCCACTTGGACAGAAAATAGTGGGCTGGATTCTCCGCACCCTCGCGCCGAAATCGCGGCCAGTGCGGGGGCAGGGAATCCATGGTCCCACAAGAAATCGGGACTGGTGCCGGTTCACCGTTTCTGTGGGCCCTGAAAAGTGGCATATGCGGGGAGTTCGCCGCACTGCCTGGGACCTACCTGGGGCCATTGCCAGAGGCCCGCTCAGCCATTCTCCTCTCCCCACCGGCCGAAATCTCGACAGCGTGGAACTAATCTGCTCCAGCCAGTCGGAAAACTCACATGGCAGCTGCGGACTCAGTCCACGGCCGCACTGGCCAGGAACGGGCGGAATGGAGTCCATGGGGGGCCTTATAGGCAGCCGGGGAATGATTCAGTGAAGGTTGAGGGTCGGGCGCGCGAGGTCTCTATTTTGGGTCTAGCTCTGCAGTCGAGTCCGCCATGGAGCGCAGCGCGGCCGCTGGAGGCTGCCACCGTGCGCATACGCGGCCTCTGACCCGAAAGTACGGGGGCCTGTATCTGCAGCAAAAGCTGCGAGATCTACTCCGGGTCCCTGCTAGCCCCCTGCTGGGGTGGGAATTCATGTCCCTTTGATCAAAGTTTTTCTGGCGTAAAACTCAACCGTTTTGATGCTGGTGTGGGGCCATAGTCCCAATAATGGAGAATTCAGCCAGTGTTTCAGGTGCATCCAGCATGGCTTTCAGAAAGAAGGTTACGTTTTAACAACCTGGTGAAATTTTCGAGGAAGTTATCAGATTAACAGTGGACCCTCAGAAAGCTTTTTATATAGTGCCTCTTCAGAGACTTCTGGAGAAGGTAGAACCATTTGGAATTAGTGATAATCTGCTGCAGTGGATTGAGCATTGGCCAAACACCTACAGACTAAAATAGTTGTCAAGGAATTTGAATCTGCTTTGAAGACCTGTTCGCAGAGATTGGTATTGGGACCTTTGCTCTTCACTATTTTCATGAATGGTTTAGACGTGGGTGCTGGGGAATGATCCTCACGTTTGTAAGCAATGTCAAGGTATGTGTGAAAGAAAAGTGCAGCGCCGCTCAAAAGAGAAAGTCAAATGCTAAGCACACAAATCTATATCCCACAAGAATAAAGTTAAACCAGAAGTGAAAGAAAGAGATTGGGTATATTAGTGTATTAACTTACAAAAAAACTGCCACGAAGTTACAGTTAAAGCAAACAGTCTTCACAGGTGTATTCCCAGAGCAATGCTCTATAAAATTAAACATACCATTTTGTTCTTGTGCAAGACCTTATTTAAGCCATAATTGAATAGTATGCACTGTTGTGGGGTGGGATTCTCTGACCCTGCACCAGATTGGAGAATCGCCAGCAGGCAACACGCAACAGAGCGGAGAATTGCCGCCATTGGCGCCGGCGTGGTTGGTGCGGCGCCGGTCATGGGCCACTCCACGTCGCCGGCCCACCGATTCTCCAGGATGGATGGGCCGAGCGGCCGTAAGAAAAGAGCCGAGTCCCGCCGGCGCCGTTCTAACCTGCTCTGGGCTGGAGGGACCTCGGCGTGTAAGGGTCGGGTGGCGGCCTGTGGGGGGGGGTCCAACCCTGGGTGAGTGGTGTATGTATTGTGATGTAGAGACCATCACAACTGTGTGGGGCAGGCTGGGTGGATCAGTAACTCTCCTCCTGTGCGACACCCTGGGCTAGTGCACGGTCAATTCCAGCCCCACCTGACCCGGAGTCAGAACACAATGAAATTAACTGTTAATTCTTAGAAAATGCCTGAAGCCTTTGGCCTTTGGCTACCCAATAACTACAGCCATCAGTTGTGTAAATTTAAACACAATTTATTAATCTCAATAACTATAATTAAATAGCAGCAAATGAAACTGGTTAACTATTATCTCATTCCTAATCCCCCTCTTTAGCTCGCTCCACCCCTCCACACACACAAGTCAGACAAACACAGAGGGGAATGAGGAGTGGAAAGAAAAATAATACGTTGAGTAAAAGAATAAAAATCTCTGTTTCAGATGAATGTCTTCTAATTTGATTATTTTAGTCTAGGTCTCCAGTTGGATGAGGTCTTTGTTTTCAGCCTGGAATGGCTTTCACTGTTGATTCATCAGGATCTCAAGACTTCTCTGCAAATTCAGAAACCAGCAGACAGAAAAGCTTTTTGGAGAAAGAGGAAGAGAGAACACAACTCAGAGCTTCTTCTCTCAGTGTCTAGGTGTGTTCTGTTTCCTGGGTCCTCTGAAAACCTCCCACCTGACTGAACCAATCATTGTCTGTCGAAGAGCAGATCTTTGGACAATCCATTGGCCACCAGCTAATTAATTGAACCTAATCCCTCCAATTGATCAGGTAGGATAAAGCCTGAGTTCTTCTGTTCAAATCTAAATTAGGGCAGCACGGTAGCATGGTGGTTAGCATAAATGCTTCACAGCTCCAGGGTCCCAGGTTCAATTCCCGGCTGGGTCACTGTCTGTGCGGAGTCTGCACGTCCTCCCCGTGTGTGCGTGGGTTTCCTCCGGGTGCTCCGGTTTTCTCCCACAGTCCAAAGATGTGCGGGTTAGGTGGATTGGCCATGCTAAATTGCCCTTAGTGTCCTAAATAAATAAGGTTAATGGGGGGGGTTACTGGTATAGGGTGGATATGTTGGCTTGAGTAGGGTGATCATTGTTCGGCACAACATCAAGGGCCGAAGGGCCTGTTCTGTGCTGTACTGTTCTATGTTTCTATGTTTCTAAATCTTCATGTTCCTACTCCACTAACAGGTTAAACTAGAACTAGGGGGCATAGCCTCAAAATAAGGGGAGCAGATTTAGGAATGAGTTGAGGAGGAACTTCTTCACCCAAAGAGTTGTGAATCTATGGAATTCCTTGCCCAGTGAAACAGTTCCGGCTACCTCGTTAAATGTTTATAAGGCAAAGGTAGATGGATTTTTGAACAGTAAAGGTGACGGTGAGCGGGTGGGTAAGTGGAGCTGAGTCCACAAAAAGGTCAGCCATGATCTTATTGAATGGCGGAGCAGGCTCAAGAGGCCAGATGGCTCCTAGTTTTTATGTTCTTATAGCACAATGTACTATTCTGCAACTTCTGAGTTTCTCATTTCCTCTGCTCGACTTAAAGGTATATGCCCATTAAATATCCATGGATCAAAAATGATAACAACAAAGTAAAGAAACGACAAATAAGGGCAAATAAAGGCAATTCAGCAGGAAGGGTCCTTACATCTGTCTTTTTGTATGTTTAAACAATAAAATTAACCGTGTTAATGTCACATTGGTTTGTAATGTTACAAATTAAGGCACTGATTATTAATTGCCATGAAGAATTTCTTATGTAATGAAATGTATTCAACATAATAATTCCTTGTGTGATACTTCAGAATTGTTTCCTGGTCACCATAACTAAAACTTATTCCAGATTTGTTTAATTGAATTCAAATTCCCCCTCTACCATGGTGAGATTTGATCTCAGGTGCCCTAATCATTCGCCCAGGCCTCTGAATTATTTGTTCAGCAACATACGTACTAGATACTGCACAGTGGTGCAAAAATTAATTAAATTAACTATTAAATGTAACTAACAGCTGAATTGCCTGGTTGTGGCCTGCTGCACATTCTTGATCTTGGGTATCACAGGTTTCTGATTCTTTGTCCGTTCTCTAAACATCTAATCCACCAAGCCACCAAAAGGAAAACAGCAAGCCTCTACACTAAATTTATCATCAAGAAGGTGATTTTAGGGAGCCCAAGATGTTTAGAGTTTGAATCTATATGTCAAATAAAATGAATGAATATATCTCAAGTATGAATAATATTGTAAAACAAAAAATAGCTACCAAAATTTACTGGTTATAAGTAGTTCTCAAATTAAAATAAGGGTGTTTCCTGTTGTTTCCCTTATTTCTTTTTATTTTTTTGTTTTTGTTTTTAATCCATGGATTTTTAAGGAGACATACCTTTACGTTGAGCAGGGGGAATGAGCAACTCAAAAGTTGCAAAATAGTATGTGTTGTGAAGATTTAGATTTTGAACAAAAAACTCACACTTTATGGCACCTGAGAGATTGTAGGGTTTCAGTTCGATCGATTAGCTGGTGGCCAATGGATTAACCAAGGAACAAATTCTGCCCAGCAACAGACACGATTGGGTTCTGCCTGGTGGGGTATTTTCCGAGAACCCAGGAGAAGGCCCCTGGATGTTCTCCAATTGAACAGTGTCTTAATATTATGCTACTTTAGGATATCTTTTACGTGGTGAATATTATCTATTCTGATTGGTCGAGATTGCGCATGAACAATGATTTTAAAAATAAATTTGTGTTCTAATATTGAACAAATGTCTCAGGATAGACGGAAATGTAGTTAATACCTCATAGAATACCTAGGGTGCAGAAGGAGGCCTTTTGGCCCATCAAGTTTGCGCCAACCTTCTGAAAGAGCACCCAAGCTAGGCCCACTCCTTCGCCCTATCCCTGTAACCCCACGACACCAAGGGGCAATCCAGCATGGTCAACCAACAAAATCTGCACATCTTTGGACTATGGGAGGAAACCCCGCAGACACTGGCCGAACGTGCAAATTCCACAGTCTCCCAAGGTTGGAATTGAATCAGAGTCCCTGGAAAGGTGAGGCAGCAGTGCTAACCACTGTGGCATCATGCCCCAGGGGAAACACTGTAATATGCCTGCTGTGATAATGGAGTCAGACACTTTAGGAACTTTCAAGCGGTTATTGGATGGACACATGGAGCACACAGGAATGACGGGGAGTGGGATAGCTTGATCTTGGTTTCGGACAATGCTCGGCACAACATCGAGGGCCGAAGGGCCTGTTCTGTGCTGTACTGTTCTATGTTCTGTTCTATGTTCTATGTGGATGCTGAGAGGAGAGGCTCTGTGTTGCTTTCTCTCTCTCTCTCTCTTTCTCTGAAATGAAATGTTCCTGCCAGCTGAGTATCTCGAGACCCTGATGAGTCTACAGTGAAAACCGTTACAGACTGAAAGCAAATATACCGAACAGTAAGTCCAGACTGAAAGAATATAACTGAAAGATGTCAATCTTAAAGAGAGACTTTTATCCTTTTACTTTTTGTATTATTATTTACCCCTTTTCCCCCTTTGTGTTTGTCTGTCTTGTGTGTGTGTAGAGGGGTGAGTTAAAGGGGGGTTATAAATTAGTTAGTAGATAACCAGTCGTATTTGTTGTCTATTTCCTTATAGTTATTGTTATTAATAGAAGATCAGCAGGTCCAGGCCTGGCACATTGTGTGAAGGTGATGGCGAGGCCTAGGACAGAGCTGCCTGGACATTGCAGTAGCGCTCCTGAGCATGGCCCAGTCACAGTGAACCATGGCTGAGAGCGTCACCAGCATTGCCCAGGGGCTGGCTGACATGGCACAGATCCAGAGGGAGGCGGCCCAGCTCCATGCCACCTCGGACACCTATGCAGCAGCTGGGCTCATCCAGGTCCGGTCGTCCCAGAAGACAGCCACCAACAGGGACCCAGGAATCACAGCAGGCCACCTCCACTCCTGATATACCACCTGGGGATCCACCGAGACGTAGCATTCAGGCTCGTAAGGCCTGAAAAATATGCACCAGTTATGTTGGCACTGGTGTAGGGCACACTTTAGTGATAGGGGCTAGGGCACGAATCTGCATATCTGTTGTCACGTTAAACACCTGTTCACAATGTTACAACTGCCTCGGTGCTCTGACAGAAGGATGTGAGGCTTGGACTAATCTGGACCGGCCGTAAGTAAAACTGGGGGCTTTACGCTGCGCGGTTGCTCGCCCCCCACTGGACGGAGGATTGGTGTGGGGGCGATGCCAACTTTATGGTCGTAAGACCAGACGGATCCTGCGGACATAGCCACAGGATCAGAGAATCCTGCCCCTGGTCGCTGTATGGGTGTTGTTGTAACGGTGTCCACGTTGGTCTGTGGCCTCTGGATAGGTGTCATGAGCCGTGGCCACAGTGGGTACCCCCTGGCACGCAGGAGCCAACCCCTCAGCTGGGAGGGGTGCCCCACGAACATGTCAGGGATCACTGAGTGTATCAGGATGAAGGAATCGTGCACCCTCCCCCCAAACCAACAACAGCTTGTTTATGCATGTTTATCTGTGGCTGGGAAAATTGGATCCAAGGATATATTTTGAAAAAAATTCTTCTACTATAATTACCACTAAGATGTAGCCCCTTTGTTAACTGTGATTATTTTTTATTATTGTTTAAAGTGCACAGAGAAGAATGATCCATTTTAACATTGAATTTGGGAATTTTGAACAGCCTCACTGTTATTCAATATTATGTACCAAGCTAGCAGATTACAATGAGTAGAATTGTCTCACTAAGGCAAATAATTGCAGTTAGGAGCAATTTCCTAAATGAGCTCAACGACAAAACTGTAATTGTCAGCACCATGAAATTCAACATGAAATCAATTATAAACAGTTGCTCTTAGCTCTCGATCTGTGTGGTGGTACATTTCCTGATTTACAACGCACAGACTGCGTTCTTTGTGTCACGAATCTTGTCACAGCTATTCCACTGAGAATCTGAACCAACAGCCTGAATAGTTTGAGTACTTGCCTTTCAATCATTTGCCACTTTGGCATTATGCTGTTACAATGTGCACCAGGTCATTTGTTTTCTTTAACCAGATTCTTAAGAATTAAGGGTAGAGGTAACAAATTCATGCTCTTAGAAAATGCTGCAGGGCGTGCTTGGCAACTGAATTCTCCATGTGCAGGTCTGTCGTATGAAATTCCGAGTTGGCAGAGCAAATTCATAAAATCTACCCCTTAGTGTAATACAGTTCGATTTATGAACCAATTTCAAAGCTTAAGCTTTCAGCTCTTTGTGGTGTATCATCTGAATTTTGTCTTGTAGCAGTAATGTTGGTGTGTCAATGTCTTTAGAAAACGTGACAATGCTGTGTGTATGTCCGAATAATATAATGACTTTTATAAGATTGGTGTATCCATGCCTTTATTCAGTAGCCATGTTCTGAATGATTAAACCTATAAAGGCAAAAATCTACCAGATAAATGACATTTCCAGAAATTCAATAATGCCGTGCCCGTCTTTGCGGCATGATCCAAAGAGCCTAAGATGGACGGCAGTGTGTACATGTGTCACAAGTGCACTACCTACCATACTGGATTATGATCGTTCCTGAGGTTGCGGGGTGCATTCCATAGCTATTCAGAAAGCTCATTGTATTATTGAATTAAGACTCCTGCGTTGATTGGAAGAGCCTTTGTGAACTATTACTGGCTGGCTACCAGCTCCTCTGGCCCTTTTCTAGATTTAGATTTATATTTTTGGCACGTGTACCGAGGTATAGTGAAGAGTATTGTTCTGCATACAATCCAGGCAGAGCGTTCCATACATGAAAAAACATAGGACAAGGTTGGGAGGTAAGGGGGGGGGGGCAGAAAGTGGGGAGGGCGGGGCCTGAAAGGCAGGAGGGGGGGGGGAAGGATCGTGGCTGCTGATCAAAATGGCGCTCTGATCTGTGAGCAGCCGTTCCTGCTGGTAAGATTAGCACGCCAGCAGGAAATCACTCTTAAGTGTGGCCTTGGCGGGGAGAAACTCCCTGATGTGTTGGGTAGGCTGGGTCTGTTTGGATTGCGTTTGATGCAGTGGCGAGAGAGACAGGCTTCCAACACTTGATGAGATGCAACACAGTTTTATTTAACATCTAACTATATTACATGCTTAACTGTGGGTTGACACTATGCTGACTTGACTGGAGACCTGAGGCTAGCCTGACCAGACAAACTGACTACCACATGGTGTTTGCACTGGCTGCTGCTCACGAGCTCTGACTGTCTCAGAGGCTGGATCACGAGAGAGTGGGAAAACTGGTGCCCACTGGCTTTATAATGGTCATGTCCTGTCTGGTGATTGGCTGCTGTGTTCTGTGTGTTTACTGGTCATCCTGTGTGTCAATCACTGCCTGTCTGCACTCCATCATATACCTGGATGTATATTATGACACTCCCCAAGGCTAAAAAAAAGGCAAAGAGCCGTTGAATAGAGGGGTAACCCTCGGTGCTGCAACTGCCGAGAAACACCCCGACATACATTCCCAACAGGGGACTTAGTTTTAAGCCGGCTGAATCGCACCTACGGCACATTTTCAGGAAGACTGACGCCCGGTTCTTGAAGAGGCAGAGGGGTTTCCACATGTTCAGCATCTAAAGCGAAAGAAATGGACAAGGGTGTCAAGAGTAAACATTGAAAGATGAATGGCTGCCGAAAGCATCGGCCTTTTCCCATACCGATTATCTAAGGCAACGTAGAAAGGGAGGAGGGAAAAAGGGGTGAGGCGTGAACAAACTCCTCCAGTGTTGTCACTCACACTCTCTCCCACCCGCGCCCCCCACCCCCCACTGTTCCTGTGCTGTATTGTTCTTTGTGCTTTGTTCATTGAGGATAATTGGATGTTTTTAGTCATTTTTAAAAATGTACCATTTTTCAATTTGCATTAATGTTTACCTTAGCATAAACGTAATAAAGACAAGGCCAAGCAACTTTGTTGACAAACAAATTCTATGGACATGGAATAGTTTCATACTGTGCTATTAGCGTGCAAGTAAATGTTGTCAAAATTGTGTCCACCAGGCTCCATATATGGGGCGGGATTCTCCGACTCCCCGCCGGGTCGGAGAATCGCTGGGGGGCAGTGTGAATCCCGCCCCCGCCAGCTGTCAAATTCTCCAGCGCCGGGGATTTTGGGGGGGCGGGAATCGCGCCGCGCCAGTCGGCGGCCGCTAGCATCGCCCCTCCCCGGCGATTCCCTGGCCCACGTTGGGCCGAGTGGCCGCCCGTTTTAGGCCTGTCCCGCCGGCGTAAATTACAACCGGTACTTATTGGCGGGACTTGGCTGCGCGGGCGGCCTCCTGGGTCCTCGAGGGGGCGTGGGGGGATCTGGCCCTGGGAGGTGGCCTGGCCCACGGTGGCCTGGCCCGCGATTGGGGCCCACAGATCCGCGGGCGGGCCTGTGTTGTGGGGGCACTCTATTCCTCCGCGTCGGCTGCGTGGACCTCCACGATGGCCGACGCGGCACTGAATCCCCCCTGCGCATGCGCTGGGATGATGCCAGCACACGCTAGCACTCCTGCGCACACGCCAACTCGCGCCGGCCGGCAGAGGCCCTTCGGCACCAGTTGGCGTGTCGCCAAGCCCCTTCCGTGCCAGCCGGGCCAGCGTAAACCACTCCAGCGCCGGCCTAGTCCCTGAAGGTGCGGAGGATTCCACACCTTTGGGGCGACCAGACGCCGGAGTGGTTCTCGCCACTTCTTCGCGCCGGAGTTGCCCGCCCCACCGATTCCCGCAGAATCCCGCCCATGTTGTCCAGTAACCAACAAGGTGCAAATTGCTCTAATTCGGATACCTGTCTAAACACCTATTCAGTAATGTTCTCTTCAGAACATAAAACAGTGGAAACAGTAATTGAGATATTTTTATCTTCTTGAAACAAAGTGAAAAACACAACTCCTTATTTATTATTTGGAGAGAGCAGCAAACTTGTAGGACCTACTCTCCACGTTTTATTTATAATTTGTTCTTCTTCACCTTCCAGGCCTGTTCTGTTATGAAACGAGTTGCGGAGGTCTGGTTCGAATTTTATAATCCCCTTCTTTGAATGTGCAGGCACGTTTCCAGTAAAAGAACAGGAGACCTGTGTAAATGAATCCATTGATCCCTTTCAGAATTCAGTCACAGCCCAATTTAGAGTCAGATTTATTTGATGCCAAGTGCAGTGTGGAAGCTTTGGCACAATGATTAATGCTGGTGCTAAGTCTGAGAAATGTTAAAACTCTAGAGTTCACATAAAATATAAAGGAGAGGGAAATGTCACCTGTGAATTGATCAAGTTTTGTTTTAATTTAAAACTCTCCATTGCGATCATACTTTCCCTACTTATACAGTGCTAACGAGGTCTTACTTTCTGAATCTTTTATGTAGATCATCCATTTGTGCAAATTAAAACTATATATCTTTTTTCCCCCGGTGTCACTTGAACTATCAGGATGTTCTGGAATTGGCATACTGATTTTTCATGGATTTAGTCTTGACAGGAAACTACAGATGTCAACAACATAGCGAAAAAGGCTGCTGCTAAAATTTAAAGAACTGAGGCGACCTGAAGGCCATTGACTTCTTCAGAGGCTCAACATTGTTTCACAATTTACAGAAGTTGCAAGTATTTCAAAATGATAATTTAGCCTGACTGAAGGATTTGATAGATGGAAACAAGGGAACGGCAGAGGCAAAATAAATACAGAGACAGGAGGAAAAGAGGAGATCCAAATCTTGTTAAAAGACATCTCTGACAGCTGTTCAACTCCCGGAGGGTCAGTCATGTGATGCAAGTGTGGGAGTGGCTGTTCGCCAGCTCTGGCTCTACTCATCTTTTAATCCTTTATTTTATCCGAATGCATATTCCATCATTTACTTTTTTGGGGGTTATATGAAGAGTCTGTCTCAGCTTTCAGTCAGTCCTTGCCAGCTCTCTGAGCACTGTGAGCTCGGGAACAAGTTGACATGTGCTACCAGCTGGTTTATGGGATCTGTAACCTTGATATCTGGAAGCTCCTGGCTGAAACCACTCTAATGTTGGAAAAACAATCGAGATACCTCAGGCAGTGGAGTGTGCCAAAAATGGCGCCACTGAACTCCAATGCGTGGCAGAAAGGGAGGTTAACCAAGTATGGGGCGGTATGGCTGGAAAGTGCACAGCAGGATCAACAGGCACAGCAGAGAACCAGACATGATCCTCAGGACCGGACTGAGGTCATAGAATTGGGAAAAAGAGAGGGGATGGGATTCTCCGGTGGCCGATGCCGAAATCGGGGTGTACGATCAGGCGAAGAATAGCTCCCGATGCCAAAGGCACCTGTTTGACTCCAAATCGCGATGCTCCACCCCCTCAAAAACGGCATCATTGCGACGCACGCTGCGTGTATTTGTAACCGTGTTCGCATATCATTAGCGGGCCCACCCACGATGCTCCGCCTCCGATGGGTCGAGGTCCCGATGGCGTGGTCCATGTGTGCTCTCAACGGTCATGAACCTGGCGTGATGGCTGCGGAGAAAGAGAGAGGGAGTACAGTGTCCAGCACCGCAATAATTCGCCGATAGTCGTGCTGCTGGCCAGGAGGCTTCTGCCAGGCTGGGGGGAGCAGTGGGGGATGGCCAGGAGGTGGGCTGTGGGGTCGAGGTGGGCAGGGACGTGGTCCAACACAACCGGTGCCATCGATCGGCAGCGATCAGTGTGTTTGTGGGGGCTGTAAAGTGTACGTGCGGCTGCAGCTTGTCAGCCCTGTGTGTGTCCATCATGGACTCGGCAAGTCCCGCACCGCTTTTCGTGTGTTCTGCAGGTGTTCCACACGGCGCCAGTGAAAGCCCTCCCCGGTAGCAGAATCGGTGCAGATTTGCCGCCACCCTTTCTGACGTGGAACTCCACGGATCCTCATTTGACGTCAGCACTTAGACTCAGGAATAGAGAATCCAGCCCAGGGTGTCACCCCAAATCAGAGGTGGACTGCTATCGGTTCAGGGGAGACCCTCCCCAGGAGACCTGGCGGGCCGGGTCGGTGAATCGCCGGGGGGAGGGGGGACGCCATTCACGTGACGCCGCCCCGACACCGGTCCACCAATTCTCCAGTCCCTGGAGAATCGGCACAGCATTGGCACCGGTGCGGTCGGTGCAGCGCCGGTCGAGGGCCGCTCTACCCGGCCCCCCCACACGGTGATTCTCTGTGTGCGATTGGCTGAGTGCCCACCGAGATAGGCCGAGTCCCGCCGGCATCGTTCACGTGTGGTCGTACACAACGGGACCTCGGCATTCATACTGCGGGGGGTGGCCTGGTGGGGGGGGGGGAATCCAACCTCGGGGGGGACCTCCACGATGGCCTGGCCCGCGATCTGCCATGTTGCGTCAGGGCTGGCGGGGAGAAGGCAACCTATGTGCATGCACGAATTCGTGCCGGCCATAGCGTATGCGTCCGTTCTGACGCCTGTATCGGCAGCTGGAGCTGCGTGAGTCGCTCCAGTGCCATGCTGGCCCCCTGTGCAGCGCAGGATCGCTGCTCCTAAGGGCCTGACAGCGTTCACAACGGCATCAACATTTAGCTTCAGGAACAGAGAACCCCACCCGTCATGTTTGGAAGTTTGTGTGTTTGCGATGCAGCCGAAGGGGACACATTCAAGCTCATTGCCTTGCGAACCAAAGCAAGAAAAAACAGCAGCAGTCCACAGCGCGGAGAAAACTCTGAAGAAAAGCATGCAATGTATCAGTTGAATGCAGTCCAATTGAATAAGATGGCTCGATTGAAATTATCTTAAGGATAAACGGCAAACCTCTCAAAATGGAAGTCAACACTGGGGCTTCAATGACTGTAGTGGGAGAACAGACTTTCCAATAACTTTGTACAGGAACTCAGTCTTTAATTTTTAATAGTACTACAGCCAAGCTTTCCACGTACACCCCCGGAGAGACTTTGAAGATCTTCGGAATCACAAATACATCAGTGACATACAAAGGGCAGGAGGCCAATCTGTCCTTAGTTGTCGTGGAAGGGCATAGATTCAGTCTGATGAGAAAAGACTGGTTACAGAAGATTGGACTCCATTGGCTGGAAATTTTCAAAATATCCAATGGTATCGTCCAAGATGTCCTAAGGATGTATGAGGACAATTTTCACAAAGAACTGGACCGGATTAAATGCATCAAAGCCTAAATCTATTTCAATCCGGATTCGATGCCGATGTTCTTTAGAGCCAGACCAGTACCATACACATTGCATCAGAATGTTGAAGCAGAGTTAAAGAGATTGGAAAAGCTGGGTCCAACCAAGACAGTTCAATTTGCAGAGCGGGTAGCACAAAAGTCCCGTTCTCAAATCAGACAAATCGATAAGAATTAGTGGGGACTATAAACTAACCAAAAATCAGGCTGTCCAAGTTAATAGGTACCTTGATCAAGGACGTTTACGTTAAGTTAGCAGGGTCCTTACCTATTCAAAATTGGACCTCAGTTGCGTCTACCTCCAAATAGAATTTGACACAGAGACCGGAATTCTCCGCTACCCGGAGGAGCAGGCCAGACCAGCGGCGAGGAGTGGCGTGAACCACTCCGGCGTCGGCCACCCAGTAGGTGCGGAATTGCAGCGCCAACCGGCGCCGAAGGGCCTCCACCGGCCGGCACGAGTTGGCGCATGCGTGGGAGTGCCAGCGTGTGCTGGCGCCATGCGCAGGGGGGTTCCTCTCCGCACCGGCCATGGCAGACCGTTACAGCATACGCAGGTGGGACTGGCCGAAAACAGGTGGCCACGCGGCCCATCGCGTGGCGGAAAATCGGCGGGGGGGGGGATGTTGCCAACGGCCACTGATCGGCGCGACGCGATTCCCGCCCTGCCGAAAAAACCGGCGCCGGAGAGTCCAGCAACCAGCGGTGGGGCGGGATTCACGCCGCCCCCCCAGCGATTCCCCGGCCCGGCGGGGGGTCGAAGAATCCCACCCAGAGTTTCAGACATTTGCCACATTAATTTGTTTTTTAGTTTAGAGTACCCAATTATTTTTTCCAATTAAGGGGCAATTTAGCGTGGCCAATTCACCTAACCTGCACATCTTTGGGTTGTGGGGGCGAAACCCACGCAGACACGGGGAGAATGTGCAAACTCCACACGGACAGTGACCCAGGGCCGGGATTCGAACCCGGGTCCTCAGCGCCGTAGGCCGCAGTGCTAACCACTGTGCCACCGTGCTGCCCCTTTTTTTCCCAATTAAGGGGCAATTAAGCTTGGCCAATTCACCTACAGGCACATCTGTGGGTTGGGGAGTGAGACCCAAGCAGACTCGGAGAGAATGTGCAAACTCGGGGCCAGGATAAAACCCGGGTCCTCGTCCCTGTGAGGCAGCAGTGCTAAACATTGCGCCACCGTGCCGCCCTTCACAATAAATACCGACAAAGGCCTCTTTCAGTTTACAAGACGTGGAGATGCCAGCATTGGACTGGGGTGAGCACAGTAAGAAGTCTTACAACACCAGGTTAAAGTCCAACAGGTTTGTTTGTTTAAAAGACTACTGTTCGACATCACATCAATCTGTGCTATTTTCCAACGAATGATGGAAGATCTCCTCCAAGAAACTCCTGTGGTGATGGCCTACTTTGATGAAAAATTCAGGGACAGCGCTAACTTGGTCAACTTCCCCCAATGTTTGGTAAATACTTACACTTTTTTATTTGTGCTATTTTTCTCAGCGAAGAATCATTGAGCAGCTGCAGGAGTCATTTTGTTTGGTGGGTTGATGTTTATTTTGTTAGTGTTTGGCATTTATAAATATGTTCAAAATGTCAAATAAAGTGAAAGGAAGATATATTTTTATTTTGCTCCAACATTGGTTTGTCAAGAGGCTGTTAATTCCATTAAAAAGTTACTTTACTGCAGAAAGTGAGGTTGGAGTCACAGAAAGTGAAAGAGATTATTATACGGTCTGGAAAGGAGTCCACACCGAGCCCAACAGGTTCAGTCAAAGGAAAAGGTTTAATGCAACAGAACTAGAGTACAGAGCAGTTGCTCTCCTACAGGAGCTAGATCACAGGTAATGGCCCTCTGGTTTTATACAGGATGCAGAAGAAGGTGCTCTGTCCTCTCAGTGGGCGAGTGTGTATTCCCTAAGTCCTTTGGGACTATCAATCCCCAGTCTCATAAGTGTCCCGTGACCTGCTTAACCCCAAGTTATGACAGATTTTTCATGAGGATGTTAATTCCAGTAAAGGAACTAGAGTGCATAGAGCGGGGATGGCATGTATATAATTTTCAACGATTACTCGCTGTGTTACTGGCCATGGGTTCAGTGGGTCCTGGCATGGCTGGCGAGCCCGATCCGAGAGCCACACTTTCAATCATTCACTTGGCAGGAATTTCCGAAAGGTGGGATCGGTCCTTGGAATCTAGGTCATAGGTATTCCTTTCTCAGGTTCCTTTTCCAGTCTCCTTTTGCCGTCAGGTGTCCCTTCAATCAGGAGGTTCCTCTAAGTAGGCCTCTTCTGAGCAAAGGCCTCCCAGGCATTAACATCTTTGTTCCCTTTCTTGAGGTAAGCCTTCAAGGTGTCTATGAAGAGCTTCAATTGTCCTCCTCTTGTTTGGATCCTTTCTTGAACTGAGTGAAAAAGATTTGCTTTGGCAGTGGATGTCCTAAGCATATGGGTGGTCCAGTAGAGTTGATTTTGCATCATCATGCCCTCGATACTGGTGCCATTGACTCCTTCAAAGACACTAATTTAAACGCGCCAGTCCTCATAGTTGCTTCAGAAATAAAGTACATTTGGATTTTGCAATGTATTTTAAGCTGTGTTGTTTACGAGTCTCCTGGATGTAATCATAGAATCATAGGGCGGGATTCTGCGGGAATCGGCGGGGCGGGAAACTCCGGCGCCGAGGAGTGGCATGAACAACTCCAGCGTCCTCTGCACCTTCAGGGGCTAGGCCAGCGCCGGGATGGATTGTGCCACACCGGCCGGCGGGGAAGGGGCTTAAGCCACGCCAACCGGCGCCAAAGGGCCTCCGCCGGCCGGCGCGTGTTGGCGCATCCGTGGGAGCACCAGCGTGTGCTGCCGTCATCCCAGCGCATGCACAGGGGGTTCATCTGCGTGCCGGCCATGGCGGAGGACTACAGCGGCCGACGCGGAAAAATAGAGTGCCCCCACGGCACTGGCCCGCCTGCGGATCGGTGAGCCCCGATCGCAGGCCAGGCCAATGTGGGGACACCTCCCGGGGCCAGATCTCCCCGCGCCCCCACCTCTCGAGGACCCCGGAGGCCGCCCGTGCAGCTAGGTCCTGCCAGTAAGTACCTATTCTAATTTACGCCGGCGGGACCGGCTGAAAACTGGCAGCCACTCGGCCCATCGCGGGTCGGAGAATCACCGTAGTGGCCGCTTCCAGCGGACGCTGACCCGTGCGGCGCGATTCCCACCCCCGCCAAATTCCCGGTGCCGGAGAATTCAGCAGCCGGCAGGGGCGGGATTCACGCCCCCCCCCCCCCCCCCCCCCGGGCGATTCTCCAACTCGGCGGAGGGTCGGAGAATCCCGCCCATAGAATCCATACAGTGCAGAAGAAGACTATTCAGCCCATCGAGTCTGAACTGACCCTCTGAAAGAGTACCTACCTTGGCCCATTCCCCTACTCTATCACCGTAACCCCACCCAACCTGCACATCCCGGACACTCAGCGACAATTTAGCACGGTCAATACACCTAACCATCATATCTTTGAACTGTGGGAGGAAACCCATGCGGACACGGGGGGGAAACGTGCAAACTCCACACAGGCAGTCACCCAAGGCTGGAATTGAACCCGGGTCCCGGGTGCTGTGAGGCAGCAGTAATAACCATTGTGACACCGTGCAATCCTAAACTTTACAAAACTTTTCAACTTTGCAATTAAACTTCACAATGTTCATCCTTACAAACCTCAGTGATTACTTCAAATACTTTAATAAATTTTAATGCCTTAGATGACATATGCAAGCCTTCTGGAAACTAATGTGAACTATTTCTCTGACAGGTATTGCAGAATCCAGTGCAGATTCAAAATCTGTCATCATTCTTCACCTCTACTGGGACATCACACTTATAGCTTGGCTCCTTAAAATCCTTGAAGTTCTTTTCAGGCTTTGATGTAGGCACAGGGATCATGAGCAAAGAGTCAGGCTACATTTCTGCCTAGCGAGGAAACAAACCAATTACCCACCCCTAAGAGTGTACAGGCAAAGGATGCCAGAGGAGATGTGTGCCAGGAGACTACGTTTCAGCAGCTGCTACTTTCAGACTTTGTGCTTGTAAAATTAACAAATTATATGTCAAAACCCTCTCTCCCTCCTCATCTCACTCCTTCCCTCTCTCCTTTTCCCCTTACCTCCCCTTCCCCCATCCCCTCCCCACCTGTCCTCTTTAGAAATAGACAGAATCCGTGTGCTTATGTGGAAAAATATATTTTATTGACTATCATGTTTAAGTTACAAAATATATTTTATTGCAAGAAATTTGTAAAAGTTGAGGTTGTTATTATACAAAATGTCATTGCTCAGCTGTTAAAGTTAAACATGAAGTTAAATGTTAACTGGTTTCAAAGTTTGGTATTTATAAAATTATTTTTGTTAAATAAATGTTTTCCATTAAACTTTACAAACTTCTACAAATATCTTACTGAAACATCAAAACACAACGTTTAATTATGAGATAATTATAAATGAATAAAATAATTGAAATAAACAAGGCAGAAACATAATAACATGGATAATACTGGTTAGCACTGCTGCCTCACAACACTGTATTCAGTTCAGACCTTGGGTGACTGTGTGGCGTTTGTACATTCTCCCAGTGTCTGCATGGATTTCCTAGAATCATAGAATAGAACCATAGAATCATAGAACAAAGGATTCTATGATTCTATAAACACAAATCAAAAATATATCTGAAGTTACAAGGACACCGATAGCAAAAAGTACTGGAGCGCCTTTGAAATCTGATGACCATAATCTAATTCAAAACATACAAACAATTTTAAGAATGCCACAAGTAAAGTTATATAATAATATACTGCAGTTTTAAATAGTTTTGCAGATTTGAAACAAATAACAAAATCTATGTTCACTGATAAATAATAATCACCTTTAAACTGAAAAAATAATATTAACAATTGCTTTAAAAGAATCAGTAACAACAGCAGTGCCTGTACAAAAGAAAAGTATTCTATCTGGCTGCATCACAGCCTGGTATAGCAACTGCTCGGCCCAAGGCCGTAAGAAACTACAGTCATGAACACAGCCCAGTCCATCGCATGAACTGATTTGCCATCCATTGACTCGGTCTATACTTCCCGTTGCCTTGGAAAAGCGGGCAGAGTAATCAAAGGCCCCTCCCACCCGAGTTATTCTCTTTTCCAACCTCTTCCATCAGGCAGGAGATACAAAAGTCTGAGAACACGCACTAACAGGTTCAAAAACAGCTTCTTCCTCACTGTTACCAGACTCCTGAATGGCCCTCTTATGGACTGAACTGATCTCTCTACGTATGTTCTCTATTGTTGTTATACTCCGTGTCCTTCACCAGATTTCTATGTATTTACATTGTGTAATAATTGTATGTCCTATGCTTTTCATTTATGGAGCGAGCTACCTGGACTGCATTCAGAACAGTACTTTTCACTGTATCTCAGTACACATGACAATAAATCTAAATCTAAATCTAAGAGAAAAATAAAACTGTCAAACAAACTGCTACTCTTAAATATAAATCTGCAGTTTACATGCCTGCAATTGACGTTCCCATAGCTGCTGTACCACAAGGGGGTATGGCTACATTATAACGGCACATCGCTGGAGCCTAGGTAGACCATCCCACTGGAGGCCTGAGGCTGCACTGGAACAGAAACGTTCATCTCGATGTCTGAGTGCAGTTAAGTGCGCACATTTTTCTTCCAGTATCGATGGGCCGTAGCTTTGCGCCGATACTCGGAATTTGCAGACCATAATATTCTGTGTCTGTTGCTTAATGAAATGAAAATCGCTTATTGTCACGAGTAGGCTTCAATGAAGTTACTGTGAAAAGCCCCTAGTCGCCACATTCCGGCCTTTCATCAATAAACGCCTTTAGCAACTACTGGAAACCTCCATCTATATCTTGAGCCACGACACCTTGAGAGAATGGTGGAAGTGCAGAAAAGAATCTGGGCCGGGATTCTCTGAGCCTCCATGCCAAAATGGAGTTCGGCGCGGGGGCGGAGAATGGGGCCTCAGACCCGCGATTGGGTCCGATGCCGGGACGCAATTCTCCAGCGACCGGAGAATCGGCGCCAGTCGCGCGAGCGGTCGACGCGGCGCTGGTTGGAGGCCGTTGAAAGAGACCGCCGCGGCAATTCTCCGCGGTCGACTAGCCGAATTCTTGCTGGCGTGGTTCACGTATGGTTCCACCCGGTGGGAGCTCGGCATCACGGCTGCGGTGACCATCCTGGTGGGGGGCAGGGGGATCAGTCTCCGGCGGGGGGTCTCCACGACGGCCAGGTCCACGTTCGGGGGCCACCGATCGGCGGGCGCATACGATCTGGGGGGGCCTACCTTCTTCTGCACCGGCCCGTTGTGTGGCTCCGCCATGTCGCGGCCAGCAACTTGCACATCTTTGGACTGTGGGAGGAAACCAGAGCACCCGGAGGAAACCCACGCACACACGGGAAGGATGTGCAGACTCCGCACAGACAGTGACCCAAGCCGGAATCGAACCTGGGACCCTGGAGCTGTGAAGCGATTGTGCTATCCACATTGCTACCGTGCTGCCATATCCAGCTACATGGTGTGTTGTCTATCCTGACCAATTCAAGAGAGGGGTCTGGAAAAGGAGTATGCGGATGCCCGGTTTCTTGCGAGATGTGGGAGGTAAGTTCCCGATTGAGTTTGAAAATTGGCTGCCATGCTTTTGTAATCTTGATTTGGAGGTTGGGCATATCAGGCTCGACGGAGAACAGTGGGCGGGATTCTCCAAGCCTTCACACCAAAATGACAATCGCCGCGGGGGTGGAGAATGCCCGTGATTGGAGAATTGCCGCCATGCGCACGCACGCAGTCGATGCGGCGCCAGTCGGAGGCCATTGAAAGAGGCCCCCGCGGTGATTCTCCACGGTCGACCGGCCGAGTTCCCACCAAGTTCCACCGAGTCCCGCTGCCGTAGTTCCAGTATGGTTCCACCTGGCAGGAGCTCGTGTCGCGGCTGCGGGGGCCGTCCTGGTGGGGGGCGGGGGGGATTAGAATCTGGGGGGGGCCTCCATGATGGCCTGGCCCGCGATCGGGGGCAACCGATCGGCGGGTGTGCGCATTCCGGGGGGCCTATCGCTGAAAACTGCCGCCTTGCGGATCCGCGGCCAGCCGCCGCACGCATGCACGGACTCGCGGCCGGAAGTGTTGGGGCCCGTATCGGCAGCCGAATCTGCGTGAAGCTCTCCAGCGCCATGCTGGCCCCCTGTGGGTTGCCGAATCGCTGGGCCAAGAGGCCCATTGACGCCGGCGTGAAATCACTTTCCCGCGATTTTGGAGAATCCCAGCCAGTGTGTCTGGTCTTCAAGGCGAGGGGTCGGTTGCTGCCCCCGGTCTTACATTATCCTGACTTGATTCTCATCATAAGGGGCCTAGATTCCTAATTGCCTGGGTGTCGGGACAATGGCACGGCGGTGGTGGAGGTGCTTTGTCCGATGGGAGTTTTGAGAGATCCTGAGGATTGTTTGACGATCCTGCAAGGCTTTGGCCTTTCCAAGTGACATGGATGATGTTATTATCCTGCAGTTATCCATACGCCTGGGCTTTGCTCTGTTCTGATTATATTGTTGATATCTTGTTGTCTTTTCTCCTAATGACGATGGGCGAGGTGCGAGCACAAGGTCGAGGATGATCTGTTATCCTGTTTTAGCAAAAATTCATATTATGTTAGTAATGTGATATGTATTTGTGCACAATCTTACTCCTTTTCATAACGAGCTGTAATCCTTGCAATTATGAGAAGGGAGTGCATTTTATTCATTCCTTGGCCGGGATACTCCGATACTCCGCCAGGTCTGAGAATCGCCGGGAGGGGGTGGGGCATGAGAATCGCGCCACGCCGCTCCAACGCCGGCCCGCGATTCTCCGGCACCGATTCTCAGGCAACCGCAGGATTGCCGCCGTGCCGGTCGGAGGCCATTGAAAGCGCCCCCCCCCTGCGGTTTCCGCGCCTTGACGGGCCGAGTGCCCGTCGCTTTCAGCCGAGTCCCGCTGGTGTAGGTTATGTATGGTCCTACCCCTTCAGCGAAAGGATAGCGCGGGCCATAGCGGAGTACACTGAGATCAACCAAAACGGGGAGGTCTCACCCTCCACGTTCTGGGAAGCGCTTAAGGCCGTACTAAGAGGGGAAATCATAGCCTACAAAGCGCAAAGAGATAGGGAGGAAAGGGTGGCTAGGCAGAAGCTGGTCGACTCCATACTGGAGGTAGACCATAAATACTCCGAGGCCCCGACCGTAGAACTCCTGGCGGAGAGGAAAGAATTACAAAGGAACTTTGACCTGCTCTCCACCAGGAAAGCAGTACACCAACTCCGCCAGGCACGCGGGGCCCTATACGAACACGGAGACAAAGCCAGCCGCCTGTTGGCCCACCAGCTGAGAAAGCAGGCAGCCAGCAGAGAAATTGCGCAAATCAGAGATACCAGAGGCACGTTGGAAACAGAACCAGAGAGGATTAACAAAACCTTCAAGGCCTTCTACCAAGAGCTGTACACCTCAGAGCCCCCAACGGGGAAGGCTGGGATGAACCGGTTTCTTGACGGACTGGACATACCAGTTGTGGGAGAGGGCAGAAAACGGGATCTGGAAGCACCACTAGCACTGGGAGAGATCATGGACAGCATTAGCTCCATGCAGGCGGGGAAGGCGCCGGGACCGGACGGATTCCCGGCGGACTTCTACAAAAAATTTGCGACAGCGCTGGCCCCGCACCTGCGGGAGATGTTCACAGACTCGCTAGCTAGGGGCACATTGCCACCCACGTTAGCACAGGCCTCAATCTCGCTGATACCTAAGAAAGACAAAGACCCAACGGAATGTGGGTCATACAGACCCATATCTCTGCTGAATGCAGACGCCAAAATACTGGCCAAAATCCTAGCCAAGAGGCTAGAAGACTGTGTACCTGAGGTGGTCACAGAGGACCAGACGGGCTTTGTCAAAGGTAGACAGCTTACCGCGAACATCAGGCGCCTGCTGAACGTGATAATGACCCCCTCCGGGGAGAGAACACAAGAGGTGATCGTCTCCCTGGACGCAGAAAAGGCCTTCGACAGAGTCGAGTGGAAATACCTCATAGAGGTACTGGAGCGGTTCGGGCTTGGAACAGGGTTCACCGCTTGGGTAAAGCTCCTGTACAACGCACCCATGGCGAGTGTACAGACCAACAATACCAACTCCCAATACTTCCAGCTGCACAGGGGCACCAGACAAGGATGCCCACTGTCCCCGCTGCTGTTCGCACTAGCAATTGAACCGCTAGCAATCGCGCTCAGGGCAGCAAAAAATTGGAGGGGGATCCGAAGGGGAGGTAGAGAGCACAGAGTCTCACTCTATGCGGATGATCTGCTCCTCTATATCTCGGACCCACAAAGCAGCATGGACGGAATCATCGCGCTCCTGAAAGAGTTTGGAGCCTTCTCGGGCTACAAACTCAACATGAGCAAAAGTGAGATCTTCCCAGTACACCCGCAAGGGGGGGGGGGGGCAGCACTAAAGGGGCTGCCGTTCAATCAAGCCCGACATAAATTCCGCTACCTGGGGATCCAAATAGCCCATGACTGGAAAGGGATCCACAAATGGAACCTCACCAGCCTGACGGAGGAAGTTAAAAAGGACCTGCAAAGATGGAACACACTCCCGCTCTCCCTCGCGGGGAGAGTTCAGACGATCAAAATGAACGTACTGCCCAGGTTCCTCTTCCTGTTTAGATCCATTCCGATCTACATCCCCAAGGCCTTTTTCAAAGCGCTGGACAAACTCATCATGGCGTTCGTATGGGGGGGTAAAAATGCTAGGATCCCAAAGAAGGTCTTACAAAAAACAAAAACCAGGGGAGGGCTAGCCCTCCCGAATCTACAATTCTACCACTGGGCAGCAACAGCCGAGCGAGTAAGGGGATGGATCCAGGAGCCAGAGGCTGAGTGGGTGCGTGCGGAGGAGGCCTCCTGCATGGGAACCTCCCTCCGGGCCCTCGCCACGGCAGCACTCCCATCCCCACCCAAAAAACACTCCAGCAGCCCAGTGGTGACAGCCACCCTCCAATCCTGGAACCAACTGCGGCAGCAACTTGGCCTGACCAAAATGTCGACCAGGGCTCCCATCTGCAACAACCATAGGTTCACACCAGCACTGACTGACGCCACCTTCAAAAGGTGGAGGCAGGACGGGGGGACACTGACAGTCAGGGACCTATACACGGACGACAGGATCGCAACACTGGACGAACTGACAGAGAAGTTTCAGCTAGCTGGGGGGAACGAGCTACGGTACCTGCAGCTCAAAAACTTCCTACGAAAGGAGACAAGGACGTACCCACAACCGCCACGACAGACACTACTGGAAGACCTACTGGACGCAAGTATCCTAGAGAAAGGGAACTGTAGTGACATGTATGACCGACTGGTAGATAGGGACGACACCGTACTGGACGCAACAAGAAGGAAATGGGAGGACGACCTGGGGATGGAGATAGGGTGGGGACTCTGGAGCGAAGCACTGCATAGGGTCAACTCCACCTCCACGTGCGCAAGGCTCAGCCTGACGCAACTAAAAGTGGTACATAGAGCCCACTTAACAAGAACTTCCCGGAGGTGGAAGACAGATGTGAACGGTGCCAAAGAGGCCCGGCCAACCACGCCCACATGTTCTGGTCCTGCCCCAGACTCGTGGAGTACTGGACAGCCTTCTTCGAGGTAATGTCCAAAGTGGTGGGAGTGAGGGTGGAGCCATGCCCGATAGTGGCGGTCTTCGGGGTTTCAGAACAGCCAGATCTATTCCTGGGGAGGAGGGCGGATGCCCTTGCCTTTGCCTCCCTGATCGCCCGCCGTAGAATCCTGTTTGGCTGGCGGTCAGCAGCACCGCCCAGAGCTGCGGACTGGCTGTCCGACCTCTCGGAATCTCTCCAAATGGAGAAAATCAAATTTGCCATCCGAGGGTCGGACGACGGCTTCCACAGAACGTGGGAGCCATTCATGCAACTGTTCCGGGACCTATTTGTGGCCAATGTACAAGAGGAAGAATAGTCGGGGGAAGGTAGCGGGAGGGGCTACAGGTTCGGTACGGGGGTTCGATGGCTAGCTAAGGCCCAAAACCAAACTAAATAAACATGTTGGGGGGGGGGGGGGGCGGGCGCAGTTACTACTACGAAGATGCTTACCTGTAAATATGTATGTTAATTTTTGCGTGTTTGTTTGTTGTGTTTTTTTTTTTTTTTTTTTTTTTGTTCTTTTTCTCTCCTAACAATTTGTAATTTGTTCAATATAAAATATGAAAACTGAATAAAAACATTTATAAAAAAAAATGTATGGTCCTACCCGCCGGGACCTCGGAGTACTGGCTGCGGAGCCAGCTTGGTGGGAGTGGGGGGGGGGGAAGGGGGGAGTGGAATCAACTCCTGGGGGGGCCTCCACGGTAGCCTGGGTCGCAATCGGGGCCTACCGATCGGCGAGCGGGCTATTTCCGTGGGGGACCTATGTTCCTCCGCGCCAGGCCCCTGTAGGGCTCCGCCATAATGTCCAGGGGCCGGTGAGGAGACGGGAACCCATGCGAATACGCAAACACGTGCTGGCCGTGGCACGCATGCGCAAACTTGCGCCGGCCGTGTAGCGCATGCGCGAACTCGCGCCGGCCGTGGTGCACCAGCTTTTGAGCGCCGGAGCAGCGGACACCAATCTGGCGCCGTAGTAGCCCCCTGGAAATAGGTGACTACATGGGCCTGGAGCCCCGTTGATGCCGGAGTGGCTCGCGCCGCTTTTGACGCCGGAGTCACAACATGGCCGCGGGGATCGGAGAATCCCGACCCTTATCTTGTTTATAATGAAGATGAATGGAACCACGACGGGGAGATGTTTGGATACTTGGCGTGGAGGTGGTGGATAGGGTTAGTTAAGTCCTCACTGGGATTGAGGATAGCCCCCAGTTAGAGCTAATTGTATCAGGTTTTTATTTTGCTTTTTTTTTATTACTTTGAATTTTGAGAATCCATGCTTATCTCATTCGAATGGCCCAGACAGATCATGGAGAGAATTTCTGATTCTTCTTTGAGGCTTCTTTGGTTTGGGAGTCGGCTTGATAGAGGGTTAGGCCCATCCTCCAAGTGGTCTTTTATAATGGTTTCCTGAGTGTCCCCCTCGTTGTGGAACATGGAAAGCAGTGACATTGTCTTTGTTGAGGCAATGCTGTCTTGTCCCCTAGTATCCTCTTTACAGTGTATTACAGTGCTGGTCGGTGACTAATGTTCCTGGGCTAGTTCAGATGTTCCTCCTTTAGGGAGGGTTCTTTTTCTCTTCACCTGGATGAGCAGCGCACTGTTATAAAACCTGGTCTGGTTCAATGGATTACAGGGTGAATGTAATATGATAATTCACACTATGTCTTTGTAAGCGCAGTAGCGTTATCCGACCACTAGGGGGAGTAGCTCTGGGACTGCTCAGGAGCTTGTACAGGGCTCCACCCTTGGCTCCGCCCACGACTCCTCCCCCTAGTGCTGCTGTATAGATACCCTTGTCCAGAGTCAGCCTGCAGTTCACTGAGAGTTCATGAACGGGTAACAGGCTGGCTCTGTAGTAAGTCGATTAAAGCCTAGATTCATATCGGAAACACGTGTCTGGTGAATTGATGGTTCCATCACAGGGTTTTACCCTTATCATTCTGGGGGGAGAGAATAGGTCCTTCTCCCAAGCCACATTGGGTGTCTTGACGATTCTTCTTCTCTTCGGTGGTGGGGTCTCCCTGGTTCAGGCTGGTGTGATGTTTTTCATGTTAGTGGGGTTTGTGTACTGCCCTGGATGTGTTTGGTGAGGTGCAGGGCTGGCTCAGTGGTAGGTCTTGGTGTGTGCTGGTATCTAGGGGGTGCTGACTGTTAGAATTTGCTGGACGAGGCTAGGCCCAATGCTGTGGTTGGTATCATGTTTTCCCCTTATGCCTTGGATATCCCTTCTGGAAGGCACATAATAGGAACATCCTGAGAGGCTGGGTTTATCTTTTGCAATGTTTGAATATCCTTGGCTGACAAACTCCTTTGTACATTAGGGCATAGTTTTTTCTCTTCTTCTGCACTGCTGCTTCATACCATCAGAAATCCGGATTCAAATCTAGCCTTGGGTTCACTGTCCGTGTGGAGTTTGTACTTTCTCCCGTGTCTGCATGGGTTTCCTCCAGGTGCTCTGGTTTCCTCCCACAGTCCAAAGAAGTGCTCCTGGTAGTTCTCCCTCCTTTTTTATTGTCCCGTTTCAATTAGGCTGTTGGGAGGCACAGGCGGCACTGACTATAATCCAATTCTATAGCCACTGGTCCTCTCGGCATAAACAGGTCAAATTTTCATTGTTCTATCCTGTGCCTGAGGTTGGGGCTATGTTGCGGTGTGTGATATATGTATAATATGCTATTAGAACAGGCGTCTCATGAATTTTTTTTGTATTTTTCCTTTTTGGTTATGGTGGGTATAAATAATCCACAATTGGCTCCTGCTGGCGTACAGGCGGGTCTGTTATCCAAGGAGGTTGCAGTGTGTCATTAATGCCTGCAATGCTGCTGGAGTTGAGGGAGATATGTGCTGGTGTGCGTCCAAACATGACGCAAACAATTTATCCTGAACTCTCGTGGTTGTTGTGAAAAATTGTTGCGTGGGAAGGTGGCACGGTAGGACAGTGGTTAACACTGTGGCTTCACAGCGCCAGATCCCGGGTGTGATTCCCGGCTTGGGTCACAGTCTTA
This sequence comes from Scyliorhinus canicula, assembly GCF_902713615.1. Lineage (NCBI taxonomy): Eukaryota > Metazoa > Chordata > Chondrichthyes > Carcharhiniformes > Scyliorhinidae > Scyliorhinus > Scyliorhinus canicula. Next base: position 76,196,412 of record NC_052155.1, read on the forward strand.
CGGCTATTAATGGAGGATCAGGTCATTCCAAACTGAAGGGTTTGGGAAAACACGCCACCACTTAAACAGGGAAAAATCAGAAATGTAAAAAACAGCAGCGAGAGGAGAAATCAGGGCTGTTTAAATTAATCCCCCTCCTCTCAGTAACAATTCAGCCTCAATAGGAGCATTGCATCCAGTTCGAGATGCCATGCTTCAGGACAGGTGCAAAGGCATTCGAGAGATTGTAGAAATGGTTCACAAGAGAGGTCTCAAGAGTGACGAACCTCAGTTGGGCAGATAGATCGAAGGAATTGGGATCATTTCCCTTGAAAAGAAGGTTGAGAAATATTTGTTACTGGTATTCAAAATCATGAAGGTCTGTCTGATCCGAATAAATTGGAAAAAAACTGTTCCCATTGGTGGAAGAATCGAGAACAAGAGGGCACAGATTTAAGGTAAAAGAAGCAATAACAACATGAGGAAAAGCATTTCCACACAGTGAGTGGTTAGAATCTGCAGTACACTGCCTGAGAGTGTGCTGGAGGCTGGTTCAACCAAGGCAATCAAAAGGGACTTGGATTATTCTCTGAAAAGCAAGAATGTGCAGAGATTTGAGAAGGCAGGAGAGTGGCACCTGGCACATTTCGCCGATGGAGAGGCGGACACAACAGGCTGAATAGTCTTCTGTGCTGTAATAATCCTGTGATTCTTTGTTTCTGTGATCCTGTGAACTTTACGCAACAACATTCACCCACCCTGGCAGAAGTGAAAAAAGCAAACAATGATTTCCATGATTTCTCTCTGATATTGCTCATAATAGTGTCTGTTCTAGAGCCTGCAGAGTAATACTGAAGGGTTGGCAACCAATATCCTAATGCTATGGTTTTGGACGGTATGGGCAGCATTGAGAGTGCCGATGAAACAGCCGTTTTGGTTCGTTGAGGGAGAAAATTTGCTGCAGTGCCTATCCAATGGAAGTAAACCTGCAGTCCCAGTTTAACAGGTTAAAAACTAATTTTGTGTTCCTGATTTCCCATTAGTTTGATTGTCGGAATGCAAACATTTGCTTTTGTGAAAGAGCTTGTTAATTTTTAAATCTTCCTGAGGCCCTTAGCAACCCTCTATGCCAGGAAAACAAGTAACATCCATCGAGCCCTGTTATTACCAGAACGAAAATTATGCAAAATGCTGTACCTACTTCATTCGCGTTGTATCATCAGCAACTTGCCCATGGGTAGGCATATTATGTGCCCATCCTCATGCCAACTGCAATTTCTGACATGGATCAAGGGCTAATCCTAATGTTACAACACCCTGTGCTAGCACCTGGTCAATTCCAGCCCCACTTGTCCAAGTTACGCTCGAGCGAGAGCAGAACGCAGACGGAGAGCCCTGGGAGAGCCTCTCGCAGCAGCCTCCAAGCAGCCTTCACATCTCGCGGGATTCACCCAAGTCCCTCGAGGCGTCGGAGTCGGAACTCCACCCAACAGGGTCGGGACCAAACATCACTCCCGGAAGTAGGTCTTAAACCTACTTAAGACCTACCTACCGGGATACACCGGCCTCTCTCGATTCTCCGATCTCCCCAGGGAGGCTGCAGCCAGGCGCCGATCAGTGCTGGTCCACACAAATGTGGACCAGATGGAACAGCACCGAGCCATTGGAGACCCCTGGGTGGTCAGGGTCGGTGCAGGGTGGACCTTCCCAGGTTGCACTGCCAAGCTGGTTGGGGCACAGCCTGAGTGCCTGGGCTGCAATACTAGGGTGCACGAGTTCCAGAGTGCCACTGCCAAGGGTCAGGGGCCAATGGGGGCCATACCCATGAAAGGAGGGTGGAGGGGGGTGTTGAAGGGTTGGGATGTGCAGGGCAGGTACGTTGGGGCCTCTGGGAGATTGTGGGGGGTAATGGGTAGGGATCCTGGAGGGAGGGGGTGCTGTAGGGGGTTTGGTGGGGCTTGAAGAGGTGGGGCTCCCAGGGACTCCACAGCGGGATTTCCTCACTTGGGAGGTGTGGGGTGGTGCCCATGTGGGGGGGCCCACATGTTCACTTAGCAATCGGTGCACCCTTTCAAAATGGTGGCCCGATCTCTGAGTTCAGCGCCCCATGCTAAAATTAATTCTAAGGACATGATCCACTGGCTGTGTTGCACTCTCCCTTGAGCGAGCTGCAGTCAGTGAATGCCGGGAAGTTTTCACACCTCGGAGGATTCACCCACGTCCCGCGAGACACTCGAGTCAGAATCCCGATCACAGGGGAAAGAACCAAACGGCACGGGCCAAAGCCGGTTTTAAACCAACTTTGGTCAACTTACCCAGCATCCACCGGCCTTCCTCGATCCACCAGCCTCCCTAGCGAGGCCGCAGCCGGGCACTGTTCAGCACCAGTCCATGCAAACTTGGATCAGGCGTAATGGCACACAGGGGGGTCTTCAGAGGTATCGGAGACCCTAGGGTGGCCAGGGTCAGTATAAGGTGGATCCTTGGCTCTCCCCCTGAAAAGTGAGCACCTTGGCACTCCCCAGCTACATTGGCACTGCCACCCTGCCAAAGTATCCGAATGGCACTGCCAAGCCGGCAGGAGTACAGGTGCACCAGGCTCTCCACTGTAGTCTCCACCCTAGTAGTGTTGGACTTAGTGCCATGCATGACCGGCAATATCTCCAGCGCTCGTAGCCTCTGTGTCTCCTCCAATAGTTATGGACCTGTGGAGTGTCGTTGACATCACCCCCCTGAATGTCTTGATTGCATCCTAACATCTCTATCAGCTCTGGATAACCCGGTACCAGAAGCTCAGCATCAGGCTAGGACCCAGATGGGTCCAGGGACCAGAGGACGTCCGGCTGCTGTCTCACCTGGGGGTTCCTGCCTCCACCTGATACCTGGGGCGGAATTCACCAACCCCCCGGGGGGTCGGAGAATCGACTGCGGCCGGCGTCAATCCCGCCCCCGCTGTGTCCCAAATTCTCCGCCCCCCGAGATTCAGCAGGGGCGGGAAACACGCCAGTCGGCAGGCCCCCGGCGGCGATTCACCGGCCGGCGATGGGCCGAAGTCCAGCCGCTGACAGGCCTTTCCCGCCGGCGTGGTTTAAACCACCTCTGGTACCGGCGGGATTGACGGCGCGAGCAGGCTCCGGGATCCTGGGGCGTGGGGCGATCTGACCCCTGGGGGTGCCCCCACGGTGGCCTGGCCCGCGATCGGGGCCCACCGATCGGCGGGCGGGCCTGTGCTGTGGGGGCACTCTTTTTCTTCCGACCCCGCCATGGCCTTCACCATGGCGGGGGCGGAAGAGACCCCCTCCCCTGCGCTGACGCACCGGCCGGCGAAGGCCTTTCGGTCCCGGCTGACGGAGCGCCAAAGGCCGTTCGCGCCAGCCGGCGGAGCGGGAACCACTCCGCAGGCCTAGCCCCTAAAGGTGGGGAGGCCTGACACCGGAGTGGTTCACGCCACACCGTCCCGCCGGGACACCTCGCCCCGCCGGGTAGGGGAGAATCCCGACCCTGATCTAAATAGCAGCAATTTGGTGTTCACCAGATTGTGTCCCAGATCCTGGCCATTAATGGTTCCCAACAAGGTGCGTGTATCTGGGCTGGTGTAGGGCAGGGATGACAGCTGTAACGCAAATGATCATGTCTTCCTCAGTTCCCTGCTCCGAAGTGTTCTCCTGGGAGGCTGGAGAGGGGGCACTCAGCTGACTGGCACCGTCGGCTGGAGGACCTGCAGGAGAATGCACATGTAGTCAGTGGAGGGGATGGGTCAGTCAGAAAGGCAATTGCAACTCACGTTCTACAGGTCTTCCAGGTGGGGCCTGGTGGTTCCTCACCTCTGCGGCATCCACCAGCCTCCACGTGGGTGACCGCCCTGTCGTCGGCCACTCCAGTCACCTCCAGTGCATGCTCCTTGAAGAGGTGAGGATTCGTATGTCCGGCACACCTCCGCCAGTCAGGGCCGCCTACTCTCGACGACTGTGGGAAAGGTTTTCCTTAACATTCACAGAGAGGGTATCATTAGCCACACATATGTTGCACTAATGATGCGGGCCTGTTTAGCACAGGGCTAATCGCTGGCTTTGAAAGCAGACCAAGGCAAGCCAGCAGCACGGTTCGATTCCTGTAACAGCCTCCCCGAACAGGCGCCGGAATGTGGCGACTAGGGGCTTTTCACAGTAACTTCATTTGAAGCCTACTCGTGACAATAAGCGATTTTCATTTTCATTTTCATTTCATTTACCAAAATTCACGAGACTCTGGGGTGGTCCCGGTGGATTGGAAATTAGCAAACGTGACACCACTGTTTAAAAAAGGAGGTCGGCAGAGAGCGGGAAATTATAGGCCAGTGAGCTTAACTTCGGTAGTAGGGAAGATGCTGGAATCTATCATCAAGGAAGAAATAGCGAGGCATCGGGATAGAAATTGTCCCACTGGGCAGACGCAGCATGGGTTCATAAAGGGCAGGTCATGCCTAACTAATTTAGTGGAATTTTTTGAGGACATTACCAGTGCAGTAGATAATGGGGAGCCGATGGATGTGGTATATCTGGATTTCCAGAAAGCCTTTGACAAGGTGCCACACAAAAGGTTGCTGCACAAGATAAAGATGCATGGCATTAAGGGTAAAGTAGTAGCATGGATAGAGGATTGGTTAATTAATAGAAAGCAAAGAGTGGGGATTAATGGGTATTTCTCTGGTTGGCAATCAGTAGCTTGTGGTGTCCCTCAGGGATCCGTGTTGGGCCCACAATTGTTCACAATTTACATAGATGATTTGGAGTTGGGGACCAAGGGAAATGTGTCCAAGTTTGCAGATGACATTAAGGTGAGTGGTAAAACAAAAAGTGCAGAGGATACTGGAAGTCTGCAGAGGGATTTGGATAGGTTAAGTGAATGGGCTAGGTTCTGGCAGATGGAATACAATGTTGACAAATGTGAGGTTATCCATTTTGGTAGGAATAACAGCAAACGGGATTATTATTTAACTGATAAAATATTAAAGCATGCCGCTGTGCAGAGAGACTTGGGTGTGCTAGTACATGAGTCACAGAAAGTTGGTTTACAGGTGCAACAGGTGATTAAGAAGGCAAATGGAATTTTGTCCTTCATTGCTAGAGGGATGGAGTTTAAGACTAGGGAGGTTATGTTGCAATTGTATAAGGTGTTAGTGAGGCCACACCTGGAGTATTGTGTTCAGTTTTGGTCTCCTTACTTGAGAAAGGACGTACTGGCACTGGAGGGTGTGCAGAGGAGATTCACTAGGTTAATCCCAGAGCTGAAGGGGTTGGATTATGAGGAGAGGTTGAGTAGACTGGGACTGTACTCGTTGGAATTTAGAAGGATGAGGGGGGATCTTATAGAAACATTTAAAATTATGAAGGGAATTGATAGGATAGATGCGGACAGGCTGTTTCCACTGGTGGGTAAAAGCAGAACTAGGGGACATAGCCTCAAAATAAGGGGAAGTAGATTTAGGATTGAGTTTAGGAGGAGCTTCTTCACCCAAAGGGTTGTGAATCTATGGAATTCCTTGCCCAGTGAAGCAGTAGAGGCTCCTTCATTAAATGTTTTTAAGGTAAAGATAGATAGTTTTTTGAAGAATAAAGGGATTAAGGGTTATGGTGTTCAGGCTGGAAAGTGGAGCTGAGTCAAAAGATCAGCCATGATCTTATTGAATGGCGGAGCAGGCTCGAGGGCCAGATGGCCTACTCCTGCTCGTAGTTCTTATGTTCATATGTTCTTAAGTTCTTATGTAGTTCACAGTGGTGGGAGGGGGTTGTGAAGGAAGAGTTGGGGGTTTAAAGGGAGAGGGCGGTGAAGGGAGTGTTGGGTGGAGTGGATGTTCGCTTAGGGGCGGATAGATCTCGGGGGCAGCGGGGGGGGGGGGGGGGGGGGCAGCGTTGCTGCCCGGTGTAGGTCGTTGACATTTTTCCGGCACTGGAGGCCAGTCCTCCTGGTCATCCTCCTGGAGCATACAGCCACCACCACCTCATCCCAGGCAGCACTGGCTGCCATGTGGCTGACGCTTCCAGATTCTCAGGGGAACAGGACATCTCTGCCGGCCTCCCCCACGTCTAGGAGCCTCCCGAGCTCCGTATCACTGAATATTGGGGCCAGTCTCCTCGGGGCTAATGTTGCGAGCTGGCTGGGGTTGGCTGAGCAAGTTCTGCTGAGGTAATTCTTGACCTTGCTAGCGAGGGACTGGCTAATGCGGTGCCGGCAAATCGACTGGCGAGCCTGTGGGGCCTTGTTAAGGAGAGTAATTATCATTGAA